>NC_022010.1:53688980-53711593 GCF_000317375.1 Microtus ochrogaster
AGTGGAATGCACTCACAGTCTGGTGTGTTAGTGGAATGCACTCACAGTCTGGTGTGTCAGTGGAGTGCTACTTCAAGACTCAAAGTGTCTGTGATTCCTAGTGTCATTTCTGGTTCATGCCTTTTTTGGTTTTGCTTTTCATTTGATTTTTTTTTCTCATTAAAATATTGACTTAAACATCATGTCAAGGATTCTGGCAAAAACAAACCAAGACAAGAAAAGACAAAACAAGCTCTTTTTTATATTGTCTTTTTCACAAACTTAAATATTTGTTGTCATCATATAAGAGCTTGAGACAGAAAAAAGATATTCCAGTAAAACCCTGTTGAATCTTATACTGATATCGTTTCTGGTAGTTCCAAATTGAGAAAACAGCATGAGGAAAGTAGAGAAGGCTAATTGTTATCCCTCTTGTTTATGCCATGTGATAGCTCTCAGATGTCCAGTACACTCTTTCAGGTAGATCTCATTGCTTATTATTTTAATGGTAACTTGATTAGAATGTGACAAGTTACACAAAAGAATTACAAGAAAAAATAAAACAATGATATTATAGGCCTTCTATTTAAAACAGTGAAGTGAAAATAAGGTGTGGTTTGTGTTTAATTAAACATACCACATTCTCACAACATGATAGGAAAATAAAGTCATTTTTTTTGACTGAATAGTCAACATAGTTCTCAAGAAATACGATAGAAATTAATACTTTGCTCTGGCTGCTTTCATTGCAGTGGATCAAAAAGTACAGATATAGCGTAATTATACTTCATAGACATATTGAATGTAAATTGAAATACCTGTTGAGGATGTGCAAAAACACATTCTCACTAGTGCTTTCCCATGACGGCTTTCATAATAAGGACTCTGAATTTTCGAACTATTGAATATGTATTTTGATTAATTTATAAATGCTTTAAGATATATGTTGTGAGTAAATGCCATGTTCTATATATTTGCTGGAATTTGGGAGTACAATGACAATAAAATGATGTACAGCTTATGGATATTATCATTCTAAATTAGAAAGGTATTTTCTATAAAAATGTGTTATTTGTGTATCTGTCTTTCCACCAATATATCTAGGTAGGTATGATCTATTTACTAGTCATCGGATTGTATATACACATATATCAATTTATCTAGATGTTAGCTGTGTATCAGTCCATGTGTATATACACATAATGCTATGTAATTCTTCAAATATATGAATATTTACTTTTAGGTAGAGCCATTAATGATACATTTAATTTTCTACTGATAGGAAATATTTAGTTCAGTAACATTTGTAGCCCATTAATTTTACCCCAATTAAATTCTGTTTATTACTGAAACTTTTGTTTGGGCTTTTTCTTTAACTGTTATCAGCCAAAAATTAAATAATTATTGATCCATTTATAAAAATTTTGGGAACTTGTTATTTTGTATGAAGTTTATTTCTACTTATGTAATTCACTAACAGAGATGTCTCAGTTGCCAGGAATTTCTGCCAGCAATTGAAATTAGTGACTGCTGAACTAAAAGTATGTACCATTGGGTTTATCAGTTACCATTCCTGTCCTTTAAATGAGAGGAAAGGGCTGTCTTATAAAGCTTTCAAAAACCAACACTAACCAGGGGGTATTAAAATAATTTTAGCATGACTGTTGTGTCCTTAAAGTTTATTAAAAGCAAACAGACAAAATAATTGTGTGTGTGTGTGTGTTATCTCAGTTTTTTAAAGGTTATCCTTTGCATATTTTGTTCTTTAATCTCCACATGAACAGAGACACATGAAGTGGCAATGAGGTCAAGGTTGCTAGATGTCTTGGCACTGATTACCTACTGCAATTAGCACCATTTAGATTGATATTTTTCCAAGATGAAAGCATGATTTAGACAAGAAAAACAAAAAATTATGACACTTGTGAAAGTGACATGACACTGTCCAGGAAGAAACAGAAAAGAAATAGAGCTTACCTCAAAACTCTTGAATATTTGAGAAATTGATTACATGATAAGACCACTTCAATGTAACGATAAGCCTCTGAAGACTTATTAGTGCTTTGGTGGCATTAAAGCAAAATGAAAAGACATCAGGGCAGCCTGCCTTAATAGCTTACTAGCTTGAACCCTGATACATAATGTTCTTGTAATAGTTTATGGGTGACTGCAGTAAATTGGTAGTGAATGTTTTCCAATTTTTTGGCTCTTCCTATCTGATCTGCTCTCAGAGAACATTTTGTTCTGAGAGCATTATGAAAGCAATTGATCTACTTTAGAAGTTGCTTGACAGTTTTAATGTAGTGATAACTTTTCTCCCCTCCAGATTGTGTGAAGTTTTTTTCCTTTTTCAGTCTTTGTAACTTGAGTCAAATTATAGTTAGGTCATATTTGAGTAATTGGATGCCATATATCAACAGGTCTGATTAAATACTTCTAAGTACTACTACAAAGAAAAATCTAATTTTCCAATGAATTTGTTATCATTGTCTATTTAGATATAAGTTTACCATCACTATCCTTGACAGACAGTTTTAGAGGACTAATTTGGAACCTAAATAGCTTCCTGAAATATTGTTTTTAATCATATTGAAGGATTTTAAATTTTTGTAAAATAAAAATTCTGGGCATTGCACTAGTTTCATTTCTGTCACTGTAATAAAATACTGTGACAAAAAGATATTTAGGGGATAGAGTATTTTAGTTCACAGTCTATCATAACAGGGAAGTCAAGGCAGCAAGAACTTAAACCATCACACCAACAATCAAGAGCAGGGAGAAACAAAATGCATACATACTAAGTGCTCAGAAAGCTTTCTTTCCTCTTGGACAGTCAGTCCCAGAGCAGCAAACCAGGGAATGGTGCTGCCCACTTACAAGGGTCTTCACATATAAATTAAAACAATCAAGAAAATCCCCTCCACATTCCCATGAGTTAATCTAACACTGACAATCCCTCATTGATGCTATTACATGTTTCAAATAAAATTACAACATTATAAACAAAAATAGAGTGAGGGTTGTCTGAGATTTATTAATGAAATTATGTAATATGGAATTTTCTGGGCCATTTTATACCATCTCTGTTTTGGTTCTTTAAGCAGTGTATGTTTCTGTAATGGATACAGTAAAATAAGAAAATATCAAATGAATAGAAATTGAAATACTCTCTATGCTAACATTAGAGCCATGGAGAATTAGAGGTCTTTGAGATTCTTATTCATTCTTCTATTTTTTCATGTGCCTAAGAACATTTGTTTTTATAAAACTTTTATTACTGTTTTAATGGAATAAGGGCAAATGGCAAGTTAGAGGAAGGTGAGATAAAATCCTGGACATATGAAACAAAGGCAGATGGTGTTTGAGCACTACAAGGGTAGTAAAGTGAAGACCATTCCTCAGTGTAGAACCATGCAAAGCAACAGTCATTGTAGTTCTATGAAACTATGAAGATATCTTAGAAAGAAACCTCATAGGAGGGGACACCCAAAGAGAGAAAGGGAAAAATGAACAAGTGAGAATCAATGAGAATGAAGTTAGAAACAATTAGAGAAGAAATAAATTTCATACCCAAAATAGCAAAAGATCTTAGGAAATATCAACTAAGAACAGCAATCTGAGTTTCAGAAAAACATATATAAGTAGAGTGTTCAAGAACCAGTAGGAATGGAAATGACATTGTGGCTCTTTCCTGTTGGGGTGAAGCAAAACACATCTAGGCAGTCCAACTCTGCAATATGATTAGTTGCTCCTTTTCAAATGCAGTTTGAAACAGAGTTGAAAGACAAATGATTTCTGCCTTTTGAGGTATCCAGATTCTTTTTTTGATAAATTAGTTTGTTTGCTTGTTTATTTTACATCCCAGGTGCAGTTTCCCCTCCTTCCTCACCTCCCAGTCCCTCCCTCCCACATCCTCTTTGCCCAGCACAATCCAATCCTCCATTTCTGTTCCGAAAAAGGCAGGCTTCCCTTGAATATCAAGAGAGCATGGCATATCAAGTTTCAGTAAGACTAAGCACCTCCCCTTGGTGACCCAGTATGAGGATTAGGGTCCCAAAAGCCAGTAAAATAGCCTGAGACAGATTCTGCTTCCACTGTTATGAGTCTTAAAAGACCAAGGTACACAACTGTCATATATATGCAGAAGGTCTAGGTCAGTCCCATGCAGACTCCTTGGTTGTTAGTTTAGTTTTATGAGCCCCTATGTGCTCAGGTGAGCTTATTCTGTCAGATTATGCTATCCATGACTTCTCTGGTTCCTATAATTCTTTCTCCTCCTCTTCTATAGGATTCCACTCTGCTGCATAATGTTTTGCTGTGGGTCTGCATCTCTTTCCATCAGCTGGTGGACGGAGCCTCTCTGATGATAATTGGGCAAAGCGCCAGTCTGATCACATGAGATGGCCAGTTCAGGCTATGTATTTGATGTTGCTAGGAGTCTTAGCTAGAGTCATTTAGTAGATTCCTGGGAAAGTCCCTGGTTCCAGGTTTTTACTTGGCCCCAAAACACATATCCCCTTTCTATTAGTCTCTTTCATACTTTTCCCCTCTGAGCCCCCACAACCTGATCGTAAATATTCCTATCCCCACTTGCCCTCAGTCCAAGAAATATCTTCTATTTATCTTTTTTTCGGTTGAGGGATATCTAGGTTTTTCCAGGTTCTGTCTATTATAAATATAGTTACTATGAACATAACCAAGCAAGTGTTTGGTATGTTTGAGCATCCTTTGGGTATATGGTATAGCTAGATATTGTTTTATTTATTTATTTTTTTAATTAATTAATTTATTTATTAAAGATTTCTGCCTCCTCCCCGCCACCGCCTCCCATTTCCCTCCCCCTCCCCCAATCAAGTCCCCCTCCCTCATCATCTCAAAGAGCAATCAGGGTTCCCTGCCCTGTGGGAAGTCCAAGGACCACCCACCTCCATCCAGGTCTAGTAAGGTGAGCATCCAAACTGCCTAGGCTCCCCCAAAGCCAGTACGTGCAGTAGGATCAAAAACCCATTGCCATTGTTCTTGACTTCTCAGTAGTCCTCATTGTCCGCTATGGTTTTTTAGATTGAGTTCCAGTTTTCTGAGAAAGTGCTAAACTGACTGGCTGTCTTGGTTTGCACTCCCACCAGCAATGGAAGAATGTTCCTTTTGTTCCACATCCTCTCCAGCATGAACTGTCACTTGCACTTTTGTTCTTGGCCATTCTGACAGATGTAAGATGGAATCTCAGAGTTGTTTTGATTTTCATTTTCTTTATTACTAGGGATGTTGAATATATCCTTAAGTGTATTTTGGCCATTTGATACTCTTCTGTTGAGAATTCTCTGTTTAGATCTGCACCCCAGTTTTTAATTGGATTATTTGGTTGTTGATATCTAGTTTCTTGAGTTCAATATTTATTTTGGAAATCAGCCTTCTGTTGGATGTGGGGTTGGCGAAAATCTTTTGCCATTCTGTGGTCTGCCGTTTTGTCATATTGACTGTGTCTTTTGCCTTACAAAAACGTTCACTTATATGAAGTTCCATTTATTAATTGTTGATCTTAGTGCCTGTGCTATTAGTGTTCTGTTCAGGAAGTTTTCTCCTTTACCAATGCATATAAGATTACTTCCTGCTTTTATTTTTCTATGAGGTTTAGTGTGTCTGCATTTATGTTGAAGTCTTTGGTAAGGTTGTCCACTTTCTCCATACCTATTCAATATAGTACGTGAAGTTCTACTTAGAGCAATAAGACAACTAAAAAAAAATCAAGGGGATACAAATCGGAAAGAAAGAAGTCAAACTATCATTATTGTAGATAATATGATTGTGTGTTTGTTTGTATAGACCCTAAAAACTCTACCAGGGAACTCCTACAGCTGAAATACACCTTTAGTCAAGTGACTGTATATATGATCAACTAAAAAAAATTAGTAGCCCTTTTATATACATATGATAAGTGGCCTGTTGGAAAAAATGGGAGAATCATTACCCTTATACAGTAAACTTAAATAATATAAAATATTTTGGTATAACTCTAACTAAGCAAGTGAAAGACCTTTATGACAAGAACTTTGATGTTTGAAGAAAGAAATTGAAAATTTCAGAAGATGGAAAGATCTTCCAGGCTCATGGATCTGTAGGATTAACATAGTAAAAATGGCCATCTTACCAAAAGCAACCTACAGATTTAATGCAATCTTCTTTAAAATGTCAGCATAGTAGCCTCTCAGCTAGAGGCTGGGCATTGGATGCCCTTTCCCTTTTCTTGCTGGAAATGTTAGCTGGTTTGAACTTGTGTGAAGTCTTGTTTAGCTGCTGCTAGTTCATGTGTGCAGTAGTCATGTTTAGAAGACAGAATTTCATAGTCTTCCTTTGTACCCTTCTGTTCTTTCTGCCTCTTCTTAGGAAATATTCTGATTCTTGGAGGAAGAGGTGGGTTGTAGTAGAAGTTTTACATACATATGAGCACTCAGTCACTTCTTGTCAATTTGTACTACCCTATGCAATAAGAAGCTTCTCTAGCCAAAGTGGAAAGCAGCATAATTCTGTCGATGTAAACATAAATATTCAGAAGGCAATTTTACACCATTATCATTTAGAAAATAATCTTTTGTTTCTCTGTTTGGCCCATGAATTCTCCAGTTGTGGTCTTTGACATTATTAAAAAGCACCAGAGAAGAATTGAAGAATTAAGAATTCCCTTGTGTCGAGGCCAGCCTGGTCTACCAAGGGAGTTCCAGGACAGGCTCCAAAGCTACAGAGAAACCCTGTCTCGAAAAACCAAAAAAAAAAAAAAAAAAAAAAAAAAAAAAAAAAAAAAAAAAAAAAAAAAAAAAAGAATTCCCTTGTGGCATAGGACTGTAATAATAATAATTAAATAAATTAAATATTTAAATAAATTAAATAATAATTAAAAAACCCATTGGATACTTCATAAATAATCTTGTCATTGTTACACCAGTGACCATATCTCACCTAGCTGGCCTGGTGGCCAGTATTAGAGCTTGTAGGGTTCAAGTGGTGGGTAAGACAATTGATGTCTTTTCTCTTCCAGGAGCCTGCAGTACGTCTCTACACAATAAAAGCTAGAAACTCATGATGAGCTCCTGGTTCAGTTTGGAAATTGATTTCTTTATACAACTGAAGTGTGTGTCTTCAACAATAGGACTTACCATTTAGTTATGCTGAGTAGCAAAGTTAATGATTATTTTTTTAGTGAACCCAATTAATGTTAAAGAGTATAAAACATTCATCCAGATGATTACCGTAATAGTTATATTTTGTATGGTATTGTGTATGTGGGTGTGTGTTGTTGGTGTGTGTGTGGTGACATCGGGTTTAGGGAATGTCACCTTTTTTTTTTTCATTTTATCTCAGTAATAACTTGGATATCAAGATGAAAGTTTGTGCTAGCTCATCTAAATATTGATCTATGTTTCCCAGTACTGGGACCAACACGGATCTCTTTTTACTACAGAAAGTGGCAAGTATGGACAGTGCCAGGGCTTTTTGGATTGAAGTCCAAGGGTTTGCCAATTATCTCAGAATTGTCATCTAACTAGGGGAGTTACATTTTTCTTTACAAATATACAATTGTAGTGTTCTTTGAGAACAATTTACATTTGGATCCAGCATTTTTGTTACTATACCCTTTAGTGGCACTTAATTGAGAATGATGGGTTATTAGTCTCACGGGAGGCAAAGTTATTTCAAACATGTTGTCTTCTCTTCAGTATTCTCTACAAACTTCAAAAGCTTCAATCTTGAGAAGTCCTGACATGCCAGTTTTTCTTTTTTTTGGGGGGGGGGATCAATTTTTTTTTCTTTGGAACTTAGCCAGTCTGCAGGAAAAAAGAGAACTTGTTGAGTTTTTTTTTTAAATATTGTGGAAAGAAAAAAGATGTTAAATTATGGTGAAAAAAGACTCAAAAGAATACTCCATTGGGAATTTTTCAGTCTACTAAGCTAAGAATAACACTCTACTCTCAATATTTATTAAAAATTGTAATTTTTCCTTTAAATGTTATGTTAAATACTTCTGGGGTACTAGAGTACTACAGAAATACTTGATTTTGTAAACACAATGATCTGTTAATGTGTATTTTGTTTTTTTTGTTTTATTGATTTTATTTATTTTTATTTATTAAAGATTTCTGTCTCTTCCCCACCACCGCCTCCCATATCCCTCCCTCTCCCCCAGTCAACTCCCCCTCTCTCATCAGCCTGTAGAGCAGACCGGGTTCCCTGCCCTGTGGGGAGTCCAAGGACCTCCCACCTCCTTCCAGGTCTAGTAAGATGAGCATCCAAACTGCCTAGGCTCCCCCAAAGCCAGCACGTGCAGTAGGATCAAAACCCAGTGCCATTGTTCTTGACTTCTCAGCAGTCCTCATTGTCTGCTATGTTCAGCGAGTCCGGTTTTATCCCATGCTTTTTCAGACCCAGGCCAGCTGGCCTTGGTGAGTTCCCAAAAGAACATCCCCATTGTCTCATTGTGTGGGTGCACCCCTCATGGCCCTGAGTTCCTTGCTTGTGCTCTCTCTGTCCAAAAACAATGACTTCTTGAATTTTGTATGTAAATGTGTATTTTGTAACACGAGGGGTTGCTTGTTGGAGTTTTCTGACCTGTCCAGTTCCCACAGCCGTTTAGCCCCAAAGAAGTCTTCATAAACTGATTGACCTATTAGCTCAGGCTTCTTATTAGCTCTTTTCACTTATATTAACCCATTATTCTGATCTATGTTAGCCATGTGGTTCAGTACCTTTTTCAGTAGGGTAAGTCACATCCTGCTTCTTCTGTGACCTGTGCAGGAGTGAGAGGAATGGGCTTCCTTCTTCCCAGAATTCACCTGTTCTCATCGCCCTGCCTCTACTTCCTGTTTGGTTGACCCGCCTATACGTCCTGTCTTGCCAATCAGCATTTATTTAAAATGTGATTAACAGAATATAGACAATTCTCCCGCACCATTTCCCCCTGTTTTTTTTTAAAGGAAAATATCCATAATCCATTTTGGGGAATGTGGGTGTAGTATTTCAGGCTACTTCTAGCTGGTTGGGGGTGCTGATAATCTTATGGAGACCTTAAGAAAATTTAGAAGTATGATCTAGTCCTGACTGGAGTATCCTGTGAGTCTTGATCATCTCAAGCAGCATCTTGAATCTGTTCTGGATGTAGAACTTAGACATCTGGGCCATCTGTTCCTACTGGAGATTTCTCAGGTGGTCTTCCTTGATCAAATCTGATTTTTCTTAATTTATAATGAATCCACAGCCTCTCATTTCTGTGGAAACAAAGCAAAATCTCTTATCCAAAGTAACATACCTTTTGACTTCAATTTTGATGTCAAGGTATTTTCAAAATACCTACCTTAGCATTAATTAATTAATTAATTAATTCAGCAGCATTTATAAGCAAATCTCTTTTAGCAACTGTAGCTACTTCCTCAGCATTCAAACAATTCAAAGAGAGCATAATAACATACAGTATCAAGATTCTCTGTATTTTTCATCTTTACGTGACTTTATTTTAAACTCTCTTTTATTTCTACTTTTAACTTTTGGCTTTTTGAGACAGGTTCTCTGTGTATGTTTGTCCTGGAACTCCCTCTGTAGACCAGGCTTTCCTTGAACTCACAGAGATCCACTTGTGTCTGCCTCCCTTGTGCTAGGATTAAAGTTGTCCTCCACCACACCTTGAACTCACAGAGATCTGCTGCCTCTGCCTTCCAGGCATTGGGATTAAAGGTGTGTATCACCACACCCAACTACTCTCTTTCTTTCTTTTTTACTTTAAGAACTTTAACCTTTAGCCTGCATATATTTTTAACACACTTTAAACCATTTAGAGGTTTTCTTTGTCTTTGAATCTCTCTTTATTGTATATCTCTGGGCTGAAGAGATGGCTCAGAGGTTAAGAGCATTGCCTGCTCTTCCAAAGGTCCTGAGTTCAATTCCCAGCAACCACATGGTGGCTCACAACCATCTGTAATGGGGTTTGGTGCCCTCTTCTGGCCTGCAGGCATACACACAGAATATTGTATACATAATAAATAAATAAATAAATATTGTATATCTCTTTTTTTTCTGACTACATGAGTCTTTAATTTGCTAAGCAGTGTGAAGAGGACTAAAGCCATGGCTTTGATGGCTAGATCCAGCCCATTTTTTAGCTTTTTGAGATTCCAGTCTCATAGTGGAAGTACTAGGTATAGCATGTTTATTGCCACAACTCTGTGGTGTTTCAAGGTCCTTGCTAGCAAACAAGTTGTAACAGTGTGTCCACAAACAACAGTTACATGCTCTCTCTGTAGTCGGACCTCCTGCCTCAAAGAGTCAGAGTTAGCCTTGGCAGGATGGCCCGGAAAGCCAGCAGTTTAAAACGGCACAGCTTTTTTTTTTTCTGCTACAGCTGAAAACCGAAAAGTATGGTCAGCTTTTCATCAACACTATTCAAGTGTTCATGGCAGGACCTCTTAAAAGAGCTGCAAGGTTTTACGACTAAAGCTGAGTCAGGAATCCTCTCTTAGATGAGAGTGCTTGCTTGCCTCTAGCAAGCAGAGCAGACCCGAGAAATTGCTGCTACCAAGAAAACATGCTTTATTCTTTCCCAAGCTTTGTCAGGCTTTCTGTGGATGCAGTTATCCACGTGGGCACCATTCTGTAACATGAGGGCCTGCTTGTTGGGGTTTCTGTCCCGCCCATTACCCTACAGCCTGCAAGTCCCAAAGAAAACCACACACAGGTCTACATAGGTTATAAACTGATTGGCCCATTAGCTCATGCTTCTTATTAGCTTTTCGCTTATCACTTATATTACCTTATTATTCTGATTTATGTTAACCATGTGGCTCAGTACCTTTTTCAGCAGGGCAGGTCACATCCTGCTTCTTCGGAGATCTGGGCAGGAATGTGAGGAATGTGCTTCCTCCTTTCCAGAATTCTCCTGTTCTCATCGCCCTGCCTCTACTTCCTGTCTGGTTGATCTGCCTATACTTCCTTTCTGGCCAATCAACATTTATTTAAAATATAATTAACAAAATTCAGACAATTCTCCCGCACCAGTATTTTTATTATGCATTTAAAATAGATAATATGCTGTAATTATAATTCTAAATTATATTTTTATTCAGATTTGTTCCATTAGAATCATTAGAAATACAGCATTTAGAAGTAAAATGGAGACCTTTATAAGAGTAAGCTTTTGTAACAAGCATTCAGTAACCACACACTTGAGGTTAAGTAGCAGTTATCAGATGAATATTGCATGTTCATTCTCTCTGTGAAATGGCATTTTTGATATGCTGTTTTGTACATTTTTGACAGATGGTTGACTGTATAACGTTATGATCTATAATGTCATGTTTCATGACATCTCAGTGATCAACTCAAGATAATTAGCAGATATACCATCTTAAACTTATCATTTCTTATGGTGAACACATTCAAATTTATTTCTTCTGCCTATAGATATGTATAGTATTGTTGTTGATTATATTAATCCTGCTATGCCATAGAATAATAAGGTTTTCTATTACCATAACATCAATCAATTATCCAGTGCAACAGTAATCAGTAGATAAATTGATAAAGATAATATAATATATGCACAAAATGGAATAATTTTCAGACATTTAAAGGCATGGAATTCTGTAATTTGCATAGTTGGACCTAGAAAATATGTACTAAATAAGTCAGGTGCAGAAAGACAAGAACATATGATCACACTCATAAATGAGATACAAGCCTGTTGATAACAGAAGTAAAGATCAGGTTAGTAGTTATCAAAGACTTGGAGATACTTGCAAAAAAAGAGAAGAGAGCGAGCATTCAGCACGTTCATTTTATTAAATTTAACAAAATAGTCTAGGTCATTAAATGAGCTCAAATTATGCATTAAGTAGTTTAAATATGTACTAGTAAAGACCAGTTAATTTAGAGTTAAAGATTATTCTTTTAATTTTACGTAATTACAATAGTATCGATTATCTCTGAATTTTTTGTTTGTTTGATATTTTTGGTGTTTTTACTGTTTGTAACATAGGTTTTAACAAAAAAAACTCCAAATTTTTGTCTTTATATCATATTATGAAGACATTTAGGAACTAATGGGGTAATTGGGCCAGTTGTTAATGACAGAAAACTGACATTCGTATTGGAATCTCCTTTCTTTACAAGAAAGACAAAACCAGTAGGGAAGCTGCCCAGGACTATTTTTTTCTTATTACTGCCTCAAAGTTCTTGTTTGTTGTTGGTTGTTCAGATTCCTTCTTCATGGCTTAGTCTGCATATGGCGTTGTAGAGGAATTTGCCCATTCATCTAGGTTATGAAGTTTGTTGGTGTGTATTTGCTTTATAACAATCTCTAAAGCTCCATCTCTCTAAAATATTTTATATTATTATATTTCCCTTAATACTTTAACTAATTCATAATTCTTCTGTGTGCTTTCTGTGCACTTGAACCTGGAGTTCCCAGGGATGTAGAGTGGAAACCTTAAAGTGTGGGGACACATGTTTTTATGAATCTCAAATATACAAAACTGCTTGACGTGCTTATAGACATTATGTACCTATATGCATAAACAAAATAAAGACAACCAAGATGTGACTAAATGCATACACATTAATGTGAGGAAAGCGGTTGTTTCTAGGGGGAAAATAATGGAATGGAAACTGTAGGGGACTGTTTTACATAGAAAGATCTATAAAGATATCTCAAGAAAGCGTGCCAAATGCTAATATTTAAAAATATAAGTGATATGTATTTGATAACTTATTACATTAATCGTCTTTTTATATTTTTGAAACATTTTCAGAGGAGAACAAATAATGACAAGCATTGTGTGGGTCAGTTGTAATCTTTTTTTTGTCATTGATGTAATTGAGTTCTTTCTTTTTCTTAATCTAGATGAAAGTGTATCAGTTTGGCTTTATCTTTTAAGAAAAAATTCATTGTCTAAGTACCTTTTTGGTTTTATGTTTTGTTTCCTCTCTCATTTATACTCTGCTCTTTATTGTTTCATTCTTTGCTTATGTTGCTTGTGTTTTATACTTGTTTTCTTATTTCTTGAGGTCTAGTGTTAGGTTGTTGTGAAACAGGCTTTTTCACTGACTTTTCCCTTAAATATTAATTTATGCAAGGTGGATAGTCTCATGATTCTACCTGGCAACTGGAAGCAGAGCTAACAGTAACTACGTGTCCTGGGACTTAAAGTGGTGTGCTAAAAGTAGTGCCCTACGTGAAGCTTCGTAAACACAATGATAAATGTTGGCATTGGTATCACAGAAAGCAGATATATGTGAAAAATCAACCTGATGGGAAATAAGCAAGTAATGTTCAATCTGCTTTTAAATGTAAGACATTGTCCAATGCTCAGTAAACACTCATATCCCAATAATATATTCCTTAAGTGTAGTTATATAAAGTGAAAATTGTCATATTTTTTTAGACCGGTCTTGCTTTGTAACCTTGGTTGACCTGGAAATGGCTGTGAAACCATACTGGACTAGAACTGTCTGTCTTCCAGGTACTTTCTCAGTTGAAAATAATATTTTAGATGAGCATTTATATAGTGGTGTTGTTCAGACAAAAATTCAGTTGCTTAGGATTGCCTACTGTATAAATTATGTGAAGACTCTAGCTACGAGAAAGACAATAGGTGTGTTCCGAACTGAGAAGCTGGCACTTTCAGTAACATACTTGAGTTTATTTTGTATCATAGTCATTCAGAGTTATCAGTTATTACATACAGCCCTCCACATTCAGCTGCTAGAGATTCTACTGTGTGGATGGACTATAGTTTTCTAGTTACATTGTTGGATGTTAAATATGTCTTAGTCTGCTCTCCTGTGCCTTGCCTTTCCTTCCCCTCCCCGGTTACTCTGTCTTCTCTACTCTTCCCCTACTTCTTCTCTCCCTCTTCTCCTTTATTATTTTCTCTTTTTAGTGTTTCTATTATAGTCAGTTATATAAACATCCTTGTAAACATTCCTTTGTGTACATGTAGGAAAACTATTGCGTTTGAGCTGATGAGTTTAAACTTTGAAATTGAATGGAAAATAACTCTATATGTGTCTCCCAGTTTCCTTTGTTTCATCATCTCTCAAGCTATAGATATTGGCAGATCTTTAAATTTGGGGGTAAAGAAATGGGATTAAAAGTATATCTATTTTGTGCTTCAAGTTTATTTCTCTAAGGATTACCATCTCTTAATATTCTTTTGAGTAATTAAGTTTAATTTCCATTAATATCTGAATTATTTTAAGCAGTTTAAAAATTACATTGAATAGCCTTTATTTTCAGTTGTTATGTAATATGAATATAAAGCTTTTGCTTGTTACCTATGTTGCATACATATTCTCATGTCTTTTATTAATTTTTATTAATTGCATGTCTTTTATTAATGCTTATATTTCTTATTATTTTAAGAAATTGGTGATTTTTTTCTACATAATTCTTGAAGGTACATGTAGCTAGTTTTGGTTTTAGTTTTTTAGTCTGTTCTTGCTATATAGATGAGGCAGACCTATCTATGTATTCTAGGTTGGTCTTCACTTGAGCAGGACTCTGCTGTCTCATCCTCACAAACACTAGACTGAAGGCAAATGTTCATATACCTTTTATGTAGGATCATTTTCTTGTGAAGATTGTTTTTTCAATCCTTGCAAGGTGGTTAAACATTTCCTTCAACCCTTTAAAACAATATCTTTCTCTATGTAGTAAGCAAAAAAAAAATGGTTTTGTTGTTATCCTTGAGAAATAGTTAAATGCTGATTTGTGGTTCCTCTGACATGTTACTGGCTTTTACAGTTTGCCTGACTGCTACCCACAGCCCAAGGTAAAAATGTAGCTTTCTGCAGTATTTCCAGAGTGTTCTACAGACTTTTCTATCGTAAAGCTTATGGGTGGTAATGTACTAACCTAGGGTGTACTTGTTCTTTCTAGGGTCTCAGTGGCCTCAGACTTTGTTGCTCAGTATATCATGTCAGTTATTTGGAGATATGTGGACATGGTGCCTTCTGAAGCCATCAAGCCTTCAGTCACAGTCTGCTTGCTATTCCTAAAACCCTTTTTAAAATCTTTCATACCAACTTGGTTCACTTTCATTAGAGAAATTATATGGAATATCTCTGTGTTTGAAAGGAAAGTGACACACTGTATCTGTGGAAGCAGCCTATCTTCACTTCTTTTAGTTTCACTGAGACCTTTATGCTAATTTTTAGGGTTGTTTGTAATTATTGCCATATAGAATATGTATCTGATTTATGTACGTGACACTTCATTTGAATCCTGTTACCATCATTTTTTAGTGGTTGACATACTTGTTTCTGTATTGTCTTGCCAGTAGTCATATGCAGTTTTTAGAAGAATAATATCATTCAAGTTAACTGATAACATTATATGTGGTGCGTGTGTGTGTATTAAGGAGAAAAGCAGAGAGAAAGAAAATGGGAGGGAGGAAGAAAGAACTGTTTATGAGAAGAGAGAGAGAGAGAGAGAGAGAGAGAGAGAGAGAGAGAGAGAGAGAGAGAGAGAGAGAGAGCAATTTAGGAGAAGAGAGAGAAACTATAGAGCTTTGGGTGATTAGACAGACTGTACCAAGAGCACTCAACTCTTCAGCAAAGTTAGTTTTAATTTTTTTAATCTTTTCAGTGAGACAGATGAGCTGGGGTTAAAGCAGATAAATCACTCCAATTCCTTTGTACTCTCCCTTTCAGCTCATGGCACATGGCATTTTTGTTTTTTACATGTAAATGGGTGCTATTTGCTGATATTGGAGTGAAGTTGAGAGGTTTGCACTTAGCCTTAATTTTGACACTTTATGATTTGTGCTCTACTTTTGGCCTTTCTGAGTGCAGAGTAAGTGACTGTCAGTTTGATTGTGTGTGAAAGCTCCTGTTCTATCGTGGGATATTAGCAGGAACCCAGGATCAGCAAGGCTATGTTCTTTGGAAAATGCTTTTCTTCACCATGATGAGTACCCATAGCAAGAGCATAGCTAATAACACCATTCAAGTCACACAGTGAGATGCGAACACTTCATCCTCTTTGCGAATATCACAACATTTTTATTCCCCTTTATATTAGGGAAAATAGTCTCTCTAATTATTTCTTTAATGAATCAGTTAGTGTATGGAGCTTTTGAAAATGTTATTTTCCAGATAGATTCAACAATCTTACCATCTTTTGTGTAATTTAGTGGTAAGCTTTCTGCATTCATCAGACCTGGGAAGGTCGAGCATTTTATGACCTCAAAAAGCTTGATCCTTGTTTTGAACAGACAATTACCTAAATGCTCCCATTATTTAGAATGGATATTTCAAACGTCTCAAGGTTTACTTTTACTAGGATTCTCAAGTGTTTTCTTTTACTGAATACAGAATTCAGTTCTTTTATATTATCCAAATTTTTACTTTATGTCTTCCTCATTTTATTTTAAAAGATGCTGTTGTATGACATGCTGATGTAACTTAATGTTAAACTTTGCATTTAGATGTTACAGATTTGGCATTTTCTGCAAGACCCTAGTTGAAGCTAAAAAATTTATTTTGACACTTTGTAGTTGAGAGATTTATGTAGCTAGCACAGATAAAACCGAATTGAATAACAGAAATGTAGAGTGAAATTTATTGGTTATTCTGAATGTTTGGGTTGGAATCTTCATGAAAACTGATCGGCAGTGTCATTCACTACAGAGGCTGTTGGCAGAATGGAGAATAGAAAATTGTTACCAATTAATAAATTGACTACTGGATTAGGTGGTAGATACAAAGGTGCCCGTAGGAGGTCATGTACCACATAATTTCCTGTATCCCCAGTGTGTGTGTGTGTGTGTGTGTGTGTGTGTGTGTGTGTGTGTGTATATATATAATCTTATATATCTCAAGTATATATACACATATATTTTTTATATATTTCATATAAAAGCATTGTGTAAAACGTGAAAGTTGAGTCTAAACAACTTATCTTCCTTGCACTTCATCTAATTAAAATATGATTGTAAATGCTCCTGTTTCTATTATGGATTGCTCACTGGTAGGTTCACTCTAAGTATCTAGACATACTCCCATCACTTGTTTTTGTATTGGGGTACAGCCATGCTCATTTATCTGCATTTTTCTTGCCTTTGCTAAGTTTTGACTATCATGGCATCTGAGTAGCTAAGAAGGAAACCAAATGACCTAAAAAGCCTAAAATGACTGCTATTTCATGGTGGAGGAAAATCACTTTTTAGCCTGTTGATGTATTTGAATCATAATAAAGTCTGGAGGAAAGTAGTATGCCTGTGTGCACACAAGGCACAGACTGAATTTGCGTTACTGCACTTAGGATTTAGCTTCACTCCCAGTCGTCCATGTTTCGTAAGAATTGACCTATTATTTTTCAGTGAAAGTATGAAATGATTGTCACTGTTACTTTCAGTTTCATGCAACAGTTTTAGGCATATAAAAGAATGTGGTGACATATTAGTAATGTGATAGGGTAATATGAAAGGGATGATGATGGAAAAAAACAATGCTTGTTCTTTTTATATGTCAAGTCATTTGAAGTTTAATTCTATAGCATTCTCATTTTTCCCTTTAGATTAGTCTTGGACTTTTCTATCATATTTAGTTATATTAGCAGTAGAAGATTCATCAATCTAAGATTAACTTTAAAAATTACTTTGTGCATTTAGGTGCTTAATAAGTTTTTATGACTTGAATATTAATGTCCTAATAACTTTTATGTATTCATTTATTCATTATTCAGGTATTTGAGTGCTTACTATGTGCCAGGCATGACATCTAGGGGCCAGTGAATTGGCAATGAACAAGACAGATAGCATCTCTAATAAGTGAGTTAGACAGTGAATAAGTTTATAATTTTAAAAAATGGTAGTGATAATCTAGAAATCAGAGTGAAATTGGGTCAGGAAATTTCAGTGAATTAGGTCAGGAAAATCATATAGTAAGATAAAGTTATGTCATGCTATTTGAATTGAGAAATGAGTGATAAGAAGAGGAACCCTTTAGGGAATGACCATGAAGGGCTGTCTTGAAGAGCATGTTCAAAGCCATAGAAGTGGCTGATAAATATGAATCTATGCATGAATTATAGAAAAATATGGGTTTTTTTTGTGTGTGTAAGTAAGTAAATTTAAGATCTTACATGTTGGGCTGTGTAAGAATTTTAGTGGCAACAAGGTATGAGATTAGTTTCTTGTATGTTTTTCTATATTTCCAAATTATTTATCAATAGTCTATAAATAGAAATGTTGGTGTATCTGAACCAAAATGAGAGTGATTAAATTAATTACATATAAATGAATTATGAATGAAAGATAAGTAGCTGCATAGTATATATAAAATAAGGAAGAGTGAAAATAAAATTATTGAAATAGAACATAGGAAATTCACTATGAGTACTTGTTCTTTTGCCCCAAGACCAAACATTGTTGTAAAGCCACTGCCTGGGTTGTGCATCCTCTTGAAGCAGTCTGTTACTGAAAAAGTAGTGAATGGACAGGAAAATTTAAAAGAAATGTCGATTCAAGTAAAGCTGGAGAGTGGCTGTGAGAATATAGATTTTAAAAAGTTACTACAGAACAATTAGGAAAAATGTCTTTTTTTTTTAACTTGGCACAATTTTTCTAAGAGGAAACCATAGGTGTGAAAATGTCATCTTAATGGCTTTGTGGGCAAGCCTGTGGAGTATTAATTAGTGACTGATGTGGGAAGGCTCAGCCCATTGTAGGTAGTGGTATCCCTGGTAAGGTGGTCCTAGGTGTATAAGAAAATAGGCTGCACAAACCAAGGGCAGCACACCCAATAGCCACATCCCTCCATATCCTCTGCTTCAGTTCCTGGCTTCAGTGTTCTGCCTTCAGTTCTTGTCTTGATTTCCCTTAGTGGGAAGAGTATGAACTCAGATAAACCTTTTCTTCCTCAACTAGCTTTTAATCTCAGTTGAACCTTGACTTAGACAGTATCTAACAAGAAAATTGGGACTGGAAATGGGTCAGATTCAAGGGGTTCAAAATCATTCAAAAACCCACAGTCTCAACTAATGTAAACCTCACAGAGGTAAGCTTATATCGGTTTGTAAGAAGATAGAATAGTGTGGGGGAAAACGCTATGTTCAAATCAGTACTCCAAGAAGTAAAAGGACTAAGCTTCACATTAGTAGAAAGAAAACGCAAAAGCAGAGAGCAAAACTAGATCTGGATATGAATGAATGTTATACGATAGGGAAGGAGACTGTACAGAAGAGGAAATACAGAAATGGTGGAAAGACTGAAAACTGAGTGCATGCCAAGGAAATGAATTTTGAGCCAGAAATTATTCCAAAGTTTTTAACATAAAGAAATATAGAAAATTATTAAACCTTAAATCATATAAGTGAAAATTTAATTAGTTTTACAACACATTACCTACAGTTTTTCTCTGTTACATTTTGGCTTAAAGTATGAAGATCTTTCCCTTAATGTCACTTGGTCTAATGTAGAAGATCAGGTTCCTGTATCAAGGTTCTTTGTCACTCTCTTTTCTATCTCTCCATTTGCTTTTTGCTGTCCCTTCTTTCTATGTATCTAAATTTTTAGGGTTTTACAGACTCTGCCCCATTTTTCCCTTTTATATTGTTGCTTGCTAGTATCTTCTTGTTTGCATTTATATGTAGTGAGGAAGTTAAGTAGGATGAATTTTATAGCTAAATCCTCTAAACCATAAGTATGTGATTTATTTATTTTTTGGTATCAGCCTCTGCTTTTCAGGAATCCACTCGGTAAACAAAGACTAGCTCACTCCAGGCTCTGAATGTTTCCTGTATTGTAATAAAGAGGTGAACTTGTGTTAAATACAAACAAGTCTGTAAACCCTTTTAGTTCATAAAAGTTGGAAACTTGTCCTTTCCTATATGACTCATAAGAGTTGACTTTGCAGTCAGACTGGGTAAGAATCCTGATAGAGGAGGCTCCTTCAACTGGTTGCTTAATTTCTCTGCTCTGTTTACAGCAGTAAAGTAGGAATAACAATTCTATTTTTCTCCTAGAGCATACTTGTGCAGACCTTAAAGAAGGGAATGCTTATGTGTTTGCTGTTATCATTTAAATTTTAGATTAAAAAAATTACAACTTGGCAGCTTTTTCTCTGATCCTGATCTCACTGAGAGTTATAAAATTATAAGGATAGTGTTTTTGCTAAATCTAAATTATGTAGTGAATTGAAAGTGCCATTTTGTTTTAAATCTCAAAGAACTTGTGGTACAATTTTTCTAAAGGAGATTATTTAAGATTTACCTGGGCCTGATCGAAGCAAAATTTACACACCATGTAAAAGACAGGGGTGGTGTTAAGACAATAGCTCATTATTAAGAGCATCTTCAAAAGGTAAATTTGAACAACATTTGGATGTTATGGGTCATGTTTAGCCAGCCCAGTGTCTGTGTCTTAAGTATTTAGAGCTCTGAAAATTGGAAGGCAAAATGCTTTCATTGTGTCCCTGGACCATGGAGATCTTAAATATAATCTTAAGCTTATCTGCACTTTTCTCCAGAATAATGTCTTTGGTTTTTAATTATTTTCCCTTGTGAATCCCCACCCCAAAAGACTACATAAAATGTGCTCTGAAAGCAATGTATATATTTTGAAAAGGCAAAGTTACATACCCTAATTACCAAAGCAAACACATCAACAAGTATATCTTGGACTTTAGTAGAAAGAACCAAAATATACCTTTGTCTCCTCCAAAATAACTAGAGGATTTAAGTTCATCTCAGGTAATCAGTGTTTCCCAGTGACTAGAAGTGGTCAGTCTTTAATCTGTTAGCTATTATGGCACATCCAGTGAAAATGGTGATTTTGTTCTGATATTCATTATTTTTATTGTTTCATAAAGTATTTTAGCATTCTCCAATTTCATAATTGTTTCTTACAGTATTATAGAAATGAGTGTTTTCCCATTCTGTAGGCTGTTGTATTGTCTTTTTGACTGTGTCCTTTGCTTTACAGAAGCTTTTCAGTTTCAAGAGGTCCCATTTATTAATTGTTTCTCTCAGTGTCTGTGCTGCTGGGGTTATATTTAGGAAGTGGTCTCCTGTGCCAATGAGTTCAAGTGTACTTCCCACTTTCTCATCTATGAGGTTCAGTGTGGCTGGCTTTATGTTGAGGTCTTTGATCCATTTGGACTTGAGTTTTGTGCATGGTGATAGATATGGATCTATTTTCATTCTTCTACATGTTGATATTCAGTTATGCCAGCACCACTTGGTAAATATGCTTTCTTTTATCCATTTGATATTTTTTGCTTCTTTGTCAAAAATCAGGTGTTTGAAGGTGTGTGGATTATTACCTGGGTCTTCTATTTGGTTCCATTGGTTCTTCTGTCTTTTTATGCCAATACCAAGCTGTTTTCAGTACTATTTGCAGTCAGGGATTGTGATGCCTCCAAAAGTTCTTTTAGTGTACAGGATTGTTTTGGCTATCCTTGTTTTTTGCTTTTCTAAATGAAGTTGAGTACTGTTCTTTCGAGGTCTGTGAAGAATTTTGCTAGGATTTTGCTGGGTATTGCATTGAATCTGTAGATTGCTTTTGGTAAGATTGCCATTTTTACTATGTTAATTCTACCTACCCAAGAGCATGGGAGATCTTTCCACTTTCTTGTGTCTTCTTCAGTTTTCTATTCATGGATTTAAAGTTTTTGTCTGATCTCCAAAATATACAAAGAGCTCAAGAAATTGGTTGTCAAAAGAACAAATAATCTAATTTAAAAAAATGGAGTACAGACCTAAACAGAGAACTCTGAACAGAGGAATCTAAAATGGCTAAAAGACACTTAAAGAAATGTTCAACATCCTTAGTCATCAGAGAAATGCAAATCAAAACAACCCTGAGATTCCATCTTACACCTGTAAGAATGGCCAAGATCAAAAACACTGATGACACTTATGCTGGAGAGGTTGTGGGGTAGAAGGAACACTCCTGCATTGCTGGTGGGAGTGCAAGCTAGTACAGCCCCTTTGTATGTCAGTGTGGTGATTTCTCAGAATATTAGGAAACAGCCTTCCTCAAGACCCAGTAATACCACCTTTGGGTATATATCCAAAGGATGCTCCATCGTGCCACAAGGACATGTGGTCAACTAAGTTCATAGCAGCATTATTTGCTATAACCAGAACCTGGAAACAGCCTAAATGCCCCTCGACTGAAGAATGGATAAGCAAAATGTGTACATTTACACAATAAAGTACTACACAGCAGAAAAAAATAACAACATCTTGAATTTTGCAGGCAAATGGACGGAGCTAGAAAAAATCATTTGGAGTGAGGTAACCCAAACCCCAAAAGACAAGTATCACATATACTGCATAAGTGGTTTTTAAACATAAAGCAAACAAAACCAGCCTACAAATCACAATCCCAGAGAACCTAGACAATAATGAGGACCCTAAGAGAGACATACATAGACATACATGGGAAATAGGAAAAGACAAGATCTCCTTAGTAAATTTGGAGCATGGGGACCCTGGGAGAGGGTTGAAGGGGAGGGGAGAGGCAGGGAGGGGAGCAGAGAAAAATGTAGAGCTCATAAAAATCAATAAAAAAGATAAAAAGAAAAAAGGCATGTGCCATCACCACTTGGTTAAAGGTAAAATAAAAGAAATGTGTGTTTTCTTTTTTTTT
>NC_022010.1:53712773-53714451 GCF_000317375.1 Microtus ochrogaster
GTATCCATGGAGATGTTGCCAGCTAGATCCTTGGACAGCTGAGGAGAGGAAGCCTGAAATGGCCCTATCCTATAGCCATACTGATGAATATCTTGCATATCACCATAGAACCTTCATCTATGAAGTGATGGATGAAGCTAGAAACAGAGACCCTCATTTACTTATTTTAAAATATATCTTTATATTCCATTAATGAATGGTTGATAGAAAACTGTAGGTCTTTATTAGAAACATGACTTCTACTTGCTTTTAATGATAGTATAATATAATTGAGTATATAATTTTGAAGTGCTTATCTGCTTTCAGCACTTCAGAGACATTCCAGCTTTGCTGTTGAGGAGTCACTTACCTGATTAGTTGCATTTCCTCTGGAGCTAACCTGGTTTTCTCTTTGCTGCTGACATCTGTAGAGCTCTTGCATATATATCTCTAAGACTCTTTCATATTCTGTTTGATTGCTTTCATTCGTGCTGACCAAGATGAGGCAAATTCTCTTGCCCCTCAAGTCAGTTTTCTTCTGTTGCTTTCACCAGGGGGGACCATTGATAGTTAATTAGCAGTTAGCAGGAAGGTAGAGTGAAGGGAGGCAGAGGCAGGCTGTTCTCAATGAGTTCAAGGCAAATCTGGTCTACTTAGTTCCAGGACAGTAGGACAGTTTCACTGATTCACAGAGAAACCCTATCTCAAAAAAAAAGGAAGAAAGAAAGAAAAGAAAAGAAGGAAGTGTTTTCTAAAAGATTGTTTCTAAACCTTTGTCAGTGAGTTTAATGTAACATTTACACTGAATACTTTTACTTGATCTGCTCAGCACTGTTGTGAAATGAATTATATGAGAAAGAAGGGAAAGATGGAGGAAAAGAAATTTTAGTAATATTTGAAATGTTAAAATGTGTTCTACTAATGCACTTGTATAAGTAATTAATCATATTTGATGTATTTAAGTTTGTATTATTAAAATGATTTAAATATTTTTTATTAATTATTCTTTGGCTCCTTAGGAAGAACACATATTCTAAATTAAACAATATTTAGTTGAAGGCAATTAAATAAATAATTCAGTAGTGTATTCTGTTTACTTCTTAATAATTAAGCAAGTTAGGCTATGTACTCTTTATAGTCATTAATTTGTTGGTATGCTGGCTTTTAAGAATTTATTTAAGATGCTCTGCTATTGGAGTATAAACCCAAACAGTAATACTATACAGTGAAGCAAAGGGAACTTTGAAAGGAACAAGTATGAAAAAAATTAAAATCAGTTGGACTTGAGGATTTAAAAATCAGTGTTACGTAAACAATCCTCTCTTCAGATAAAGTATGGTGCCTAAAAAATAGTAAGTTTTATTGACTCAAAGGCATCGCTCTCGGTATTGCCCAGGAAGTCCCTCCCAGTGGATTTGTTATGATTTTCTATAGACTTTGTGGCGGGCTCAGCGAGACCACTATTTTGCAAAATTTTTGTAGTCACCTATATGGCTTATCCCATCTCTGTGGTGTTGCACATTAACAATATTCAAAGTCAAAATGATCAGGGTGCCCTGCCCTGTGGTAAGTCTTAGGTCCTCCCCCCTCCGTCCATATCTTGGAAGGTGAACATCCAAACTGGCTAGGCGCCCACAAAGCCAGAAAATTAAGTAGGATCCCCCCTCCGTCCATATCTTGGAAGGTGAACATCCAAACT
>NC_022010.1:53715546-53716023 GCF_000317375.1 Microtus ochrogaster
GTGGCGCACGCCTTTAATCCCAGCACTCGGGAGGCAGAGGTAGGTGGATCTCTGTGAGTTCGAGACCAGCCTGGTCTACAGAGCTAATTCCAGGACAGGCTCCAAAGCCACAGAGAAACCCTGTCTCGAAAAGCAAAAAAAAAAAAAAAAAAAAAGTTTGAGACTCTTATACTTGAATATACTCCACTCCATATTAATAATGTGTGCCTCTTCCCTCTTCATTTCTTTCCACATCCTTGCCCTGATACCCATCTCAAATTCATGTATAATTATTGTTATACACACACATGCACACACCTTTACTGATTTCAATTAGTTATTTTAAAATTTATTTTATTTTTTTAAAAAAGAAAACAAGCTATCTCTTTTCATTTTAACTACCAACCCCAGTTCTCACTCCCTCCCCTTCTTCTGTCTCCTCTACCTACTCCCCCAGCCGACCCCCATCTACTCCTCAGAAAGGATAAGGCACATCTC
>NC_022010.1:53716173-53721587 GCF_000317375.1 Microtus ochrogaster
AAAAAATGAATGCAAGCAGTAGGGGTAAATTCTTGTGCCACTGTCAGTGGCCCCACAGTCTACTCCGGCCATACAATTTTTACCCGCATTCAGAGGGTCTAGTTTGGTCCTATGCTGTTTCCTTCTCTGTCCAACTAGAGTTGGTGAGCTGTTACCTCAGGTAAGCTGTTTCATGGATGTCGCCATCATTGTCTTGACTTCTTTGCTCATATTCTCACTCCTCCCACTCTTCAACTGGACTTGGGAGCTCAGCCCAGTGCTCTGCTGCAGATCTCTGCCTCTTTTTCCATCAGTTGTTCAATAAGGTTCCATGGTGATGTTTAAGATGTTCATCAGTCTGACTACAGGGCAAGGCCAGTTCAGGTATCATCTTCTCTATTGCTTAGGGTCTTAGCTGTATGCACATGACTGTAGAACTGGTCACTTAGGCATGGACAGCCTATTGGGAGTAGTCCCTGAAGACAACCGACTTTCTTTCTCTCATCCATACTGGAATGTTAACTTCGGTAGCCTTATGCAAGTCTTAGATAGGCACCCATAGCTATTGAGAGTTCCCGAAGACAATATCTTGCATCAGTCTTTCTGTCTCTCTGATTCTTACCATCCATCTGCCATCTCTTTCAATATTCCCTAAGCCTTGGGTGTACACATTGTTTAACAGATGTCTTGTTTGAGGGTGGATACTCCACAGTCACTTATTCTTTGCTCTTTTACCAGTCGTGATTCTCTGTAATAGCTCCATTCACTAAAAAAAAAAAAAAAAAAAGTAGCTTCTTTGATGTGGGGTGGGAGCTGCACCAAATATATGGGTATAATGATAAGTATTAAAAAGGCAGTTTTTGTCTTATGCAGCAAAACTGATACATTTGTTTCCATTCCACTAGGTGCCTAAAAAGTCCTCACCATGTACCTAAGTAGATGATACACACATATTTCTAAATATCACTGATTATTTTTGTTTACTATATTTATATATATATATATATCAACTTTATTTCCACATGATAATTGGTAGGTAGAATTTGTTTCTCCTTGTATGTCTTTGGAAATACTGCCTTTAATCAATATGTTGTAATTGCCATGCGCTTTGCTTTTCTAATACGATTGTTTTCTTTTCAATTATTTTTCAGTCTTTGTAAAAGCTTACTTTATTCTATACATGTTTGCCATGGAACTGAGATATTTATTTCATTGAAATTTATATTTTAAATTTATCCATCTTTTGGCTGGCTGTTTGAAGCTCATAACTCTTGCTAGGCTTAGTGGCACAGGGCTATAATCTGAGATACCTGGAAAGTAAGACAAAAGACCCCGAGTTTAAGGTCTGGGCAATTTAGTGGCACTCTGTCTAAAATTAAAAGTAAAATAATAAACATGGATACAGCCTAGTGATAGGTCATGTGTCAGGCCTAAGTTCATTTTCCAATATTGCAAACAAACAAATAACAGCAAAACCCCAGGATTGATCATGATAATTTTACATTAGTTCAACAAAGATTTTTTTAAAAAATATTCATTATAAACAAGCTTGTGCTAGTGCCATGAATACATAAATGAAGCAGATATTGTTGTATAGAATTCCTGTGTTAGAGAAAAATGGTGTCAGTCAGATAAAGGCAGACAGTACTTAAATAGTCAGGATACTGGCTTACTTAATATTGACAACTTCATTTTATCTTTTCTGATTAACTGTTATTATTTGGATTCCTAACTTTTTGGCCCTAGGCATATTTTTCATTTTTTCTTTGTATTTTTATAAATCAGGGGAAGAGTAATTATTATTTTATACTGATTAGATTGACTGAGGCATATGAAATGTGACTTTTTTATATCTTCAAAGTCTGTTTATGTTTCTAATTAATTAAGTGATAATAGTTGTCTTCTTTTCAGTTCTGTAAATGTTTATTGAGTTCTTGTTAGGCACTATTTAAAGAACTTCAGAGAAGATGAAAATTGATACATTCCACAGGCTTATCTACTGAAGAAATCTGCAATTGATAAAAATAGCAATATAAAAATAATAGTTAATGAGCAGCCAGCTTGCTGTGCACTACTCATGGTATTTAAAGAAGATAATGTTTGTCATCATTCAATCTGGTAGCAACCAGGATACTCTTAGATATATGTTTTTAGTCTTTCACTTAATCACCTGGGTTTCTTTTTGTTGTCACCTCTTGTAAGAAACTTCTTTTTCCAAACCTATGAAGATAGCAGTTCATATAGATCTCAGCACTGCTATTTTGTGTTGTTCTACTTCAACAACACATAATTTATTACTAACACATAATTATATTTACTATCATAAATCTAATAATTTGCCTGGTTGTTTATTTTTTCCTTTGTTTGAAAAAAATAATACTGGTAAACTATATTGTAGGAATTTGAGATTTCTAAAGGGAAAAGTTTAAATTAGTATATAATGTGTAATTTCTTTGAGTTCTAGATTACTTCTTTGTATTCTAGATGTAGAGATTAGTGGTTGGTTCATAGGTTGGTTAGTTCATTCTTTTATTCAAGAAATGCATTGATTGTCTACACCCCAACAGACACTAGTGAAGATAGTGTGAAGAAGACAAAGGGTCTGTCCTGTTTACTCCACTCTAATAAGGGAGAGAAAGAGTAAATAAAACTCACACTTATAAAGTATCGTGTAATGGGGAAACTAATTTTCTCTAATGTCTTTTTCTGGACCACCTTATAATCTGATTTACTCCTCTCTTTTGTCCCTGATCATCCTCTTTTTCTGCCATCAGTGGTCTTGATCTTGATCCTGAATCTGTTCTCCTGTGGCTCCCTAAGGCATGCTGCTGCAGAGGAATTGTGATATTGTTCATGTTCTTGCAGTGCAATGATGCTGTAGTTTTTCTTTTCTGGACTCATTTGTCTGTCAACCCAATCTAGATTTAGGTATCTTTTGTTTTGCTGGTGTGGTTTATTGCTTGCTTCTTTGTTTCTTTTTGTAAGAATGTTGTTGAATATATTTATTAAAGATCTAGCCAATTAAAATCCTCAGACTTTTTAGATGGGGGTCTTTCATTGTAGATATACTGGCTTATAGGATTAGCTTATGTTTATGTATTGCATTTCCATTAGCAAAACTGCTTTTGAGACTCTAAATGACCAAATCTCTGTGGAGATTTTTAGTAAATATGACAACAAGGTCATCATAGAAATTTCATAGCAAATTTAGAAAGATCACTTTCCAAGGACATCAAGTATTAGGATCAAATTTTAATGGGAGAATTGCTTGTGGCTAAATCTTCTTATAGTGAAATTTATCAAATTGTTTTCTAAAGCCTTTTTAGCATCTTATTTGCTTTAGCTCCAGTCTCAACTTTGGTTCTATATTCTCCTAATGTATGTGGTTAGAAAGGAATCTAAAAGGGTCTTCTCTAACTGCTTGGGAGATGGCTCAGCAGGTAAGAGTATTTGGTATACAAACATGAACGCAGTTCAAATCTCTGGCACCCACATGAAAAAAATAGATACGGACAGTTATTACTGTAGCCCTCAGCACAGTGCAGGATGGAGACTGTGGATTAAAGAAGATTTCTGGCTATCTGCCCAGCTCTAAATTCAATGAGAAACTCTGTCTTCAGGAAATAAATCATAAAGTGATAGCAAGGACTCCTGATGTTTTCTGGTCTCTGTACACATGTATGTATACACCACACATATACATTACAAACATAATTTCACACAGATAAATAGAATGGAATAGAGTTGTTTAAAAAAGGAACAGCCCAACCATTTGTGTCTCCATTCCTACCCCACACCCAGTTCTTGATCAACCTTGCTACAAACTCCATTGAACATGTTACCTTTGCTGCTTTGTATTTTTCTATCCTTTTTACTTTTCCTTTTAATTATCTGTGCTTATGCAAACATTTTAACCTTATCTATCATTTTTATAGAATCTGTATCTTACCTTTATAGATAACTTGCTCTCACTGATTTGTTAGACATTGTAGATCTTCACAGAGTGTTTAAGTATTAATAGGCACGGCAGAAAGAGTTCTTCAGTTGGTAAAGTGCCTGCTGTTCGTGTGCCATAGCATAACCGTACAAAGCCAGACATGCATATTCTTGAAACCCTAATGCTAGGGAGACAGAGACAAGACAGTCACTGGGGCCTTGCTGGCCTGCTAGTCTATTCTAATTGGTGATCTGTAGGTCAGTAAGAGAACCTGTCTCAAAGGAGGCAGATGGCGGATTTCTGAGCATAATTCCAAAGCTTGTCCTGCAGCCTCCAAGCACAAAGATGTACATATGTGCACATGTGAAGACATGCCTGCACACACATTCAAAAGCATAAAATTTGAAAGTGGTAATATGCAAATAATTGAATTTGGAGTATCTCTTTTAAGTAATATGAATATTGAAACCTAGAAATCCTTGTTAATATCATTTAAGAAACTTATTGCTACTCTGCCCTTTCAGAAATGTACACATAGTGCTTGGCATTGAATGTGACATGATTTGCTGAGAACCTTTACTGCTTGTTTTCAGGACTTATAATGACTGTTAACTTAATTTTTTCTTAAAACTAGAGATATTACCATTCATGAAATCAACTACATTCTTTTCAAAGCTAATCCTGAAGACATTACTGTAAATGTAAATGGGTTTTTGACTGATTACTAATTTTAAGTATTTACCTTTTTTATAGATAAATGAGTGGAGTGTTTGAAGTGCCCTTTGAGACTCTGAAGCTGAAGGTAATGTCCAGTGATGTTTGCTCATATGTAGTGATGAGGCGAGCAGGCCTGCTTTCCGTCCTGCCCGGCTTCCTCATGGCTAGCTTTACACCCAAAAGTAACAACACAGAAATTGTATTCATTTAAACACTGCCTGGCCCATTTTTTCTAGCCTTTTATTGGCTAACTCTCACAACCTTGATTAACCCATTTATAATAATCTTTGTACCACCACGAAGTGGTGGGCTTACCAGGAAGATTCTAACCACCGTCTGTTTTGGGTAGGAGAAGCATGGTGTCTGCCTCGCTGCCTTCTTCCTCCCAGCATTCTGTTCTGTCTTCTCCGCCTACCTATGTTCTGACCTATCAGGCCAAGCACTTTTCTTTATTAATTAACCAATGAAAGCAACAGATAGATAGAAGACACTCCTACATCACCCATAGGTTTTATCATCATGAACATGCTTTGTTATTTTTAAGACCTTGGATTTCCTACTTAAACTATTTTTATTGCCTTTTAACAATTAACCTCTATCTCAAAATAATTTATAATTACATGTAAATCAGAAAAAAAACCTGCCATCTCACAGTATTTAATACTAATTGGTTGATGTTATACTTCTTTCTACAAAACTATGTTACGCTTTCCATTTTTCCTAGTTTGAATTCCTATTTTAAACCTTGCCCTTTCTTTTTTTTTTTGAACTTCTTTTTTTT
>NC_022010.1:53730067-53748096 GCF_000317375.1 Microtus ochrogaster
GGAGCTGAAGGTGCCTGGGCTCCCTTACAGGGGACCCTGAGGCCTGCCCGGTAGGCAGGCACTCACTGCTCTGGGTGGGTAGCCTTAGAGTAGGACTAAACCTTGCCCTTTCTTTAAGTGGGCATATTGACTCAAAAGCAGAACCTAATTCATGCCCAGGAATATCTTTACAATTACTGTAGGAGGTATAAAAATGCTTTCATTGGAGACATCCAAACTGTGAAGATGACATTTAATAGCTTTAGATGCAGAAGTCCAGATTGAGGGGGGTTCCTGCATTGTATAGAAAGAGCTCATAGGGCTTGAGAAAGGCTTCTTAGACAAGAGGGTACTGTAATTACTTTGCTTCTAACATGCATGGTTAGGTCTTCCAGTGAGAATAACATGCTAGGGCAATTTATTATACAACAGTAAGTCACAGATTTCCTTGGAGGGGTTGGGGTAGTGTGACCCAAACAGCAGTGGTGAGTACACACAGTTAGGCATGTGTGGCAGCTTGTTTTAATTCCTTTACACACGTGCACACCTCAAGCATTCTGTTTAACAGTGCGATGTGCAAACTGTTCCAAATGCAGCAGCAGTACTATCACCTGAATGTCAAAACTGTCAGACAGCTTTAAATCAAACCTTTATAACATCTTACAGAACCATCCAGCCCCAAGATTGAAGTAACAAACTCTGAAAAAACTTGATTCCCATACTTCCAAGTAGCTCATGTATGTCAACAGAGTAATGTCAAAGTTCTAATTCATCTGCTTTCTAATTTTAACCTTTTAAGGATTTTATTTTATTTCGCTTAATTATGGTATTTTCTACAAATTAATGATAAATGCCTTGATTAATAAAACCAAATGTCAAGGAAAATGACAACTTGATGAAAAATTAATACTAGGCAATATTTTAAGATACAGAGGTAATAAAGATGTATTCTTGAACCTCATATTTCATCGTCTCTTTCTTGAAGGTAGGTAACCAGAATTCTCTTGTAAGTTTTCACAACCACATATGACTATTCATTTAATTATATAATTTCAGGTATCTTCATTATGTTATTAGAAATAATTTGTTGTTAGAAATATATTTTTAATTTATCTCTTATGTTATTAGAAATATATTCCTAATTTATTTCTTGTACTACTATATCATTAATTTTTATTTTTCAGACTCCAAGTAATGCATATTGTGTAATATTAATAGTAATGAGGTTAGCACATCGAGAATTCAGTTTGTAATGTTTGTGTTTGTGCCCCCCTCTATGTTTCAGTTGTCTCGTGGTATAAAATTTATCACTTTTGACATTTGTTTAGTTATCACCATTTTGTCTAATGAATCACCAGGTCAGTTGTACTGGCTGGCCAGAGAGCTCCAGATCCACTGTGTCAGCCAGCCTAGCACTTGGGCCACAGTGCATGCTTCCATGCCACCTTTTGTGTGGGTGCTGGTGATCTGTACTCAGTTCCTATGACTGCATAGCAAACACGGTATTTGTATTTCTGAGACAGAACTCCTTCACGTAATATCATTATTTCCATTTGCATTCATATTCTTGTAAACATCAAAATTTGGTACTGTTTTCATATGTTTTTCTATTTTCCTAAATTTAGGATTTTTATTGTGATCATGTAGATATTTATTAAATGTTATATAAAATGGCATTATGCAGCATTAATATCTGTGCTATAACCTTATATTTATATTTCATTGATAAAGCTTTACATCAAACAAAGGAGGGCACAGTAACCTCTTCTGTGTTTTTTTGTTTGGTTGGTTGTTTGGGACACAAAAACCCACATAATTTATTGTCAGTGACGTGGGCTCACTTTGGCCATCTGCTCATGTAGTGGCATTCTGGTCATACCTATCAATAGCAATCTTTGCTACCTAAAGTTAGAATCATGTCTGTGTGCAGCAGACTAGGATTTTTTTTAGTTTGATGTTTTATTTGCTCTGCATAGTGGGTAAGTAAAGGTAAGCACCCATTAGTACGCAGTGTATGCCATTCCCAAGTGAAAAAAATACTTCAGTATAGGATTCCTGGAATATTTGCAGTTGGAAGTGGAGTTTGTTGAATCTTCCATTGGTTGGCTCCAGGTTTTATTGTTTTTATGTAGTGCTTGGTTTCAGGCATCCAATCTGTACTGGCAAAGCCTTTTGATGGGTAGTGGCCACCAACATTGCTACCTTTGGTGTTTTCATACCTTTCATGTCTAATAGCTCTGTCAGCTGGTTAATCACTGCTTAGTAATTAACAGAACATTTCCTTTCCTGAGGAGGCTTTTTGGTTTTTGTTTGTTTGTTTTTCTTCCATTGCAGCACAAGGCTTCTATAATGCCCTATCTCTATACCTGCATTAATCTATAAGCAAAATCATTCTTATTTCACCTATCAATAACAGGTACCCCAATTCTTTGACAGATCTTAAATTACATATTCTCCAGTGTGTTGTGTCCCCTTATTTATTCTGTTTATCCTTACATCAAGGATAAACATATTTATTTCTGCATATGAACCAAGTATTGATTTTTCTTTAGTTATTTAGTTATAGGATTTGATAAGAATCTGAAATAGTTCACAATGTTTAAGATTATGTTTTCATTAAGCGGTGGCGGGGAAGAGACAGTAATCTTTAATAAATAAATAAATAAAAGAAAAAAGATTCTAGCTATTTGGGTTTTATACTATAAGAAATTATTGTCTTTCCTGAAATGTCTATGAACAAGTGAGCCAAAGTGAAATCCAAAATAACTACTGAAAGTCTTTGCTTGGTGTCCCATCCTTTAAGCTTAGAAATGAGCCTACACAGACTCACTTTCAGGGAGTTGCGGTATGATGCTCTAAACGTGATGCTTGAATTAACACACAAAACAATTAGTTGATTTTCTGTGAACAATCTGAATCTTACATAAAATTTAGCATTTAGTCTCTTATCTACATAAAAATGTGCTATAAATAAATTATAATGGATCAAAACTATATGAATTCTCGGTTTAGAAATATATATGAGAATTAATTTTTTTCTAAATGTCTTTTTTGCATCTTTTGGAAGGGCATTATTTATTTTAAGCCTAAATTGTATTATGTAAAATACAACTTAGAACTTTTGTATGGAAAGATTAATATGGCTTATAAAAATTCTGTTCTATATAAATACTAGTAAGAATAATCATGATCTAGAAACAAGAGCCACCCACCTTATTTGTCTCAATTGGAAACCTGCATTTATTAACTGACTGCAACGTTCCCATTAAATACACTTTTATCTCAGCCTTTCCTTTTTGTCTTTCGAAAAGACAGTCTCAATACCTAGACCATGCTGGCTTTTTATGGCGACCATCCTGCCTTTACTTCATGAGTGCTGAGATTACAGTCATGTTCAATTCCTTAGCCTTGAGTAATACTGTCTAATAAGGAAAAGAAATCAAGAAAAAAAATGTAGATCCCCCCCCCCAAATTCTACTATCATTCTTTTTTCTTAACTACCTACTGTCCTTCCAAATGCTCTGGTCTCTTTTTAGATTTCTTTAGTGTTGACAAGGTGTTTTCCATTTCTCTAATGAAGTGGGAAATAAATTAACATGCATTCGGGTGTATTTAAATTACTTACTGTAGTAATGCTTAACATGTCTTTGTAATACTCTTCCACTCCTACCCACAACTAATTAGTGACTTTCAGAATGAGAGAAGATGTTAGTTGTGCAGTAGCTCTATATTTACTAGTGATCAAAAGAGTGTTACTAATGTGCTTGTCAGTATTAGAAAAGAGTTAAGTAAATAAAGGGCCAGATGGTTGCGCCCAGAACCTATCAAGAGCCCAGTATGTGTGGGCTGGTCCAGCAGAATGACAGAAACGTTTCCCAGGCCAAGTGGAACTAGAGTTAAGCTTTTGCTACTATCAAGAAGAATGTGTTTCAGATGTTTTTAATAGTATGGTGATTCACATCTGCAGATCTCATTGACATTAGTTACCGTGAGAGCCACATGCGCCTTGCATCAAATTCAGGCAGTTCACAGGTCTCAGCTAAGCCTCTTGCCATGAGTCATATTGGCATACAAAGTAAAGTAATTACCCTGGAAGCATTTTGTAGGTTCAGAAAATACTGTTTTTTTTTTTTGTTTTTGTTCTTTTTTTTTTATCTTACAAAACTCTATCTTTTCCTTTCCCTCCCCCTTTTCATTTTCTACTGGCATGATGTCTCAGTCCTTTACCCTGCTCAGTGCTGGGTAATTCAGCACAGAAAAAGGGAGTTCTATAGTTGTGTTTTTAATGATCTATTTTGGTAAATATTTGTATCTTTCAATAGATTATGTGACTCATGACACCATGGTACCTGTAATATAGTACCGGCCACAGTGCAGGTCTCCATAAGGAACCAGTGAACATTTGTTCAGTGCTTTGTGCTGCCAATCAGACTGGTTAGGATATAAGGAAAGCAAAGCCCTGCTCTGCCTGTGTTACTCTCTTCCATAGCCCATGCATTGCACATACCATTTCCTTCTCAGGTATGATATCAATTTTATCTCATAAATACTTCCAAAATCCTCCAAGATTTTGAGTTTCTAGGATAGATTTTTTTGGATCTGTTAATTGTTGAACAGGTAAGATAAAGTAAAACGTGTATTTTGAAGCATTTTCTTCTTAAAAGTCACACCAATAATGCTTGAGAAGATTAGCTAACTTTAGGTCCCTGCCTTCCTTCCCTCCATCTATTCTTTCCATTCTCTCAACATTTGTTGAGTGTTAGCTCCATGTCAAGCACTTTCTAGATGGCAAATAAATTATTGTGCAAAAGAGGCATATAATTATTACACCTAAGGAGATTATCTTCTAAAACGGAAATATTTTAAGACATAAATAGAAATTTCAAATGAAGATAATTAAATTACTCATTTTACTCATCTCTGTTCTCTGCCATGGTTTCAGATATTTGATGTACAGTGGAGGCATTATCTCCAGTAGCCTGCATTTTAAACACTGGACTACATCTGCATTGAAATGATAGAAAAGCCATGTTTCTTTTCACCTTGTCTTAACAGTGTAGGTTGTTTTGGTACAGACATAGATACAAACAAGTGTTTTGCTCCATGATGAATTCTAAGAAAAAAAAGTTTTTCAAAACTACTTATACTATCTGATATAGACAAGCTGCAGGCATGTTTTCAAACCTTAGAGCTTGCCAAGAAATTTCAATTTTTTTTAATTACAGAAGAAGTATTTCTTTAAAGTAACTTTTGTTAGTGGCATACTATTTATCTTTGAGGCAGGTTTAGTAATGGAGAAGAAAGAGCAGGTGATAGAAGTATTTATATTTTTCTCTTATTAGTCATGTGCATATATTTTTGTGCTCTGACAAGACTGTCTATTATGCTTCCTATTGGGTTTGTACACCACTTGGCTTTCCAGCCTCATTTTTCATTTAAAAGTCATTATTCTGGACTTCAGCCTTACTCAGTAAAAGGAGGCCATTTCCTTCATCAGCTGCCCACTTGGACATGCATTCTTTATACTCTTAAAATATTTTGTATGCATCCAGTGTTTATTAGATGGATTTGTCAAATTACTCTTAGATAACCAGTTTTTTAAAGTTATCATTTGGGCTGTGACCTTTCAAACTGTGAATTATAAGGTTTGACCCTTTGGTTCACATTTTGACATAACAGCCATTAATTATAGTTTTTAAAGGACATTTTATTTCAGTTATAATTTGTGTTATGAAAACAGTTTAAGTGTTTTTGCCTTTAACTTTCAGGAATAACTACTCAAATACAAATGCATATCTAACTACAGACCTATAACTATGTAGTATGTATATTCCATTATAGTGAGTCATTGAACTGCACATGAATATTTTATTGAAATATATTTGTACATTTTATACCGATTCATTGTGACATATACCTGTGGATATTTTTCATGCTCTAATTCTTGAGTTAACACTAAAAGTACCCTTATTTTATATAAGTCTACTATGAATAACTATGACTATCAGGATAAAAAAGCCTTACCTACAAAATCTAAGTGCATCCTTTTACTTTTCCTTAAACAGAGAAACTAAGTTTAGCTGTCTAAGAATGGCCATTATCAAATGAAAATTTGAATGTTCTGATGATGATTTGAAGTAGTGTGGTATAGGCAAATATAAACTGTGAAGTGGTGGCTGCAAATATCCAGAGCTGAGATTCTGAGAGGGAAAGGACATGACAGAAAGGTCAGTGTAAGTGAGCTCAGAAGTATGTAGACTTCTGAGCACTGATATCATCCATATTGTAAATGGAGAATTAATACATTTAATTGAATCAACAGAAGATGATCATATAGCTAATAATAATAACACAGTTTTATGTTACTAGTTAATATTATTTAGATTATTTGTTTTTAAATTTGTCTCTCGCATTTTGTATACTAAACCTAGTTTCTAATTCACACAATTAAATTTAGGATATTTTAGAAAAATAGATACTTAAAAATCTGATTAATCTCCATAAAGGCTCATAATCACCCATTTGTATTTTAAATATATCTGAAATAACTATCTTGGTTTTGTTTAAATTGTTGTATGCCATAAGGGAAGTGTCTGGTCTCTTACATACTGGATATTGTGCATCATGGAAGACATTTCTCTCTGTGCTTGACTATGCACTTCAAGATGGTTTGTTTCTTTAAACGTTATAGAAATATGTTCATTTTAATTCCAGAAATATGTTACTGTCTTAGTTGACTCTAGATACGCAAGCAACTTCTTTCATTAACAGACGGACATGATTTGAGAGTGACTTGTTGACAGCTATGTGGGAACGTTTGTTTATTTAGTATGTGTGTTTTGTACTTCCTATCTTGAAATAGCACTATACTTGGAGTTTAAATTGAGTTTTAGCCTTAGTTCCACTGCTGCTTCTTATCAGGGTAACTTACTTCTCTGCACTACTCTCCTGAAAGGAAAATGAAGAATGAGATCTCTTTCAAAGAGTTATGGTTAGGATTGGAGATATTAATAATAGTATTGAATTCAATGGCTGACACACAGAATGTTACTGATAACTAATGATAATATAAATTGGAACATTGTTCACCATTTTTTCAATCAGTAAGGCGTTTCCTTTAATAATTTCTATTTTCACCGGGCGGTGGTGGTGCACGCCTTTAATCCCAGCACTCGGGAGGCAGAGGCAGGTGGATCTCTGTGAGTTCGAGGCCAGCCTGGTCTACAAGAGCTAGTTCCAGGACAAGAACCAAAAAGCTACGGAGAAACCCTGTCTCGAAAATCAAAAAAAAACCAAAAACCAAAAAACAAAACAAAAAAAACCTTTTCTATTTTCTTATACGTTTATTTCATTTTTCTCTTTACCTCATGAGCTTTCTTTTTTTCTATGACTACCTAGGTTCTTCATGTTTCCCTTTGAACATGAAGTTGTCATTTCTCCCAGTGTGAATTTGAAATAAGAGACATACTCTTCAAACAGAAGTCAGGGTACTGCAACAAGGGAGTAATGATCCAAAAAGAGGAGAAAATTTTATCATAGGCTAGCTGTTTAATTTTTTCTAAAATAATAAAAAATCAGAACTTATCAGCAGACAGTAGCCTTTTCTGATTGAGTATATTACTTAGATTACATTTTTACCTCTTAAACCTAGTAGTTGGAGTTGCCTCCGCTTTGTTTTCTAAAAAGGAAAAGTAACAACAAATACTGTAGAGATAACCCACAGAACATGAGAATGTAGTTTCAAACCATACATTAGGTAAAGATTAATATTCAATGAGCATAAGGAACTCAGTGTATTTCATCAATGGGCAAAGGAACCTGATATAAGAAGACAGAAATAATCAAGAGATGAATAAAAGAATGTCAGACATCAATAATAACCAGAAAAAGACAAACTGAATTATAGTAAGCTATTATTTCATACCTGTTAAGATATCTTTTATTTAAATGCTGTAGGTATGTACTGCTGGCATTGTTGGGCATACAGATTAGTAACAATTGAAGATATTGTTGAAGTCACTCAAAAGACTACAAATACAATTGCCATATCATCTACCAATGTCACTTCTAGTTTAAGTTCAGGTGTATGGCAGAGTACATGGAGGAGACATCTGTCTCCACAGTTCAATCCAGTGTTGTTCATGGCAGCCAAGATACATAAACAACCTAAGTTGTTGTCAGTAGGTGATACTGGAGCATTGATACTCACATTTAGAAGTGTCCTATCTTTCCATCTATCTGTGCATCCGTCCTTCTGTCCGTTGGCCCGTCTGTCCATTTGTCCATCCTTCCATCCATCCATCCATCCATCCATCCATCCATCCATCCATCCATCCAAAATAGGAATTTATTGTTTATATAGTCACCTTATAATTTTTAAACATTATAAACGCTGGGATATCATATTTAGTGAACACTGTAGGTACACAGCTGCAGATTCTGCATGATCTCACTCATATGTGGAATCTTAAAAAGCTACACACAAAAGCATAGTTAAATGGTACTCACTAGAATCCCTGAAGTGCTGGGAATTAGTGACAAAAGATGTCTGTAGTTAATAGGTCTTTTTATAAATCACCATGATGATATTTAGTGCATTACTTTTTTTTTTTCTTTTTGCTTTTTTGAGACCGGGTTTCTCTGTGGCTTTGGAGCCTGTCCTGGAACTAGCTCTGTAGACCAGGCTGGTCTCGAACTCACAGAGATCCACCTGGCTCTGCCTCCCGAGTGCTGGGATTAAAGGCGTGCGCCACCATCGCCCGGCTTGCATTACTATTTTTAAAGTTGTTACAGAGTAGAGTTTAAGTCTTTTTACCAGAAAATTGCCGAACGTGACATATTTTATGTATTCATATGTTTTTGGACATTGTGTTATACACCATATATATGCATATGTATTCAATTTTAAATTGTTAATAAATAAGTTGAAATTTAGTAAATTTAAGGCAAAAATATAATCATGGTGTATTCAGGTAGAATTTTCAAAAAGCAAATAATTTCTGAAATGAATTGCAGAAATGAATTTGTTCTGCAGTGAAGATTTTTGTTTCATCAAATAAATATAATCATTTGTAAGGTTCTTCATAACTACACGGAATATATATCCAATAGCTTCCTTTCATATAGCTTCTATTGCTATTATCCATTTTAGGAATTATTTTTTCCATGGCACAAGTATTTAGTATTTTTTTTTTTTTACCTGAATGAAAGGAGTTCTAGAACAAGAAGTTGGAAGACTTAACAATTTTAAAATAGTTGTTCACAATGGGTACAGCGAAACTCAGTATTATTTCTAGATTTAAGATACCTTGTCCCTGGCTTTTCAAGATACCTAACTTTACTTTTGTTTTTACTTCTCCCATTACGTAAAAATTAATGGTGGATTACACTGAAGTTCTTAATTTGTTTTCAGTCTAATTTTTGAGTCCCTAACTTGCAAATTTCTTTCCTATTTGCCCATCATCCCTTTTCTTGGCACCCAATCTTTGCTCAGTTTTTAGTTTACTGTCTTTTAAACATTCTTTTCTAGCACCTTTACCCTTCCTGCTTAATGAGTCTCTCATGGCCCTCATATGATCAAGAAACAAAATTCTATTCCATTAGTTGAGGCCTTGTTCATTTTTCTAATGCAGACGGAATAGCTCAATCCTGTGTCTCCTCAGCATTTACTCATGAGCAGTAAGAATGCACATTGTGTTACAGTTTTTCTTGTGTTTTCTACATGGTAAGCTTGTTGAGGAAAGGGACTGTCTGTCTTCTCATCAGTGTCCTTAACATATAAAAGAAACCCAGTAATATTCTTTAAAGAATTAGTTAATCAATGAACAGACTTAGAGAAACTAAATTGCCAACCTCACACACATTAAGAACTTAGCAAAGGAGTTCCATAAACACATATATACTGTATTTTCTTTGACTCCTTACTGGATTTCATTTGGGTTGAGCATTTGTCTTCTTATATTTCTATCTTCAGTAATGAAAAGAATTTTGCTCTGCAGTGAAGTTTAATGTAATTTTAAGGTAAACTCTGTTTAGGTTAGGGAGAGGACTAACCCAGTTGCTTTAGATCTTAGTGTTTGCAATGATGTTGAAGGAATGACAGGACATTTTGAGTTTAGCTCTCTATAGTTTTATTATATGTACCACTGATGGTAGTTTGAAGCTTGAAACAGTTTTATATGTATAAATGTACTCAGAGACTGGAATTTAGGCAATAATTATCCTCTGAAGTGAATCTGTTTGGAAAGCATAAAATGGCATTCTTTTCCCAAAGAAAGATGTGGTTGTTTCAAGACTGCTCTCGCCAGTTTAATGGTGTCTCAGCTGAAACAGATGCCTTCCTTGCTTTCTTCTTTAGAAACTGCTTCATAGCTTTAAATGCAGCATCTACAGCACACACAGGCACTATTAACAAGTCAGAATGAGGCCAGGGGAAAACTCATCTAGGATCCACACACCTAACTGCAGTTAGTAAACAGAGACACTAACTCTCATTAAGCATAATTAAACCTAATATTGACTGTAAACTGTTACTTACCTTAAACTTCTCTGTAGAGAGAGTGGAAAGGGATTAACCTAGCAGACTGGGACATTAATTACTACCTATTTCACATTAAAGTTACCATCAACAAGAGCTATATTCATAAATAAAACATAGGAGGGATTGAGAGAAGGAAAATATGTAAATTCATTTTTAAAAGGAAAGAAAGTGTATATAAAAAAATAAAAAGAGGACTGTGAGTGATGCCAGCCTCAGCAAAGGGACACTAGCTAATTACTACAACAAATGGACTAAAATAATCACAGAGGTATGTATCTTTGCCTCTGACTGACAGGACCTGCTTCCTAGGAGACTTGGCTCAGCTCAGCAAGAGGCTTTTCATGTACCCTTCCTGCCACTTTTTCAGGCTACTGAGGGTTTAGGAGAGGATGAAAGGACTTAGGAGAAATACAATTTCTTCCCCTTTTTGCAGTCATTAATAGCAGTTTATTTATGAAATTTGTTATAAAGACTAGAAATATTTGGTTTGTCAATGAGAAAGCACAGTGTATTATCCCCCAGTCAAAATGGTCTGGCAACTGGTCTCCTGCTACTATTTAATAATCTCCTTCTTGGGTGCAATCGAAAGAGTGTGTTGTGAAGAATATAAAAATGTCAGCTAAATTTAAGATCCACTGTTAAGTTTTATATTATGCTGTAGGCTCAAGGGGGTGGATTGAAGAGAGAAGAATTTAAAGAGGAAACAAAGTGAGGACAATACAGATGTCTACTCACCTTAGAACATTTTTTCTAGTACACAAGGTTGTTTAGGCTGCTACCCATGACCTGGTTTCTCTTTTCTTTACTCTGAAGAAGAGGCATGCACTGAGGGTGGAAATTCCTATACTTCTGCCAGGTGGGTGTTCTTTTTGTCGCTGAACCCTACATATATTCTTGGCTTAACTGTACTATTCAACCATAGTTTAGATTTAACTTGTTAGGCTCTTAATCAGGTTTTGGAGCCATTGTGCTAATCTTTTTCTTTCGGATTCTCATAGGCAAGCAGCAGTGTAATGTAGTAGTAGTGACTATGAAAACCCGAGCCTAGGAAGTAAGCCTGTAGCATTTCTTAAAGGGGATGAGGAATTCAGTTTAGAATAAAACTCCTGATTTTTCATCATGAATTTAAAGTTAGTTTCACAGGTTATGTGTTTAACTATTGCAACAAAAATAATTAATGGACAAAAAAGTCTATCCTTCATGTCACCCATTGAACAAAAATTCACCAACTGATTGGATGACAGAGGATGAACAAAAACAGTGAGTGTGAGAGTACTTCTATCCTCTGCTCTTGTAACAATAGTGACATTACGAAATAACCATAACAATGGCATTCATATTAATCAGACATATTTATACAGAATTAGTGTTGGCTTCTGCTCTATATTACCTTTAATTTTACATGAACTTTTATTATCTGAGCATATCAAAAGAGACATGGTGAATGAACAAAGAGGCCCTGTTATGAGACGAGTATTATTTGACATTTTGGGAAGCTCTTATTATAGGGTTTCCTCTTACGTGAGAACAACGGGAAGGTTGTCATAGTTTCTCTATTAGAGACACTGTGGATTTTTAAAACAGAAATGGAGCCTATTTTTTCTCTTGAAGAAAATCATCAATTAAGAGAATTGGAATTATCCAAGACTTCCCCTGGAGGTTGGCTACCCTGACCTTGTTTGATCGTGTGAAATCTTGACCTTACAGGGCATCTCTCAGTGTCATGGTTTTTTCCTTACAGGCCTGATAGCTAGCGGTTCAGTTATCTGGAAACACCTGGTTATAACAAAATGTAGAAATTTTAAGTCTTCCACTCTCCTGCAAACAGATGCTTTTTGCATATCTGTTCATTTATGTGCTAAAAGAGAAGAGTTCAAAGTAGATTCTCTTGAGGCCTTCCCTGGCTTATGAACAGGTCTGACTGGGATTTATGATCATATACAAGAAAGTGTTAACTTGGTTCTTGTTGAATTTCCTATTAAAACCACCGAGCATACATTTTTAGTCTCACCAGTTACCACACGTTTATTTTGTCTGCAGCTTGGGTTAAGATTTTAAGTCCAAAGAATAAAGGTAAGACTGTTGAAAATAGAGGAGTCACTACAGCTGAAGCATGTCTGTTCTTGTAGCTGCCAGTGATTCTTCCAGTGGAGAAAGTAGAGGCCAGAGCTACCACCTGTCATTGATCTTCAGTTAACCCCCACCCCAAGATAACAATCATTGGGGATAGTTGTTTAATAGCAAAATGCACCAACAGTTTGACCAATTGATAATTTAGCTGCCTTTAACCTTAGACTTGCAATAAAGCATTTATATGGATTAGGATTTCTTTTACTCCCATTATGTTTTCCTAAATTTCATGTTAAACAGGCACTGTGTTTGATGTTTAAGTAAAAACAAACAGCACTCCTCTATGCAAAAATGTCTGCCAGGATTGGAATTTAAGCACATAAAAACAAACTACAGCTTTAAATCACACACGCACTCACGCACGCATGCATGCTCACCCACACACAAGAAAACAAAAAACATGTTAAAAAAAATCCCCAGTAAACCATTTATGCAGAAGTAATAGGAAATAAACAGATTTCCTTTGTAATTTTAAATATGTTAATCAATTGAAATACTTGAATTATTTAAAAAAACTGTTAATTTTGAGAGAAATCTAATATTTTCTATTACGTTTTATATTTTAATTGGATATTAAGCAAAAAGTGATTTTCTCTGTGGCTGTTCTGCTTCTAAATAGATGGACACTTAAAGTTGTCTTAAAATTGGAGGGAAGATTCTCTTGTTTTGAGTTTCCTTGACTTGCATTTCTCTGCCTTTTCACTTGGACGATATTAGCCCAACAAGTTATCTAAGGAAAGTCTTATGTGGTTTCTGTGCAAAAGCAAGACTTTTAAAGCAGTTTACATTTGTAAGAGTTAATAGTATAACTTTGCATTCTTTTTATTATATGTGTTTTTAGGAAACTTTTGTTAAATGTGGAGATGTTGGGTTGAATTACTAGAGTCTACACATCCAAAAAAGTTCAGTGAGTTTTTTTTTACTTCAGAATGTGTTAGTTTTAATTTTCAGAAAATAAATGTACCTACAAGTTGCAAAATATGTGTGTGTGTATCTATCCTATGACCTAATTTAAGAGGTACTCATAGTTATATACCTTGTTTTTAGTAACAAATCTATCTTTTCACATGCAAACATTTACTAACGTTTATTATTTGCTAAACTTAGATATATACAAATAAAATTACTTAATATGTGTTTTGAAATGGTTCCACAGGCTGTGGTTATCTTAGTAAAGGACTCAAAAGAAGATACTTGGGAATGTGAATTTTACTTGGGGAATTAAGGAAGTTTTTGTGAGATAAATTAGTGTTTGCATGGAAATTGAAAGTAATTTGCTTCGTGCAGGGGTGGAAATGGCTGCATTGGGAAAGAATGTTCTAGAAGAAACTAAGAGTACACATAAAAGGTGAGAGAAATAAGATTAATAAAGCCTGGGTTGTCAGAAGTATTACGTATATATAGTTCATTATTAACCTGAATGGCTATGAGAGGACTGAATAAAAGATCATAATCATATTCTAAAGAGGCTGTTTTGTATTCATTTTGAGTTTTTGAGTCATTGGAGAATGTATTTTAGATTGTATGATTGAAGATATAACCTATATCCACAATGGCTGAACAGGTCTGAAAGGTGATGGCAGACACATGACTGACTCATCTTCTTATCATTAGTGAGATGTGAGATATAGTGACCGTTATAAAGATAGAAAATACTTGCCTACTGCCCACTGTCTCTTTTCGTATGTTCAAGTTTCTCAAAGAGATATTTATATATTCTACTTATGTTTTCTGAATTATGCATTAATTCATCTCTGCATCAAGGGCTTCTCTCATGCCAAACTATTGCTCATTCAGCACCTATTGAGCCTTTGATTTGGAGACAAGTCTGAATGCTTTCTTTCTTTCTTTTAAATGATCTTGCTTTCCTGGTTTTCCTATTACTTGCCATTCATTCATTCTTAGAAGAGCATTTTCTTCAGCAAATAACTTTTGAACATACTCAAGGATATATATATCTTCTGATGATGCATATAATTCTTTGTTCTTTAGCACTGTAGCACTTTAAGATATCCTGGGTAATGCTATGTAATACTTTTAAGAATTGTTTTAAAGTCTTAGAAAGGAGAAGTAGCTCCTACATTAAAGCTGGTGACTTTAGTTAGATCCCACATCTACACTTGAAATAGTAGGCTACTTGGGCATGACTTTCTGATCTCAGCATATGGGAGAGTAGAGACAATACAACAGTTTATAATATCCAGAATATTCTACCTGGTGGGTCTCATTACAAAAAGTGATCCCGTCTCCAAACAAACCAAACAGGTGGGTAGCACCTGAGGAGCCACCTTTGAGGTTATGCCCTGTCTCCTACATGAACATATACATACATGCAATCCCCAGACACATCCCACACATTACAGACTTGAGTTATCACTAGAGATAACTCATATCTGCATCAAGAGCTTCAACACAATAGAAAGGGAATTGTATTTTCTTCTAATTTGTAAAATTTAAGAATTCATGATGTTTGTACTTTACTTGAGCAATTATTAATGCTCCTCTTAGTCTCAGTTTCTTACTGTATGACATGGGAAATTGTTTAGTCTTTTGAAAATCTTCGATGCTGTCATTTACTATTTTGCTGTCTGAAAAGAATGTACAGATGACATTTGAAATTCAATAGTCAATATTTTTCAAAGCATTTCCCACCTTTCCACCTTTCCACTTCATAGTCCATCTCTTGTATCTAATGCACTTCCGTCTTTGTTAAGTACCTGGTCCTAATTTCCTGTTGCTTTTGTGCTGATTTTTTTTTTTATCATTTTAACAAAACCCTGAAGAAAACTTGTTTTGGCCTATATATTCAGGAATTACAGTGATGGTCAACTTGTTTCATTGCTTTGGGCTGTGGAAAGACAGAATACAGCAAGAGCACATGGTGCTTACTGCATAGTAACAAGAAACGGAAGGTGTCCAGGTGTAAGACAGACCTTTCTAAGACACATCCTCAGTGTCCTCTTCCATAGTTGGTCCACATCTTAGTAATCTGTTCAGATTTCTAATGTCTCAGAGAATCAGCCCATTGATTATACTTAAGCATGCTTCATCAAACCATCTCTATAAAAGCACTCACAGACATACTCTGGAGTGTGATTTTCTAATATCCTAGGTATCTCAGTCTAATCAGCATTAAAAAAGCTAAATGAGCCCTGCATTGGTAGTACACGACTTTAATCCTAGCAGTTGGGAGAAAGAGGCAGGAGTATCTCTGTGAGTTTGAGGCCAGCCTGGTGTAAAGAGTTAGTTTCAGGATAGCCAGTTTTGTTACACAGAGAAACCTTGTATTGAAAAGGAAACAAACAAAAACAAAACAAACAGCAAGCAAAAAAAGTTAAATAATAATGTGTATACCCAGAATTTTTGGGTACAGTTTTTATTGTGTAGCTTTATTTCAGACTTTTTGAAGACTCCAGGTAGATTATGCATAATCATTGCTCCATTTATATAAGCTTATTTAATGATACACAGAGATGAGACATGAGAGGCTCATTTTCCATGTTGGTATATAATTTTCCCAAAGTATCTCTGAAAAAAAATGCCTATTTTATTCATATTCATACGGGATACCTTTGGTTATAAAGGCCTTTACTAAAGCATTTCTTTATTATTTGGACACAATGTCAGTTTTCACTATTTTATTAAAATATCCATTTTATAGATAAATTAAATACGCATCATCACATGATGCATGTGTATTTGGTGCTAGTTTCCATATAAATATAGTTTATCAATTAAGAATGACTGTAATATTTGTCATTATTCTGAATCTATATCCTAATTTGGATGCTTCAAAAATATATTTGAGTTGTGGAATGTTAATGTTTTCAATCTCTTGGTCTCTTCTCAGTCTGTGTGTGTCTGCACACATACATACTATTTTTATTAAATATATACTAGTGATGAAATTCCTAAACGATTTTTCTTGGAAAGGAAATCATACAATTTAGATATCTTTAAAACTTAAAAGATTGTATTCCTAAATTGCTGTGTATTGAAAAAAGATTTTCTTTTTTCTTTTGTGGAGATAGTCAGAGATGAGTCTGTTTTTAGTAATTTTGTGGGTAGTGACATGCATGAACATTATTAATAGCATTGTATGTTGTGTCCATTTCATTTTGTTAATGAACTTGGAATCAGATTGACTTGTGCTGTGGAGATTTGTCAGAATAAGTATTTAGGGTATTATGCACATTTTCTATAAGGGCTTATAAAGCTGACCTCTATCTCAGCTTTGAAGACAAGCTCTAACTACAGGACACTTAGATACATCCACCTTTCCTTAGGTATAAACAAGACTAGTTGCCTTTTGTGTGTGGGTTCATATTTTCTACAGAGGGTGACATCAGTCTCCCACATAGTATTTCAAATGTGTGGTCATCAGGAAGCACTGCTGAATCTATAGAGATCAGAGCTGTGCTAAGTCCTGCAGTGAATGGGTGACTTAGGATCTATATTGCAAAGAAGAGATACCATGACTATGAAGCTCTTATAAAGAAAAAGATTTAACTGGGTGGCTTACAGTTCAAAGATTCAGTCTGTTTTCACTACGATGGAACATCGTGGAACATAATGATCTGAGACACTGGCATGGTCTGAGCATATGTGAGACCTCAAAGCCTATCTCCACAATGACACACTTCCTTCAACAAGGCATACCTACTCTGACAAAGCCACACCTCCTAATATGCCACTCCTTTTTGGGGACACTTTCTTTCAAACCATGACAGTGGGGGATTAATTTAAATGGAAGCTAAACCAAAGTTCAGGGCTCATAACTGCCTATATAGAAATGCAAGAACAGTAGCAAAGAAGTACTTTTAAGACACAGCAGCATGCACAGATAGCCACAAGTAATTACAATTGAAATGTAGATTTCATGAGACTATATTTGCCCTATGTAAGATACACATGTATACGCTATGTTCTATTATTTTTTAATTATTTCAATTCCATTTCATTTTGTTGTGGTCTAGCCCATTCTAGTATGCCTTTATTTTTCTTTTGATGCAGCAGGTAGGGATAAAGTAGGGCATGTAAAGTACTAAGGACTGACCTGATTTTGCTTTAAAGTGTCCACCAATCCTAATTTAAAAGTGTTGATAACTTGGAGTTTAAAAAAGTTTTATAGCTCATTAAATGTCCTGGTGAGAACAGAGTAAAAGTGATAATTTCTGGGGCAGTCGATTAGGTTTCCTTCTCATCTAAGCAAAGTTCCTTATTTTCTTTTTTTTTTAATTAATTAATTTATTTATTAAAGATATCTGCCTCCTCCCTGCCACCGCCTCCCATTTCCCGCCCCCTCCCCCGATTAAGTCCCCTTCCCTCATCAGCTCATAGAGCAATCAGGGTTCCCTGACATGTGGGAAGTCCAAGGACC
>NC_022010.1:53748478-53759899 GCF_000317375.1 Microtus ochrogaster
CAGGAGGATGCGTATATGTTTGTCTTTGGATTCACCTTCTTATTTAGCTTCTCTAGGATCTTGTGAGACTACAATCTAAAAAAGATTCCCCCGACCCAAGAATTATCGATTCATATGTTAGTGGTCCAGGCATAAAGTCTCACTGCCTTTTGCCCTTTATTGCCACGGCAACAAAGGGTGATAAGCAGAAAACTCACATCCAGTTTACCAGCAGGTATTATATCAGATAAACAAGGTGCATGAAGGTGACACAGAAGCAATATGTGATCTTTATGTCACGTCACTCCTGCACTACATAATGACAATTTAACATAGTTGGTTTCCCGCTTGTACAATGCTGGTTAAAACTTATGTGGAGGCAAATAATCTCCATGTTTGGGGGTAACAGCCAATTTATCTGGTGGTATAAAGGTTACCAAGTTTCTAGTCTTATCAAAATCAGAATAATGAGAATACTAGATTTAGTGTAATCATTTTAAGGGGCATAGTTGCCAATGGCAAGTCAATCATTATATTGTAATTTTCTTATATCATTCATCTACTTGGGCCTAAAATGACTATACCAATTAAGTGTAGTCCATGGTTCTCATTTGAGGGAGAGAAAGAGGTTAATTTGAACAAAAGCTTCCCTGGTGATTTCAGGATGTCTTCCTCATTCTCTTTTTAGATAACTTGTATATTCTATTAATATCCAAGTCATCAAATGACCTGTACAACAGGTCCCACCACAAAGAGATGAACTGAGCACTGGGGATTTTCTGCTGTCACCCTATTTGCTCACTTGCTATTATTCTGGGTATTAGTCCAGTTGTTGGAGTGAAAGGTCAGTGTTTAACTTCATCCCTTCCTTTTTAGTGTTGTTCTATTTACAATGTTGAGTTGAAAGCTTATATCTAGGACGTGAGATCACTACAATAATCTTCTAGGCCTGAGTTTCATTAGAATCAATCTGCATTTTTGCAGTGTGGCCTATACTTAGATGGTAGTTCATAATCCTTGGTCTTATTTCTGTCCTAGACACATTTAGTACATATATGTAGTGTAGTCTAGCTATAATATAAAATTGGAAGTATTTGACTCTAGACTTTAAAATGGACTTGACAAATCTTTAAATCAAGTATACTGTAAAATGAACTTTTGTCTAGTACAACTTTCAAATCCTTCTCCCAATGACTCTCCACTCAGTTCATCTTTAAAATAGGACACTTCCCTAATGAACTAAGCACAATAAAATAATTCTGTCACTTCCAACTCTTTATTAAAATATATTGATAAGAACAGAAGAGCTATCAGACCACAGTCAAACATGTGCTGGAGCAGTGAATGTCCCCCCTTTCCATCTTGGTACCATCATTTCTGTTGAATGATATTTAACATTGACCCATCCTCTTACAGCCAGATATGCCTTTTCTTTTTGAAGGAAGTAACTGATTTCACAGTTTTGGAGAAAAGTTAACATTATGAAGAAAAGAAGTTGTTCTACTATAATTGGACAGTGCAAGAGGAAAATTTTGTTTTTCGTTCAAAGTCCATAGAGTAGTTTTTATTAAGTCAGAGAAGCCAAGATCAGAAGACTTGACAATAGTTCAACCAACAAATGAATTCTTTCCAAGGGGTTAGGATTGAAAGCAATGGAATATGGAGATAAAAGGTGAGAGAAACAAATGATCTATCTATCTATCTATCTATCTATCTATCTATCTATCTATCTATCTATCTATCTATCTATCTATCTATCATCTGTCTATATATCAGACACTCACATTTTGTTTATATTTGTCCATAACTACTTTGAACCTGGATACATATAAATGACTTTTAGGTAGAATGAATAAGTAGACTTTGAAAGGCATATTCGTCCTGTTCCTTCTATTGATATTTAGGAACTTCCCCACAAGTTTCTGGAGTTGGAGAGTTCATTCATAGTCATGGGGGAGGTAATTATATTGGTGATTTGGACTGCAGAAGAGGTGATAGGTAGATCTTTATCTGCCAGTTAGCTCTGGCAGTAGCTATTCACCTCAAGGGCCATTTGTTCTGTAGGTTGAAGCAGATTTGACTTTGGAGAGATTGATCCTTAGCAATGATAGGTATAAGCAGAGGAAGCTTTGTTTACCAAGTTTCTGAGTATCAGCCTGGGCAGATCCAGGTTATCTAGCTTTATAAAATACTGATATAGCAAGTATTCTGAAATTTTCTGTAGATGGCCTATCATCTAAAATCTCAACTCTCATCTGAGGAAGTTCTATTTGCAGTGGGTGGTAATAAGCACGGAAACTCACAACTGGCCAAGAATAAGAGAATAGGAGACTAGAAAATGTGCACCTCCAAGGGGAATTTATATTTCTCCCTACTGCCCTAAATGGAACTTGTATACCAGCACCAGCAACACACACACACACACACACACACACACACACACACACACACACACACCCTCAGGAATCATTATAAAAATGGGGCAGAAAGAATGTAAGAGCCAAGAAAGTAAAAAAAAAAAAGGATAAGAAACTTTGTCTTCTGAATATAGCAAGGAAGCTACATGTAAGAACAGTTGTGACAGGATCCACAAAACCCACGTAAGCCCTAGGCAGTTGAAATTCCAGCATGAAGAGGTGAGCTGCGCATACAGTTCCACTCTGCTGTGAGCTATTGGGAACTGTTAACTTTTGGGAGATGGATAGACAGTTTTCTCTGGGTCCATCCCACTATTAAATTGACCATGCTCCATCTAAGAAGTTTTGGAAGTGAGGGGAGAAGAGAAAAATGTATAGCTCAATAAAAAAAAAAAAACAAAAAAGAAAGATTGTCATTAAGTTAACTATAGTGAAGAGTTTTGAGTTTGAAAATTATGCTGTATTCGGAGCCTGGCACATCAAGATGAGGCAGAACCAAGTCCTTCCCCTCTGCAGTGAGGCTGAGGAAGGCATCCCACCATAGGGAGTGGATTCCAAAAAGTCAGCTCATGCACCAGACCCCCAATGGGAGGACTTACCCTTTCTGAAGAGTGGAGGAGGGGTGGGGTGGGCATAAATATGGGGAGTGGGAAGAGGGGAGAGGGACAGGGAAATGTGGTTGGCATGTAAAATTAATAAAAAAAATTAAAATAAAAATGTTATGCACTATTAATAAACAAAAAATTGGAAAGCACAAAGTGATTTGAAGAATTTAAAAAGAAAAGAGTCATTTGATTTGCATATCCCTGATGGCTAAGGATGTTAAACATCTCAAGTGTTTCTAGTCTATTTGAGATTCTTCTGTTGAGAATTCTCTATTTAGATCTATACCCTATTTTTTAAGTGGATATTTGTTGATATCTAGTCTCTTGAGTTCTTTATATATTTTAGCAATAAGCCCTATGGTGGATGTGGGGTTAGTGAAAATCTTTTTACATTCTGTGGTTTGCCATTTTGTCCTACTGATGGTATGCTTTACCTTACAGAATCTTTCCAATTTCATATGGTTCCATTTATTAATTATCGATCTTAGTGCCTCTGCTATTATGTTTCTCTTCAGGAAGTTGTCTCCTGTGCCAATGCTTTCCAGATATTTTCTCACTTTTTTTTTTGTATCAGGTTCAGTGCATCTGAATTTATGTTGAGGTCTTTGATCAACTTGGACTTGAGTTTTCTGCAAGATGATATATATGGATCAATTTGCATTCCTCTGCATGCGAACATCCATTTATACCGGCATCATTTGTTGAAGATGCGTTTTTTTTTCAGTTGCATTATCTTGGCTTCTGTGTTGAAAATCGGGTATTCATAGGTCTGTGGATTTATATCTGGGTCTTCAGTTCAGTTCCATTGATCAATCTTTTTATACCAGTACCAAGCTGTTTTTATTACTGTAACTCTATAGCAGAGCTTGAAATTAGGCAAGGTGGACCTCCACAAGTTCTTCTATTGTATAGGATTGTTTTAGCTGTCCTGGATTTTTTTGTTTATCCACGTGAAGCTGAGTATTGTTCTTTCAAAATCTTTAAAGCATTGTGTTGGGATTTTAATGGGATTGCATTGAATCTGTAGATTGCTTTTGGTAAAATGGCCACTTTTATTATGTTAACCTACTGATCCTTGAGCATGGAAGATCTTTCTGTCTTATAATGTCTTCAGTTCTCAAAGACCTGAATTCTTTTCATATAGGTTTTTCACTTGCTTGGTTATAGTTACACGAAAATATTTTGTATTATTTGAGGCTATTATAAAGGGTGTTGATTCTCTGGTTTCTTTATCAGCCCATTTATCATTTGCATATAGGAGAGATACTGATTTTTTTAGTTAATCTTACAATAAACCATTTTACTAAAGTTCTTTATCAGCTTTTTGAGTTCTCTAGTGGAGTGTTTGAGTGTCCTGATAGAGTTTTGGGGGTCATTTATGTATGCTATTATAGCAACTACAAATAATGCTTCTTTTCCAAATTGTATCTTCTTGATTATTTTAGTTGTGTTGTTTCTCTAGCTAGAATTTCAAATAGTATATTGAATAGGTATGGAGAGAGTAGACAACCATGTCTTGTTTATTATTTAAGTGGAATGACTTTGAGTTTTCCTCCATTTAATTTGATGTTGGCAATTGACTTTAAAAATAACTCTGAGATTCCATTTTACACCTGTCAGAATAGCTAAGGTCAAAAACACAAATGACAGCTCTTGCTTAAGAGGATATGGAGCAAAGGAACACTCCACCATTGCTGGTCTGAGTGCAAACTTGTACAGCCCCTTTGGAAGTCAGTGTGGCAGTTTCTCAGATAACTGGCAATCAACTTACCACAAGACACAGCTATATCACTCTTGGGCATATACCCAAAGGATGTTCAATTATACCGCAAGGATATTTGCTCAACTGTTTTCATAGCAGCTTTATTTGTAATAGCCAGAACCTGGTAACAACCTAGATGTCCCTCAGCAGAGAAATAGATAAAATGTGGTACATGTGCACAGTGGGGTATTACTCAGCTATTAAAAACAAGGAAACCAGGAAATTTGAAGGCAAATGAATGGAACTAGAAAAAAAAATCATCCTGAGTAAGGGAACCCAGACTGAGAAAGGCAGACATGATATGTACTCACTCATAAGTGGATATTAGCTGTAAAATAGATGATAACTATGCTACATTCCACAGACCCAGATAGACTAGGTAGTAAGGAGAGTTAATGTGGGACACGCAGATCTCCCTGGCTAGGGGAGATCTAAGAGATTTTGTGAGTGGACTGGGAGCAGGTGGGGGTGGGAGCATAAGCCGTCAGGTTGGAGTCACATGGAGGGAAGAGTGCTTATGGGGACTGCTGGGGGGTGCTTCAGGGTCATGTGGAATCCTGTCACAGGGGATCTCCCAGAAGGATGCCAGCTTAGACTCCTAATATAGTAGCAGATCGGTAGCCTGAACTAGCTGTCTCCTCTGTCCTGATTGGTGCCTGGGCTATTGTCATCAGAGAGGCAACTGATGGAGGCAAATGCAGAGACCCACACCCAAAAGTTAAATGGAGTTCGAGAATCCTGCAGAGGAGAAGAAATAAATGTAGAAGTCAGTGGGCTGAAGGACACCAAAGGAAGGCTCATATAGTCAAGTAACCTGGGCTCATAAGAGCTTTCAGAGACAGAAAGGGTAACAAAGAACTAATGAATGTAATATATATATATATACATTATAATATTAAAATTATATTACATTATAAAATTAAAAATTAAAATATATATTATATTACATTCATTAGTTCTTTGTTACACTTAGAAATATGTATATATCTATATCTATATAGGTATATGGTAGAGAATGTACTTATCATGCCCCAAATCTTCTTTAACTTTGAGAAATGCCTTGATAATTTTTCTACTTTTAATGTGTTCTTTAACACACACTGGTACTACCAGTCTAATTCATAATTATTTTCATTAAAATGTATAAATTATTCAGAGTAGTGTGATCCAGTTTGCTATTTTTGCATAAAATTTGTCCTTTTTTACCACGTGCTGCTACTCCCTACTCCCCTCACGCCCTACCAATATTGAGTTTGACATTTTATTTTTACATTCTACATTTGTAAGAGTACATCTAGTATTTGTCTTTCTGTGCCTTGTCTATTTCACTTAATATAATGTAATGTTATTTCATCTAGTTTGACTTTAAAATCAAATGGCAGGATTTTACTCTTTTTTATTCTTCTTTATGGACAAATGGTACTCCACTGGTACTAGTACTTATTTTACTTGCTTTGTTCTCTATGTAGATAATTTATAATGTCTTGAATCTGGTTTCTCTAATCATACTTTGATCTACATGGGCCCTTGTTAACCCAATCAGAGTATCATGCTTACTCCTAAGTAATGACAACACTAATTGATAAGACTCTATCTCTAGATAAAGAGATAAAGGCAATTAGTAGACTATGAGAATCAGTCTTCTTGGGCAAGCCTCCCATTTGTTATACAGTTGCAAGAGTTCATTCCTAAGAACATACGAACAACACTAAATGAAAATAGCAGGGTGTATATGTGCATGTGTGTGTGATAACAATAATAATTCAAGAGGACATGAATTTGAAAAGGAGGGGAACGTGTGAATTTAGCAGATCAAATGAAGGGACGAGATGGAGGAATAGGTAGGAAGGAATTAAATACAGTACTCCCAGATGAAAATTTAAAAAACTAAATATTCATTGGTGTGCAACAGTGGTCTGTATTCTGTTCATTATATTTTAAATAAACATTGATTGGTCAGTAGCCAGGCAGAAAGCATAAGCAGGACAACTAGACAGGAAGTAGAGGCAGGTCAAGGAGAGCAGGAGAATTCTGGAAAGAGGAAAGTCCATTCCTCCAGAATCCTGCCCAGACACAGAAGAAGGAAGATGTGACTGCCTCGCTGAAAAAGGTACCGAGCCATATGGCTAGCATAGATAAGAATAATGGGTTAATATAAGTTATAAGAATTAATAAGAAGCCTGAGCTATTGTGCCAATCATTTTATGATGAATGTAGACCTCTGTGTGATTTCTATTGGACTTAATGATTGTGGAAACTGAGCAGGACAGAAACCTCAGACAACAATACATAGTTGGTGTTTGATTCTTGTGCCCTTTCTTGGAATCTTTTCCTTCTGTTGTTTTGTCTTGTCTAACTTTGTTGTGATAGTTTTTATTTTATCATATTATATTTTGTTATTTTTTTAAATAATAAAATGAATTAATGAATGAACAAATGAAAACCTGTCCGATAGGGTAAAGTTTGACAACTGAGCTGGCACTTTCCCTGCTGGAAGAGGAAAAATCAGTTTTATCTAATAGGGTGACACTGGCCAAGACAGGCTTCATGTTCTGGAGTAGATGACTAACATATAAATGGACTCTACAGTTGTTTTTGTTTATGTATTGTTGGTGTGTGTGTGTTTGTGTCTGTGTGTGTGTGTATTAATGTGTGTGTGTTTATATTTGGTTATAGTTTTGTGGATATTTTTATCTTTTTTTTTTCTTGAATGTGGTTTAACTTTGTTTTTTTGATTTGGGGAAGTTTTGTTGTCCTACTGAAATTTTGTTTTTGTTTTGTTTTAGAGAAATAACTTAATATTGGGTAGATAGGGAGGGGAGAGGCTCTGAGTGACTTGGGGGAAGGGAGGAATATGATCAAAACACATTTGAAATTGTTCTAAATAATAAAAAACAATAAAATTCAACAAATTCCTTTCATCTTTGAGTTCAAAACCAAAAAGAATGAATTAATATTAAAATAATGTATATAGCTACTTACCTGCCACTTTAGTGATTTTTATAAGAAAAGACTGCTTATTATATATAGAATAATTTTACTTACTAAAATACAAATTTCTAATTTTAGATTTTTTTCCCAGATAAAAGTCACCTACATCTTTATGTAGGGTTCTCAGTGATTGACAATTGGATTTTAAAAGACAAATATTTAAAGAATAATTCTACTTTAGTGCAGTGAGAAGTAATTGTGTTATATAAATGTTTAAGCAAAGCTGGAATCTGTTTTCTCCAAGTGTGGTAGACTTCGCTTGCAACCAAGGCCAGTAGACCCTCACTGCTGGAAAGCTTCATTTCTGTTTCTTTTCCATATGGTCTCTTTCACACAGCTGTCTGCCTTTGCTGGTACAGATGTTCTCTCAAAGCAGTTAACCTTTATTCCCACTGAAACTCTGCTTACCCTTAGTAACATTTCACTAACCATATTCATATTTTTCTAAAATTTTATGAATGCAGTCAGTTAAAACCAGTGGGTTTTTTTTGCAACTATCCATATTTTTTTATAACTCTAATTATTGGGTTCATCGAAGTCCTCACTGATTTCCTATCTACTTTTCCATTAATGTGAGAAAAAAAACGTTGACATCTTAATGAACAATTTCCTTATTTTTTTTTCCGGTTTGTGCTTCATGAGTTTGAGACTATTGTTAAGGACATATCCAAATAGAATTGTCATTAACTTGTATCATATCATGTTTTATCTAATCTGAGATAAGTGAATTTAAGCATTTTCTGTTTGTGACCCCCTTTACCTTAGAAATATTTACATGACTTTGTCATATAGATATATACAATAGGAAGAAAAATCAAACATTAATTAAAATTAATAATTTATTTAAACTCTTTGATGTAAATATAATCTTACCATTTATTAAAGATAAAGTAAAATTTATACGATAATGAGCCTGACGTGCTTCTTTATTTTTGCATAAAGGAATCTTTTTTTTTTTTTTTTTGGTTTTTCGAGACAGGGTTTCTCTGTGGCTTTGGAGCCTGTCCTGGAACTAGCTCTGTAGACCAGGCTGGTCTCGAACTCACAGAGATCCGCCTGCCTCTGCCTCCCGAGTGCTGGGATTAAAGGCGTGCGCCACCATCGCCCGGCTGCATAAAGGAATCTTGACTGAGTCTGATGCTTCAGGATGTAGAGCATCTTCCATGTATTTCAGAGTTGATCAGTAATTTTATTTTATAATCAATACTGAGAAAGCAGTTCACATAAGTAAGATCGTATATAAATTGAAGAAACAGTTTTGCTATTTAAGAAAATTTTAAAAGTTCTGTACTAATCTTTACCTTAAATCCATTTAACACTGTTTGTAAGAGACTTACATTGCCAACTGAAATGTTCACCTTTAAAACTCAGCTTTCTAATGCAAATGTCATTCAAATACATATGAATTTTATCCATTCATATTAAAGAATGGCAGTAAAATATTGAAAGTCATTTTATTTAAACCATTTATGTTTCTAAATAGACAGGACACTGGTATGTCATGTACAAGAACAATTCATAAAATCTGATAGTTTTGAATTTGAACTCTTTCAAGTAATGGTTGTTGGCATTGTGCATAGGACTGTGCATGTAGTGCAAAATGAACATGTTATGTGTTCAAAACCAAGGCTGCAGTGACTTCAGATGTGGCAACTGGGGCAAGTGCTACCAGAAACACCTCAGATCAAACCATCTGAGTTTGAATTAACATTCGGTGCTTGTATGCTCAGAATAATTTTATTTCTCCCAACTCCATGAAGGATTTTGACCTGCAGTTTATAAAGGTGTATTGTAGATATATATGTAGCTAGTTTCTAATTTGGGACCTATCACTTTCTAGTATGTGTGGCCTTCATTTCTAAGTATTTTCATTAGATAGGTACAAAAAGTATTATTCTCAATATTTTTATATTCATCTTTAGTAAAAACTATCAGTTTCCTCTATGCAGCACTATGACAATTCCAATGCATCGAATCATTGCCAGTACTTGGTATTAACTATCTTTTACATCATGTCTTTTCTAGTATGAGTTTATTTTGAATATTTAGGCTTTAGATATCATCTTTTGTAATCTGCATGCACTAGTTTGTTGCAGCTTTTAATACCTTTTGTAGGCATTACTTCCTATATGTCCGTTTGGATTTATAGTTGTGACATTAAATATATAGACTATATTTGCAGATACTTTCTTTTACTCCCAGACTTCTCTTTTTACTTGTCTCTTGTTAACAAAAAAGAATTTTATTATAATGAACTTGGACTTATTTGCCCCTTCTTTTACAGATAGCATATTACCTCATATTCAAAAACAGAACAAACTGCTTTGCCTATCCCAGTATCATGGAAACCTTTTCCTCTTATCTGGAACTATATTGTCATTAAAGTTAATTAGTTCATTTTACCTGCAATTCATTTTGTGTTATGTGTGTGACAGGGTTTGAGATGGCAAAATTCATATCCTTTAGGACATTTGGCTCATTGATTTTAGCACCATTTGTTGCAAAGTCTATTTTTTTCTGAGTCATGCCAATAAGTTTAACGTAAGTGTTTGGTATTCGTGGTCTATTTCTGTCTTTGTTTTGTTCTCTTAACCACTTATTTACACTTCTACCAACAATGTATTGGTGAATATATTGAAAAATCTTCATATATGGTAATATACAAGTTTCACATATATTTTCTTAAAATTATTTTTGCCTTAGTTTTCTTCTGTTTCCATACAATTTTATGATTTGCTTATTTATTTTTACAATTAGTATAATTTCTTGTAGTTTAAGATCATGTCTCTGGAATATGACTATTCAGTCTATAGATGCCTTATATTTCCTGTTTTTTAGTCTTTCAGTATTGACTTTTTAAAAGTTTTTATTCATATTTTCACAATTATTTATATTTTTATTTTCTCTTTTATGCATCATTATGTTTTTTAATTAATGAACTTGTAGGAATCTCTACAATGATAACTGAGAGAGACATAATATTTGCTAAGTTACTTTTATGCATTATTTTACAAACATTGTAAATACCCTGTTTCAGATTAAAGTTGATCTGTCTGTAGTTCCTGGGATAGCTGAATTGGTTATACCAACAGTAAGTTCAGTCAATTTTTTAATGTTAATCAATCTTTGCATACATTCTTTTTTTTCTTTTAAATCAAGATAGGGTTTCTCTGTGTATCTCTGCCTATCTTGGAAGGCTGGAACTTGCTCTGTAGACTAGATTGGCCTTGAACTCAAGAGATCTACCTGCCTCTGCCTCCCAAGTGCTGGGATTAAAAGTATGCTCCATCACCACCTGGCTGAACCCACTTATTCTTAAAATAAACTGTTTGACATTGATGTCTTACAGTTTTTTCCATAGGGAACTGTATTGACCTTGCTATGATGAGATATTCCTGGCCTCTCAAAAGAATGACTGTTGTATAATTTACAGTATCCAGTATTCTGGTTGGCTCAGCTTAGGGTTTGTAGCTGCACTGTTATTTAAGTATGTTAGAAAGCGTCCCTTTACTTCCACCCTGGAGTTTGTTTGTGATTTTTGATGTTATTTTGTTTGTTTGAAGGTTTTGAAAGATTTTAACCTTTAGGTCAGAAAGTTTCTTGTAGAAGGTAAATCTCTCTGCAGGAAAAGCCAAGTAGATCTTTGTAAGGTTGAAGCTAGCCTTGT
>NC_022010.1:53760436-53761772 GCF_000317375.1 Microtus ochrogaster
GACCAGGCTGGTCTCGAACTCACAGAGATCCGCCTGCCTCTGCCTCCTGAGTGCTGGGATTAAAGGCGTGCGCCACCACCGCCCGGCTCATTAATATGAAATTATTTTTCCTTTCCTTTGATTATACTTTATTCATTGCACAGACAGGAATGTGTCACTTTTCATTCATTATCAATTGTTTTTTTCACAAAACCCCATCCCTAGCCCAGAAGCTTCTCTAACTGATAACTATTTGCAGGGAAAAAAATGCATTTTCTTCAGTGGAGTCTCAGTGGGTATACAAACTGCTCTTAAGGGTAAGCCCCATGTTTCAGCAGGAGATGGCCAACACAGTGTGTTCTCAGTGGCCTCTTTGAATGGTCTTTGTCTCATACTGCCTTATGTGGGGATTTTTAGCCTTATTCGCCTTTTGCGTATATATTATGGTTTCTGATTTTGTGCTTTTATGGGTTTTGTATGTGTGCATGGAAGAACACACACACATATGTATGTGTATGTCAACATGTGTGTGTTTCCTGTTTTTTTACTTTTATTTAATTTTTAAGAAAATTTCCTGTTAGCTTTCTAAAGAGAGAAGGTGTAGAGTTGGATGGATGGGGAGACGGGGAGGATTTAGTAGGAGATGAGGGAGGGGACATTGATCACAATATATTGTATGGAAAGAAATTGTACTTTCAATTTTAAAATTTGTGTTTTTATTCTCCATCTTAAAGCCTAAATTTTAGAAGATTTTTATTTTTGTCTTCCCTGAATTTATTTTTTTTTGTTAGCTTGAGTCTATTTTTTTTTACTTCAAAACATTTATGATTAACATTTAATTTGTACTTTTAGAAAATTTGATAAATATTATTAATTATAATCATTAGGCAACTAATAGAACTTTAAAATTTATTCCTCTAGCTTCTTTGAAACTGCACTGTTTGAACATCAACACATGGCCCATCACAACATACAAAATAAGAGAAAGAGAGAGCGCTTTTCTTGCCTCTAGTCACTACCATTTTACCCCATGTCTTAGTGAATTTTCTATTGTTATGTTAAACATGATGGAAGCAACATTTAGAAGAGCAGTTTATTATGTTTATGGTTCCAGAAGATTAACTATAATGGTAAAACAGAGTATAATGGTAGGAAACAATTGAGAGCTCATTCTCAACCAGAACTACAAGTAGGAAGCAGAGAGTTCTACAGGTGTTTTGAAATCTCAAAGCCTCACCCCTTGTTGTGACACACTTCCTCCAACAATATCACCATAGAACCTTCATCTGGTGATGGATGGAGATAGAGACAGAGACCCACACTGGAGCACTGGACTGAGCTCCCAAAGTCCCAATGA
>NC_022010.1:53762147-53770533 GCF_000317375.1 Microtus ochrogaster
AGGCGGAAATTTCTTTTTCTCAATAAAAAAAGAAAAAAGAAGAAAAAAAAAGACCACACCTCTTAATCCTGTTTAATTTCATCAACTGAGGCCATTCTCATACAATCCAACACATTCTACATCCTGGCCCCCCTCGGCCACATTGTAATACAAATAGCATTTAGTCTAAATTCAAAAATTCTCATCGTCTTCACATTCTTAACATTGCTCAAAAGTCCCAAGTTAATTTTCTGAGACTCAAGCCAATCTCTTAGTTACCAAATCCCCTAAGAAATAAAAATGCATGCTACTCATTTCCAACATACATTAGCACAGTATACACACTACCATTCCAAAAGGGAGAGTAAGAGCATAGTGTGATACAAGATTGAACCAAAAGTCAACTCCCAATCTTGTAGCTCTGTGTGTGACTTCAAATACTTAGATGGCTTCTCTTTTACTCCACTGCCTGCAAAGCAGCCCTCTCCCAAGCTGCTTCCACTCCCTGTATGCAGTTCTCCTTGGCAGCTGTCTCCTAGCTCTGACATCTGTAATATATAGGGTTTCCCAATTCAACTCAGGCTTCACTTACACAGATTACCACTGTGACATCACTCTTCTTCTTTGAAGATCTTCATACAGGGACTATTCTGCCACACATTGTCTGGTGGTAATGCTATCTTTAAACTTGGAGGAAGATTCTACAAACCTTTTACTTATCAGTCTTTTATGACTCTAAAGCTAGCAATCATGTAGAAGACTCTGCAACCTTCGGCTGCCCACTTGGGATGAGCCCTAAGCCCTTTTGCACATTTGCAATGGATTTTGTGTTGTATCTTTCTAGGAGCAGAAATACCCTGAGCCATTTTTTCTTTGGCATCAGAAGCTTTGCCCTGTGGGGTCTTGCTGTGGGGGTGCCTGTCCTTTTATTTCATTGCATGTCAGCCTTACTCTTAATATCTTTATCTCTTTTAGAACAAATATTGGCAGTGGTGCTTTTCTCTTCAAACTGTGATTTTTGTATTTCTTAGGCCCCATCTGTTCTTTTTAAGTTGTACACCTGCCTGGGAATAATCACCAATAACCATACAACACAGTCAATATTAGGGTATCTTGAAATCTCCTCTGCTGAAAATGTTTCCATTACTTTTTACTTTAGGCTCAGGGCTAGTCTTAGGAAGAAGGAAGAAAGCAGCTACATTCTTAGCCACAATATTACAACAATGGTCTCCAGGACAATAGGAATATTATCCCCTCTGAAACCTCTTGAGCCTTGGACTTCATAGGTCTTAGCATCACTGTCTTTCAAGCTCCTACTGTAATGTCTCATTAAATTCTTTTCAGAGTGTTGAACCATTTTTTTAGTCCAAAGTACCAATGCCATCCAATTTCCTGGTACTAACTTCCATGTTAGCTTCATCTCTGTCATTATGATAAAATACCATAACAGAGGCACTTATAAAAGTAGTACTTACTTAGCTGTATAGTTACTGAGGATTAGAATCTATGATAGCAGGAATAGCTGAGAGCTTATATCTCTAACAGCAAATAGGAAGCAGAAAGAAAACATTGGGAATGGTACAAGTGTTTCGAAGCCTTAAAGAGCACACCCTGACACATCTCATTAGCAAGGTCATACCTCATAATTCTTCTAAAACAGTTCCACCAACTCAGGACCAAGTATTCAAACATAATAAACCTATATGGCCATTCTCATTCAAATCACCACACTGTTTCTTTGAGTTTGACATTTCTGTGTTCCTCATAAAGACAATGAGATCATGTAGGATTGACACTAACCTAATGTTTTCTTGTTTTATCTATGTTGTAATAAGGATTTCTTAAGTACTATACATTATTCTTTTTGGTGTGTTTTTAAATTTTTTTTAACTGACACCTATTACCCTGTATTGTAGATGGAGTGAACATTTTGGTAATGATAATTTGACCCATATGTCTAACAACTCCAAAACATAAAAATTTGTCTTTACTCTCCATAAAACTTGGTACTCTGGTTTTTAGTTTTATGCTCAATCTGTCATCTGTCAGTGCTAGTTAGGAATCTCCAATGTCTACTGTGAGATACTGTTTTATAATATAGGTTACCAAAGTATTTTGCCTTCTTTATACAATGTTGATTTTGCCATGAAATTTTGTTGCTTATTTCCCGGTACCTTTAAACAGTTCTGAAAAAGAACTTCATTTTATTAAGCTTTTATACCTTTTATTTTTCCAGCAATGAGGTGGTTTTAAGCTATTCCATCAAAACAAAACTGGAGGCTTTCTTGTGATGTGAAATGGATTTACACAGCATTTAAGGAAAGGTGGTAGTTAACTATGGTATGTATCTTCACATCGTAATTGTGAAGATATTCTACTCATTTCATATGTATTTCATACTCATATCTGTATGAAATTCTTACCTATATTTAGATATAAATATTTATAATCTTCAAAAACATTTGCTATTAAAGCTTATTTACCTTAAATAAATGGATCCATCTACATAGCTACATTCATTTCTCAAGCAAAAACTTTGTTTTTCTGAAGTTGGGAAACTATCGAGAATTAAGCTTAATTAAGAATTAAATAACATGCATTTTGTATCTAGGAATTCAGCCCAAGGAAATAATTTAAATACAAAAAGTAAAATGCAAGTTTTAAGCACAGTGATTCTTATTACAGTCTTTAAAATATAACCAGAAAAAAAATTGCCCAGAAAGAGAATTGGTCAAACACCTGTGACTCATTTCTTTACTAGAGTACTCTTGAGATACTGATGGAAATCTACACATTTGCTCTAAAATTAGAATGTAAAATATTGTAGCCCTTAAGATGAAGACTAAATTATTGAAAATACCTCTTTTAAGACCATTAGAAACTAAACTAATAGTTTAGATTTATTTTTAGATTTTTTAACATTTTTTTTTTTTAGTTTCCTTAATAAACATTTGACCTTTGTTGGGGGATATGTGACGTAATTAAAATGAAAGCAAAGAATGCAGAGTATTTCAAGTTACTTAGTGTAGAAAATAAGTCAGACAAATCAGGATAAGAAGAAAATCTGAAGAATATGACTTAAGAATTCTGACAATGGTCCTGTTGACCATTGCCCATTCCCATCAGCCTTTAGTGAGCACACTCTCCTTTACTGTACAATGAACTGCCTAAAGTCTACACTGAAAAAATAAAATAAAATCTGAAAAACAGCTTTCTGAATGATATATTAGTCATCAGCACCAAAGGCAGGAAAAGAAAGAAGGCACTTTTATTTTAGTCTTGGAGATGGGTTTTGGATGGAGATTTCTGTTTTAGAAGCCCTCTGTGAGTACTCCAGATAGGCATGCTAGCACCCTTGTAGGAAAGAGTGCCTTCTGCATATTTAGTATGTGCATTTAATATTGGATTAATTTGCAGCATATAATTCAATAATTTTAAGGAATCACCGTATTTTAGTTCTTGTGTAAGAAAATCAAGTCATAATGTTATATGACAAAATGTGCTTTAGTGTTCAAATCTAAATATAATCTAACATCATTTATGGGAAGTGCATATTTCAAGCTTATATGCCCCATGTCCCCATACTTTTCCTTGAAGAAAAAGTATCTGTTTCCTGTTTTAGACACTCTTGAATACATCTATGATTAACAGAGTCTGATTATAACATGGTTAATTCAGGTGAACCTAGAAGAGGGGACATTATCTATTCTTTTCTGACTTTGTACCATAGAAAGAAGCCACTAATGCCAAACCCTTTCAAGTTTTTTCAACTGCTTCCATGCTCCCCAGTTAAGCAAACATTTCTTCAGATCTAGTTAAATGGCATATATGTTATACTGCAAAGCATATTGTTACTCATATATAGCATGTTCATATTTCTTTTTTGTTTAAAAATAATCAATAAATTATCTGTGGAACAAATATAAGATAATAGGTAATATTTATATTTTGCTAGTTGCTGTAAGCAATAGCAGTAGTAGAATCCATTTCACCTGCTTGTCTTCCCCTAGAAGGCAAAGAATTTGTGCTTAGCTGAAATTACAATCATTTATATTTGTTCATGGACCTATGCATTTGTATATACATTAGTGTGAGCATATACATGAATTTATGGTTTGTTAGGTGAGAGCTAAAACTTACATTTCTTCTCTTTTGAAAAGAAATTTTACAAAATATTTTCTGTTAACAATCTTCCTACTTTCTTTTGTTTTTCATCAATTTTATTTTCCCTCCTTCATTTCCAAGGTGTCCCTGATCATCTGATTCTTATTAGATAGTTAAATTATGCACATGCCAATCTCTGTGTCCCCAAACACACATAGCTAATCAAGAGTAAAACCATTTATTGTAAACTTACTTCTAGAATGAGTCTTCCTTTCTCTGATTTTGAGGATGGATAGATGCTCATTATGATCTGGTAGACAATTATCACATGCACATTTAGAGTGTAGGTAGACAGAAGAGTGCTCTGTGCTAGGTGTTGAGACATTTGATTTTAGTCATTTAAAGACAAAGATTTAAATGTGCTTGTTTAAATTCAACAAGCCCTGAGAGCCATGAGGCCTTTGGGGTAAGAGGTGCTTAAAGCCAAATAGCACAGGAGCTGAAGAAGTAATTATATGTCAGAATGAAGGTGGGACTGATCAAAGAGTAAGCTGATATGGGAAAAGGGATGGCAAACTGAATTATGCCTTAGGTATCTACAGACCAATAAAGCAGGCAAGAAGAGATGCATGCTCATACAATTTTATCAAATTTTACAAAATACAATTCTTTACAGATGATTAGCTAGTCTGATTTCATCTTTTCTATATTTTTAACTTTACCCTAAATGATTTTAAAAAAATCCTACTTTCAAGGATGTTTTTAGTAAAGAATACAAAGTCTTTATAATGCAATGTGTGTTCTGAATTCATTGTGGCCGAATTTAAATATAAAATAATTAGAGTGGAATTTCAATATCCTTATTCCCTTGAAAACCAACCTTTTGAAGCCCACTGCTCTCTTCCAAAATGTTGTGTGATGGGCAAGAGGGATGGTATGAATTGCTGAGGAAAATCTAGGCTTTTTTAAAGTGGTGGGCGGCATCAGTTTTATTCGAAATCCTAACTTGTCCCACTGCTACCTTTCTGAGAAGGTAGAAAGGAAGCAAAGAAGTAGACACTGGTAGTTTGAATTATCTCAGGGATTCTCACCTCTCGTTAGGTAACTCCTAGTGCTAGCAGCAGGACTTAGAAATGAACAGAAACCGATTCATTCCCTTTTCTTTCTTCCTTTTTTTTTCTTTTTGGATTTTTGAGACAGGGTTTCTCCATAGCTTTTTGGTTGCTGTCCTGGAACTAGCTCTTGTAGACCAGGCTGGCCTCGAACTCACAGAGATCCACCTGCCTCTGCTCCCCGAGTGCTGGGATTAAAGGCGTGCGCCACCACTGCCCGGCTCTTCTTATTTTTATGAAGGTAAAAACTATTAACATAAAAGCCAATATTGTTAGGTTCAGCAATTTTCTTTAAAAAGACGGTGTTTTGCATTTCTGCAGAGTTCTTAAATAAACTCAGTGTAAGTATGTAAACAAGTACTTTTGTCTGTGAGGTTTTAAAATTAATTTTTATGTATCCTGCAAAGTATGGATATCATTATAGCATTTTTATACATGCGTGTCATACTTTATTTGTCCTCTCCCCACTGTATTCCTCTGTCACAATTCCTCTGGTCATTTTTTTTTTTTTTTACTATAAATAACTCCGTTTTCTTTCCTGCCTCATATATTCCATTTTAAACTGAAAAGTTCTCAATTTTGAGGAAAAAAATTTATTTTAGATTGTTAAAGACTGCTTTGTTGTAGTGCTGTGATGGTAAGGAGATCCCAGAGTTTCTAAACATTGCAGTCTGCTCAATTATTTTGTACCACATAGTATGCAAATTGAGGAGGGTCTCATTCTGTCCTGACTTGTCTGTGTTATTCACTGGAGACTGGGTGGAAGAAGAGATGGAGAGAGAAAAGGACACCCTGGATACACGGGTCTTGCATATGTCCTCCATTGAAGCAATGCTTGACTGTGATGAAGAGGAGTGCAGATGACTTCACTTCATTTGTTTATTTATTCACTAAATATTTAAAAGCACCAATTCTTGTCCATGCATAGAGATAAATTTTGGCTCAAAGTTTGGTAAAAACAATACCTGTTTTAGTGGAGGGTCCCAATTTGAAGGTATTTTCTGTCTACCAGGGTACTCAAATAAAAGAGAACTGTGGTTTGCATCCAGAAGGAGATAACAGGATGTCAGACAACTGAAGGAACAGTTTTATGCAGTGCAAACTTCTATACTGGGGAAAGCGAGAAGCAATCCGAGTTGGAAGAGTGTAGACAGCCAGGCCAGTGAAGCCTTTCCTGGAGAAGTCTTGGCTAGTTGAGCTCTGTAGGATAATAGGAAGGAGAATTTGTCTGAGAAGAGGCTGGGAATGCCGTAGGGAAAAGAGGGTTCATTTTAGGTGTCAGGCATACTGCACATACTGTAGTAGGGTTTCAGGAGATCAATAGATACATCACATTCACATTTTAAGTACTTTAAAGCTACTCAGAGAGCAACAGAGAAGGGCATAATGCAATCTATTTTAAGTGTGGCAGGAAAACTTGATTTAATGACCATTAGACACTCTTTGAGGTAGACAGATTTATATGCTGACACCAAAGATGGTGTGGTGGGACAGGAAACTTAAGGAAAGAGATAGTTTGAAGTAGACGACAAACACAAAAGTAGAGAGACAGTTAACTAGGGAGTCTCGGAAGATTTTAACTAATGTTTTGTGTCCAGATCAGTTGACGGAGGTTTCTGCCTCAGCTGGTCCCACAGCTGTTTATACCCAAATAAACATACAGAGGTCTACATTAATCATAAACTGCTTGGCCTAGTAGCTTAGGCTTCTTATCAACGCTTATAACTTATATTAGCCCATAATACTTGTCTGTGTTAGCCATGTGGCTTATTACCTTTTTCGGCAAGGCAGTCACATCTTGTGTCCTCTGGTTCTGACTGCAGACTGACCATTTCCTCTTCCCAGAATTCCTTTCTCATTGGCCTGACTCTACTTCCTGCCTGGTTGCCCTGCCTGTACTTCCTTCCTGGCTACTGGCCAAACAGCATTTATTTAAAATACAAGTGACAATACAGACCATTGTCTCACACTAGTCGAATACTTTATTTTGTGGATTTTGTACATTTGTCCTTTTCATTCACTTGACTATTTTTCTGCTTTTCCATTTCCCAGTGTTCCTTTACTGTAAATTTTGCAATCTCTTGATAATTTACTCCTGTAGTTCCTTTTAACATAAGTTTAATGCTACATTGATATATCTTTGCCTGGGATTAGATTATCTGCGTCATGTTAATATATATATATATATATATATATATATAGTAATTTTCATGCTTTTTATGTGGTAAACTTTCATATTTTCTTTATTCTTAAATCTGTAGATTTCTCAAAGTTCTAACTTTTAATGTGCCCATTATTGTAGGTTTGGTAAAGGACATACTTCAGAAGTCCAAGATTAATTGTGCAAAAGGGATGATCAAAATACTTCAGTTCTTTGTACTCAGACTCACTTTGTGCTTTGACACAAGTCAGTTCTTAAATGTTCATATGTGCCTTGAAGGCATGTATATCTTATAGTTATTAGATGCAAAACGTCATTAGAGCTTTAATATTTGTTAATTAGATTATTGAGTTGTTAAATTACCATTACCTTTATTGGCCACTTGGCAAATGTTGATACAAATAAAGTAAAAAGGAGAAATGGGGTTATATATGATCATGTTTCATTGTATACATGTATAAAATTCTCAAAAGAGAAAATTAGATAAAATTTACTCTGCTGTATTATCTGAATTTTCTTAAGATTTTTTATGTTAAAAAGTGTACAGTTCAATTTAATTTTCTATCTGAAATTAATTACCTTACGTATTTTATAATCCTTTAAGTATTCTACATTGCTTTGCTATTGTGTCATTCTTTCAAACTATATAAAATTGTAGAAGATTTCATCTTGAGTACATGCTATTGTTATATAATGTTTTATTTGTTCCCTTTATCCTGCTTTTACACTGACCCTTGTTTAAGGTTCCCTGGTGGTGCTCCTTCCCTTGTGGTTTTCAGGAGCTCGTATTCATTTGACAGTTGCTGAAGGTGTGTGATTTTCTCAGCTCCACACTCTGTAATATGATGCTTAACTGTTAGATACAATGAGGGTGTTTACACCATAAGCATCAGTAAAAAATAGCAGTCTATTGCCTTTTGATTTTAGGGAATAAATCATGAATAATTAGCAAGACAAACACATTAATAAACTTATTTTTTATTATTTCTCATCCGCTATTCTGGATTTCATTTGCATATTTTTATTTTTA
>NC_022010.1:53771518-53796390 GCF_000317375.1 Microtus ochrogaster
GTATCCATGGAGATGTTGCCAGCTAGATCCTTGGACAGCTGAGGAGAGGAAGCCTGAAATGGCCCTATCCTATAGCCATACTGATGAATATCTTGCATATCACCATAGAACCTTCATCTATGAAGTGATGGATGAAGCTAGAAACAGAGACCCTCATTTACTTATTTTAAAATATATCTTTATATTCCATTAATGAATGGTTGATAGAAAACTGTAGGTCTTTATTAGAAACATGACTTCTACTTGCTTTTAATGATAGTATAATATAATTGAGTATATAATTTTGAAGTGCTTATCTGCTTTCAGCACTTCAGAGACATTCCAGCTTTGCTGTTGAGGAGTCACTTACCTGATTAGTTGCATTTCCTCTGGAGCTAACCTGGTTTTCTCTTTGCTGCTGACATCTGTAGAGCTCTTGCATATATATCTCTAAGACTCTTTCATATTCTGTTTGATTGCTTTCATTCGTGCTGACCAAGATGAGGCAAATTCTCTTGCCCCTCAAGTCAGTTTTCTTCTGTTGCTTTCACCAGGGGGAACCATTGATAGTTAATTAGCAGTTAGCAGGAAGGAAGAGTGAAATATTTCATTTCTAAAATTTTATTATTTTTATTTCATTTCTTCATTGGAGACAGCTAGTGCTATTCTTTCAAAAACTTTGAAGTTAGATTTTTTTCATATATTTTGTTCATGTGTTTCTCTGCTTCAACTCCTTCCAGATCCTCTCCCCTACTATTCTCTCAACTTTAGCTTCATATTCTTTCTCTCTCCTTTATTCTGTCTCTCTCTGTCTCTCATGTGTGTGTCTTTCTCTCAACTTGCCTAAATCACACACACACATACACACACACACACAAAAAAAAAACCTTAACACCATTAATCTTTTTGTTGACCACTATTCCTCCGCACAGGGCCTGCCATGGAATGTTGTAGATATACCCAGTAACAGAACATTAGAGAAACTTACTTTCCCTTTATAAGGAAAAAACAATTGCAAATAGATTCTTGTTCATGGTGAGAACCCTATATTTGTTTCTACCTTTCAGTGCTGGAATATTATGTGGCTTGAATTTGTGTGGGTCCTATACATGCTTCCACAGTATCTGTGAGTTCATATATGTATCACTCCTGTTGTGTCTGGAAGACTCTTTCTTTGGAGTCTTCCTCTGCTTCTAGTACTTAGTCTTTTACTATCATCTTCTACATAGATCTTTCTAGAAGGGGTTTGATGAAAACATCCCATATGGGTCTATGTGCTCCGAAGTCTCTCAATCTCTGTACATTGTTCAGTTGTGGGTCTCTTTGTTAGTGTTTGTCTATTGCAAGCTTCACTAATGAGGGTTGAGTGATTCACTCATTGTTGGGTATATTATTTAGGGTTACTCTTGCTGTAAATTGACACCATGACCACAGAAACTCATAAACTAAAACATTCGATTGGGGCTGGCTTGCTTACAGTTTCAGAGGTTCCGTCCATTATCAACGTGATGGGGAACATGACAGCAAATGTGGTGTTGGAGTAGCTAAGAGTCCTACATCTTCTGGGAGACTCACTGGGTGGTATCTTGAGCATAAGAAACCTCAAAGTCAGCCCCCACAGTGATATACTTCCTCCAACGAGACCATAACCACTCCAACAGTGCCACTCCCTTTGGGATTATAGGGTACAATTATATTCAGACTGCTACAGTGGCTATAACAATATATCATTGGGAGCCATTTTATTGTTGCTCTCCTTTAACAAAACAATAATTTTGGTTTTCCCCTAGGTCTGTAACCTTTTTAGTCTCAGATTCTTGGCCACTTTAGCAGTGCCAGGTATGGGTTCCATCTCATGGAGTGTGCCTTACTCCAACAAAAGTAACTGGTTACTCCCAGAACGTTTGTGCCACTTATTACACCAGTAAATCTTGCAGGCAGGTTGCTGTTGTAAAACATGGGGTTTGTTGCTAGGTGATATTGATAGTTACTTTTCTCCTACAATAGCTTTTTGAGTACCTTCTAGAACCATGAACACTATTAGTAGGCAGCGAAGCATCTAGTTGGGCTCGACTTCTTCTTGTTAGATGACATAAGTAAGTGTTACTCTCAACCACAGGGCATTGCCATAATGCTCGTAGAGAGTAACCAATACCCTTGTCATAACTGGTTATGTATGCAGAGGGCCATGGGACGCCTTTCGCTAACAATTCACAAAAATCTACACCATATTGGCACTGGAGATTTTTCTTGATGGCATAAGATGTCTAGTTGGGGTATCAACTCCCTTATATCCTTAGTTTAAAGTGGCAGGCAGTATATCTGATAGAGGATTAGTGTCTAGAATATATACAGAATTAAAAGAAAATCTGAACAGTAAAGAAACGACCCAATTAAAAAATGGGGTATAAAATTAAGCAAAGAATTCTCAAAAAATGAAACATAATGGCTAAAATGTGGTAAAGTTATGCAATGTAATATTCAGATGCTAAAAAATAAATTTATGAAATTTTCAGATAAATGGATTTAGCTAAAAATAGTAATTTTGAGTAAGGATAGCCTAGACCCCAAAAGGCAAGTATGCATGTTTTTTCCTTTTACATATTGATGTTAGCTTTTTATCTTTTGATATGTATGCAAAAGAGGTTATATGCCTAGTAGTGGACAGGGTGGAGAAGAGGATCTCCCGAGGTAGGGAAAGCAGAATGTGCTATTTTGGAAACAAAAAGGAGAGAAACTAGAAGAATAGGATTAAATGAAAAAGGAAGCAGGAAAGGAAGATAAAGGACGGAATTTGGGAGTTGAGAAATAACAATAAAGCCTTTTTCATATGAAACCAACTAATGCTATTTCTGATTATAGGGACATCCTGTTGCCTTTCACTGTGTCACTATTGTTAATCTCACATCTATGTCACCCTCTCTTGGCTAATCAGCCTTTTTTTTTTTTTTTACCATGTTCTTGATATAGTCTACTCTAAAAATTGAATAACTTACACATTTTGCATTTGACATTTAATGTATTTCAAGTCTAGGAAAGATTAATCACTTCAGGTATTGTCATTCTTTCTTTATTTTTATCATTTTCTGTTATTAGAAATATGATTGGAAGATAGTCTTTGAATCATGAAAGGTTGAATCTTGCTTATAACATACAAACATAAATGTGAATTTTCTAAGTTCACTAAAAAAGCAAGTCTTTTTATAGAACATTTTCAAATATTAAAAATGTTGAGATACTTTAATTTTCAAAAATATAATTGGATTTATTGCTTGTTAAACTGAATATTATAACAGCAGCATAATGAATAGTAACAGTAAAATAGCAAGCAACCAAATTCTCTTTTATAAACAAAAGAAATAAATGTATATATCAAAATATATTTGAAGTACCTGTGTCAGTGACTTTGTAAAAGAAGGTATATTTCAAATGGTATTTATAGTTTATTCTATAAGTTTTCAGTTCGTTTGTTCAGATACCTAGTTTTTTTGTTTTGTTTTGTTTTTTGTAGACAGAGACTGCACTTTTATTTCCCATCCACCCAGACTTAAATAATTACATAGAAACTATACTATATACTAATTACAACACTATTCGGCCAGTGGGTCAGGCATTTTCCCAGATAGCTCTTACTTCTTAACGCATTTCTGTTAATCTATGCTTACTGGTAATGTTCTGGCATTTTTCTTCTTTAGCAGGTACATGGCATGTCTTTAAATCCACCTACTCACTCTCTCTCACTATATATATATATATATTGTGTGTGTGTGTGTGTGTGTGTGTGTGTGTGTGTGTGTGTGTGTGTGTATGTGTGTTTAGATTTCCTGATTGGCTTTATTCTGCTAAACCATTGGCCAAATAGCTTAATTCATCAACTAATAAAAGCAATACATATAGAAAAGGACATACCACATCATCTCTCCTTTTCTGCCTAATTAAAAAGAAAAGTTTAAACTATTTTTTTACAAGACAGGATTTCTCTATAGCTTTGGAGTCTGTCCCGGAATTATCTCTTGTAGACCAGGCTGGCCTCTAACTCACAGAGATCCACCTGCCTCTGCCTCTCGAGTGCTGGGATTAAAGGCGTGTGGCACCACCGCCCTGCTTAAAAAGTTCTAATGTTAACATGGTAAAATTACATATATAAAATAATATCAAGCAAGAATTGCAGTTATAATATTTAGTCTATTTGCATTTGGTAAATGTAAATTTAGTAAAATACTCTGTCATCGATTCTATCTCTGTGAGTTTAAAATTTATATCTAAATTATCTTTTATCATAACTAAGGGAAACTATAATTATAACTATCTAGTCTTCAACTTCATCAAAGACCCCAGAATGATATAATGTTACTTAATTAAACAGGAAGTGTATCGTAAGCAACTTCCAAAGTCCTAGAAATGAGAGGCATCTCGCTGCTTGGACAGTCACCCAAAGTTCTTTTGTAACATTGGGACATTCATCTTTAGCCTATAGGCCCATAATATCTGGAAGACTTCTCAGTCAGGCATGAAATTTGAAGATCTCTTCTGCCTTGTATTGGCAAAGTTTGTCCTGCAGAATGTCTGGCAGTTTCTTCTGTGAAGCTGGAACCCTGAAGGACCATCCTGCCTTTTGTAAAGTTCACCAGTCACTTTTCTGTGGGTCCTTGATGTCCAATTCATATAGCATATCATCAAGAAGTCCAGGAAAGAGAAATTTTTTTTGCCTAAATGGCTAACCTTGCACATTGAAGGCAAATTCCATAACAAGTTTCTTCAATGCCCATCCACCTCTTTGAAATAATTGATGATGCCAGAACAGACAAGTCTCACTGTTGAGAAAAGTCTAAGTTCATATCATATAAATAAACTGAAAGAAAAAAAACTATATGATCATTTCATTAGATGCGGAAAAAGCATTTGACAAAAAGTCAACACCCCTTTGTGATAAAGGTTTTGGAGAGGTTAGGGATACAAGGATCATACCTAAATATAATAAAAGCAATATATAGCAAGCCAACAGCTAATATCAAATTAAATGAAGAGAAACTCAAAGTCATTCCACTAAAATCAGGAACAAGACAAGGCTGTCGACTCTCACCATATCTCTTCAACATAGTTCTTGAAGTTCTAGTAATAACAATAAGACAAAGTAAGGAGATCAAGAGAATTTAAATCGGAAAAGAAGAAGTCAAACTTTCCTTATTTGCAGATGACATGCTAGTGTAAATTAGTGACCCCAAAAACTCTACTAAAGAACTCCTACAGCGGATAAATAACTTCAGTGATGTGGCAGGTTACAAGATCAACTCAAAAAAATCAGTAGCCCTCCTATACACAAAGGATAGAGAAGCAGAGAGGGAAATCAGAGAAACTTCACCTTTTACGATAACCACAAATAGCATAAAGTATTTGGAGGTAACTCTAACCAAGGAAGTGAAAGATCTATTTGACAAGAACTTTAAGGCATTAAGTAAAGAAATTGAAGAGGACACCAGAAAATGGAAAGATCTCCCATGCTCTTGGATGGGTAGGATCAACATAGTTAAAAATGGCAATTCTACCAAAGGCAGTCTATAAATTCAACGCAATCCCCATTAAATTCCCAACAAAATTCTTCACAGACCTTGAGAGAATAATAATCAACTTTGTATGGAAAAACAAAAAACCCAGGATAGCCAAAACAATCTGATACAATAAAGGAACTTCTGGAGGCATTACCATCCTGACTTCAAACTCTATTACAGAGCTACAGTAACGAAAACAGCTTGGTATTGGCATAAAAACAGATAAGCCGGGCGGTGGTGGCACACGCCTTTAATCCCAGCACTTGGGAGGCAGAGGCAGGCGGATCTCTGAGTTCGAGGCCAGCCTGGACTACAAGATCTAGTTCCAGGACAGGAACCAAACGCTATGGAGAAACCCTGTCTCGAAAATCCAAAAAAAAAAAAAAAAAAAAAAAAAAAACAGGTAAGTCGACCAAGGGAGTCGAATAGAAGACCCGGATATTAACCCACAAACCAATGAACACCTGATTTTCGATAAAGGAGCTAAAAGTATACAATGGAAGAAAGAAAGCATCTTCAACAAATGGTGCTGGCATAACTGGATGTCAACCTATAGAAGAATAAAAATAGATCCATATCTATCACCATGCACAAAGCTTAAGTCCAAATGGATTAAAGACCTCAATATTAATCTGAACACACTGAACCTGATAGAAGAGAATGTGGGAAGTAGTCTACAACACATGGGCGCTGGAGACCTTGCAGACAAAAGGCCTAGCTTACTGCTTGCAGGCTTAGTGAAACAAAGGAACTCCTGCCCAGTTGCACTCACTACCCCATCCCAGCCCCCAAACAGGCTGAGCTGGAGGATTTTCTGGCCCCAAGGAAAGGGAAGGGGTGCCTGAGAACAAGCTGGGATTGGATAGGAAGTAGCTGAGGAGAAAATCCCCTGCAGAATGACCAGCAAGTTTAGGGGGTTGAGGAGTGTCTGTGCTCCCTTTCTGGGGCTTCTGCCACCGGTCAGGAACATGCTCACCCCTCCAATGGATCTTCTGGTACAGGATCCTACATTGCATTTTTAAATGAGCTGTATAAACATAATGCCTTAAAAGAGAATAGAAATATATATGTAACAAAATTGCCCTTAAATTTATCTCAGTAAACCAAAGTCCATATCAGTGTATTCATTTCTTTTCTTAACTGTGACTCTTAACCATTTATAATCAACCTCCTTTTAATAAAAACAAATATTTATAAACAATACTTAGGGAATTTGGGCATAGTTCTCTAGATTACTTCCTGCTGATTAGGAACACTGTTAATGAGGTCTTTTATGGGGTGTTCTATGTCGTTTATCCATCTCACCAAGCATACCTGAAGCTATTGTGGATGTTGTACCACATGGACCATCACTTCAGGGGTCTTGTTTAATGAAACCATAATAGCTGCTAAGGAATCCACACCTTTCTATCCTTTGTGGAAGCAAAAGCAGAACCTCTCTTCCAAAGTAACATGTCATTAGACTTAAATTTTGAAGTCAAGATTTCTTTAAAATGTATATGTTGGTTTAGCTTAGCAACCCATACAATGAAATGTCTCTCTGTAGTTAATTCATTCACAGTCAAAAAATTCAAAGAAAACACAATAATATACATAATCCAGAGGGTTTATGTATTTTCCATCTTTATGTGGCTTTTTAAAAACTCTATTTCTTTTCTATTTTTTAATTTTTGAATTTTTGAGACAGGGTTTCTCTGTGTATCTTTGGTTCTTCAGGATCTCACTTTGTAGACCAGGCTGTTCTTGAACTCATAGAGATCTGTCTGCCTTTGCCACCCAAGTGCTAGAGTTAAAGCCATGCACCATCACTCTATTTCTTTTACTAAGGACTTTCTCTATCCATTTTCTTTTCTCTCCCAAGCCTACTTATATTTTTAAACACACTGTAAACCATTTAGAGGTTGCTTTTTGTTTTTATGTTTGTTTTTCCATTTTCTTAATCTGTCTTTACTGTATATCTCTTTTTCTGAGCACATGAATCTTTAATCTGCTAAGCAGCATTACTAGAATTAGTGCTGTGACTTTGGCAGCTGTCTCTGCCCATTTCTTAGCTTCCTGAGAGTCTAGCTTCATGGTACAAGTACTGATGGTAGCCACACTTATTGCCACATCTCTATGGAATTTGAAGCTCCCTGCTACCACCAAGAAGTATACCACCAAATACTTATAAACAACATTTAAGTGTTTGGTGGCATGGCTTCTTAAAAGAGCTGCAAGGTTTTTGCAGCTAAAACTTGAGTCAGTAAATCTTTCTTGAATGAGCCCCACCTCTTCTTGCTGCCAGAAAACCCCACCCAAGGAAAGCTTGTTACCAAGAAACTGCACTTGTTCTGTTTTTCTCTGTCTAGAATCCTTTCTTATAAACTTTCTGAGGCATAATGTGAATATTCTTGCAAAACATTTTGGGCACCATTTGCAGAAAGAGATTGCACTTTCTTCCCAACTACCCAGACCTGAATATAATACAGAAACTATATTAATTACAATGCTGTATGGCCAATATATCATTCATATTTATAGCTAGCTCTTACATATTAAATTAACCTATTTCTAGTAATCTATTTATTGCCACATGGCTGTGGTTTACCCATAATATTATGGCAGCATCTTTCTCCTTCAGGAGCTACGTGGCTTCTCTTTGATTCCACCTACTTTCTCTTTATATCTGTTTGGATATCCTGCCCGACTTAACTCTGCTAAACATTAACCAGAACAGCTTTATTCATCAATCGGTAGAAACAACACATGTACAGAAGGATATCCCACATCAGTTTTTATTTTTATTTCATTTATTTATATCTTTTTGATTCAGCAAGAGAGAACATGAAGTTGGGTGGATTAGGGAGTTAGGAAGGATCTGGGGAAATTTGGGGGAGGGGAAAGCATGATTAAAATATATTGTATGAAAAAAATTCTTCCATTGAAAATGCTACTTCTTAACTACCCTCCTATCTGGAACTACTGCCTGTCTCTCATTAGAAAATAAGAGGCTTCTAAGAGATAACTTCTATCTTAGTTAGGGTTCTGTTGCTGTGAAGAGACACCATGATCATAGTACCTCTTATTAAGGAAAACATTCAGTTGGCACTGTTTTACAGTTTTGGAGGTCTAGTCTATTATCATCATGGTAGAAATTATGGCTGCATGTAGGCAGACATGGTGCTGGAGATGGAGCTGAGTTCTATATCTGGATGCAAAGGCAGCACGAGACTGTATGCTAAACATAGCATGAACATATGAGATCTCAAAGTCCTACCCCACAGTAACACACTTTCTACATCAAGGCCATGTCTCCTGTTAGTATCACTCCCAATGAACGAAGCTCGCAAACACACTAGTCTGTGGGGGCCATTTCTATTTCAACCACCATAATAACCAAACATTACAAATAAAATGTAATAAGATGAATCAAAAACCATCACATCAAGGCAGACAAGGAAATCTTCAGAAGGAAAAGAGTCCTTAAGAACAGGAATAGGAATCAGAGATTCACTTGAGGAGTCCCATAAAAATACTAAATTGAAAGCTTTAAAATCTGCACAGAGGACCTGCCACAGACCAATATAGGCTCTGTGATTGCTGCTTCTGTCTCTCTTCATATGAGCCTTGTTCAGTTGATTTAGATGGCCTTGTTCTCATGTTGTCCTCCATCCCCTCTGTTTCTTACACTCTTCCTGCCTCCTCTTCCACTGGCTATCCTGAGTTTCAAGAGGAGGGCTCTGATGGAACCATTTCCTTTAGACGCTCTCTCCCGCAATTTCTGCCAGTTGGTATCTGCATCTGTTCCCATTTGCTGCCCAAGGAAGCCTTTCTGTTGGTGACTGAATAAGGCACTGATTTATACATATAGGAGAATATCATCTGGAGTAATTTTATTGGACTTTTTTATGGTCAGTAGTGTTTCATTTTATCTTTTATCCTAGGTCTCAGCCTGGATTGTTTAGTTTCTGGTTCTTGGTTATCCAAGCCTTGTCAGGTATAGGTTCCATCCCATTGTGTGAGCCTAAGTCAAATCAGACATTTATTGACCACTTCTATAAGTTCTGAGACACATTGCCCTATCTCTTCTTGCAGTTAGGACAGATTTTAGGCCAAAGGTTTTGTGACTGGGTTGGTGTTTTTGCTTCTTCATTAGTAGCCTGCAGAATACCTTCTTACACCAAAGACACTATAATATAGAGGGTGAAGGCTCCATGTAAAATATTTTTTAGGATAACTTAGTCGTGGAGGTAATAGTTTATAAATTTAATCTCAAAGCTTTTTTTTTGAAAGTCATGATGAAGACACTTTTCCATGAACCTAGATGATATTATTTTTAATGACCTAAGTGAGTTAGCAACTTGATTTCCTAATAGCTAGAGAGGCATCTCTAATAAAACTCAACCCTTAGGGAGCTAAGAACTTTTCTGTACTCCATAACATAAAGCCAGGCCTGTTAAATTTCAGTTAGAGAACACAGCTGTGCTAACTAGAAGTCACCAAAATGACATAGTAAGAAAATTTCTACACTAGGTGTAATGGTTAATTTTAGTTGTTAACTTCACAAATCTGAGAAAAGTAAACCTCATTTGGCGGGTTGCCTCCATCCGACTGGCATGTAGTTGTGGCTGTAAGGTATTTTCGTAAGTGCTAATTGATGTAGTGGGCCCAGTCCACTGGGAAGTGATAGCCCTATCCAGTGGTCCTGGTCTATGTTAGAAAGGTAACTGAAAAAGCAGCCAGTAAGTAGCACTTCTCTACGGTCTTTGTTTTAGCTTCTGCTTTCTGTTTCCTACCTTGATTTCCCCTTATGATAGATTATAACTTGTAAACCAAATAAACCCCTTTCTCTCCAAAATTGGTTTTGGACAGTATTTATCATAGCAACGGAGAAATCTTAACCGATACATAGATCCCCAACTTCACTGTTGTTCATAATAGTTTCACTCCATATGACCCAAATTCTATGAGAATTTGAAGACAAAACACTTTTCTCAGGATATATGTTGCAAATCAAGGTAGAAAATTACTCAATGTGTACCCACTTTTACTTTTAAGCCATGATCAAGAAACAAAATGTAACTAACTTCTCACAATTATATTTGATCCTTATTCAACAGCTGGAGCCATATGATTCTCTTTAGAGTATATAATAAAGGAAACATAGGAGCCAGAGAAATAACTCAGCATTTAAGAGTACTTGCTACTTTTCCAGAAATCCTGAGTTAGCTTCCCAGAACCCACATCACATAGCTCACAAGCATCTGTGACTCCAGATACAGGACAGATACTTGCACTCATTAATCGTAGCTACATGCAGAGACAAACATACACATAATTAAAACGTTTTCCAAAGGAAATAGTAGCAAGGCTTATGTGTGATCCTTAGGCATGCCACAATACCTCGATTTAATTCCATTTGAATGATTATTTTGTCCTTTCTTATTGTTGCTGTTTTAATTGCCCAGAAGTTAAATAGTATTGTGACACAGTAGACCTTATTCTTTCTCTTCAGTAATATAGATACTGCTTACTATGCTGGATAAGGTATTTTGTGTTATTAGTATTGTTATGTATCATTTCCTGTCAAGTGTTCACTGAGCATCCAGCCCAGGGCTGCCTCTGGGCTGTGTGATGCACGCCCAGTAGGCTGTCTTTACCTCCTGACTTTCTGTTTAGTGTAGTTTCTTAGTTACAGTAAAGTAGCCTCTCTCTCTTCATGCACCTATGTTGCTACCCTGTAAGGAAATGCTTATTTTATTGCAGACACTGTGCTTGTTTCATTATATGCTGATGACAGTAAGCACTGTAAATAATCCTCTAGGGTAGGTAGTATGATCACCATTTTAAATACAGGAAATATGTAACTTGCCTGAGATCTAATGGTCTAGTGGAAAATTCTAAGCACTTAGTCATCAGCCTTCCTGGTAGCTTTGTTGCTGCCCAAGACTTCATAAACTTTGGCCAGGGATCAGTGATCAAAGGAGTCACTGTATTATACCTGTCACCACTTCACAAGGATGGACTAGTTGACCTCAGCCTTGTAGCTATTAGGGCACTGGCTTCAGGGGGACTAAAGTTGTGACTGTAGACCAGAGAGAAACCTTCCGGGTATAGAGAGAATCCATTAGCTGTATCTTTTTATCTGTCCAGTAAAAATGGGTCTGCTCTATTTCCCTTTCCCTTGTGATGTTGTCATAACAGTGTCTTCAGGAATGGTTAACAAGTAACTAACTTATATACTTAAGTGGCTGATAAATAACTCTAGTCTGTTAATAATTGTCTGTGTGTTTCATGTAGCTCTGTGTAATCTGAGACAATCTTACATGCCTCACATCACAGATTGGATCAATATTTCTTTGATCTTCTTATTCCCCAGCAACATGATGCAAATCACATAAATAAAAATTTAAATATTTAACCTAATTTATGACTGCACTTTATAAGTGATGAATACTAATAAGTCTGGGCATTTAGACAACGTTACCTATATGTAAAATTTCACTCTACAATATAAAATAATAGATACACATTCTTCTAAAATTTATAAGCTCTCAGAAATACCTTGAGCTGTGTTCTGTTTTATCTGTGTTTGAACTTTTCCTACATATGTTTAGAGCTTTTAAATGGTTGGCACTGTGGGGATATGTTCTTCTCTTATCTTTTAACACATGATGGTGATAAATGCATCACCTTGCACACAGTAGATGCTCATTGAATGTTGCTGGCTTAGTGAATAAATTAGTCTATACTAGATACAACAGATTTTCAGTCCTGAGTTGTTCTTGCCATCATTTCACTCTGCATAATTTAAAAAGTTTTACCAAGATGATTAAAAATGTGTTACTGAATTGCTGTGTAGATCCTAGAGTAATGGGATAAAAAAGACCCTGTGTACCCTGATGAGGAGGCAGAGTGTGTTCTCTGTAGGCACACCTAGAGGGTTTTATGTGTGACTGAATTAATTTATTTCTCAAAGTTTGCTTTATGATTTCCATATGGTACTTTACAATTTTTTCTTTCACCTCTACTTTACCAGTTCATATTTTACTAGTATAAAAGTAATGTTTATTATTGATAATTAGCTGCCTGTGAACCTCAGCAGAACAAAATTTAAAGACTTTGTCTTATTCAGATCTAATATCTTGGTATTTATATGTATTTATTCCATTTTTATAATCTTCAGTGTCATACTTTCCATGCAGTTGATATTATACATGCTTATATAACTTACTACTATATCATACATTTGAAGATTTCCATAAAATTTAATATGTTTAAAGTTCACTGTGAGTTGCAAAGAAATATTAGTTTGTATGGGTATGGTATGCCTTACTTATTTTATTTTGTTAGACATTCAAATTTCTTATAATTTTCCAATACCATACAATTATCTTTTACATTGTATTCATTTACTTACTTAGGTGTCTATGTGTGTGTGTGTGTGTGTGTGTGTGTGTAGGTTGGAACTGGAATCAAGACACTTGTAAGACAGAGGACAACCTAAGGAGTCAGTTACTTTTTTTTACTATATGGATCTCAAAGGTCAAATTCTAGTCCTTAGAACTGGCAACAAATGACTTTACTTACTGAACAATTTACCAGCCCTAAGTTATGCTTTAACATAGATTTCTAATTGTTTTCTATAATGTGAGGAGATGCCTAGAACTATTGAGCCAAACTTTCAAACTTTGTCTAGTGACTTATAGAAGCTTCTTGGCAACTTATGCTTGTTGTTGGAGGCTGCTTGTTTGTTCCCAGCCACCCAGACCCAAAATAATCACATAGAAGCTGTATTATACAATACTGCTTGGCCTATTAGCTCACACTTCTTATTGGCTAGCTCTTATATGTTAAATTAACCCATTTCTATTAATCTGTGTATCACCATGTAGTTGTGGCCTACCAGTAAGGTTCTGTCTGTTATCTGGCATCTGTCTCCTGTGGAAGCTACATGGTTTCTCATTGACTCTACCTGTTTTCTCTCTACATCTATCTGCTTGGAATTCCCGCCTTCCACTATTCTGTGCTGCATTAGGCCCAAAGCAGCTTCTTTATTAACTAATGGTATTCACAGCATACAGAGGGAAATTCCACACCACCTCCATTTTTCTATCAAAACAAAAAGAACGTTTTAATTTTAACATAGCAAGATTACATACAACAAATCAGTTACCAAGCAAGAGTTATAGTTAAAATATTCATATATACATTATCTTTTATCATAGCTAAGGAAAACTATAATTTTGACTATCTAATCTTCAACTCCATCAAAGACTTCAGAAGGATATAATATTATCTAAGTAAACAAGAAATGTACTGTAACAACTTCTAAAACTCTAGACTTGACAGAGACATGTCTGTCTCTGTCAAGTCTGGACAGTCACCCAAAGTTCTGTAACATTGGGTCATCCAACTTTCAGCCTACAGGCCCATAGTGTCTGACAGACTTTTCCATGAAGCAGGAAATTTCAAAGACAGTTCCACCTGTTTTGGCAGTTTGTTGGTCACTTTCTTCTGTGTCCTGTAGAATGAATTGCAGACTTTCATAAAGCAAGAACCCTGAAGGGACCATCTCACCTTTAGACAAGTTCAGCAGTCCGTTTTTTGTGGGTCCTGCATGTCCAGTTCATACAGATTAGCATCATGCAGTTCAGGCAAGAGCAGTTTCTTGCCCATATGGCTAACCAGCTTCATAAAAAGCTTCTTCAATGCCCATCTTCCTCTTGAAGTAGATTGGTGCTGTCAGGAACAGATGTGTCTCATTGTCATGAAAAGTCCTAAGTTCTGAAAACATTTTAAATGCCATATTTTGTAAGTCTTTGAAAGGTTTGAAGAATAACTATCCATCTGAAATATTTCTCTGTACATCTAGAAAACCCAACTGACTTAACCACAAGCTTGACTGTTATAGATCACTATCTACTAACCTGTATTTTTTAATTATACATTACATTTTTAAATATGCTTCACAAATGCAATACCTGAATCAAAAGCATAAATATACATATAACAAAATTGACCTTTAAATTTGTATTAATAAAGCAAGATCCATACCAATGCAAAGTGTTTATCTCTATATCATATCCCCCTTATATTTTTCACAGAAATTGACTGTGACCATTAATCACTTACAATGAATCCCCTTTAAATGAAAACAACCATTTATAAACAATTTTTGGGAATTTGGATGTAGTGCTCTGTAAGCTTTAGTTTTTGGCATTCATGGAGACCTTTCAGAGAATCTTGGCCTATTAAACCACATTAGTCTGGAAAGAATCCACAGGAAATAAAACAGAACCTCTTTTCCAAAACAGTATATCCTTAGAACCATATTTTGTCGTCAAGATACCTTTAAAACATATATATATATTGGTTTAGCTTAGCAACCTGTACTATGAAATGTCTCTCCGTACTTAACTCATTCACAGTCAAAAAACTCAAATCACAATAATATACATAATCCAAACTCTCTGTGTATATTCCATCTTTACATGGCTTTTTTTACTCCTTTATTTTTTGACTGTACTCTGTCTCTTTAAAGACTTTCTTTTGTTTTTTAAAGCCATTTACTTCATTTTATAACTGACTACATTCTTTTTCCACTTTCAAGCCTATGTTTATTTATCCAACACTGTGTGACCCATTTAGAGGTCTTTCCATCTGAACTTGTCTTTATTGCGTGCTGTATCTGTAATTATTTTTTTAATTGCTAAGAGGGTGTGGCCAGGACCAACTCTATGGTCCTGCCCTTTGCCTCCACTCAGTCCAACATGACCTGTGAGAGCCATGCATGCTGCCCTAGCTTCAGGGTTGCGGAGGGTCTATGTCACCATTACACACCAGTAGCATCTTATTCAGAAACCCTGTTTAAGTGCTCAGCCTTCTGAAAGAGTCAGAATTCATGCTGCCAGCACAAACCAGGAAGCCATTGTTTCTTATGCTGAGTCAGTAAGTCTTCTGTTAAATGAGCTGAGGTACTACTGTTTGCAGCCAGCAAACAGAGCCCATCTGGAAAAAAAAATGCTGGCTACCAAGAAGCCATGCTTAACTCTGTTCTTTTGTGTCTTAATTTCCTTTCCAATCTTTCTTAGGTTTTATGTGGATGTAGTCAGCCCCACTTTGGAGTACCAGCCTTTTGACAGAAGCTGCATGGTTCCTGGCCACCCAGACCTGAAATAATCACACAGAAAAATGTATTAATTGCAATACTCTTTGGACAATAGCTTAAGCATATTTCTATCTAGCTCTTACATATTAAATTAATCCATATCTATTAATCTGTGCATTGCCATGTGGTTGTGGCCAGCTGGTAAGGTTCAGTCTGGGATCTGGCTTCTATCCCCTGCAGTGGCTACATGGAGTCTCATTGACTCCCTCTACATCTGTCTGCCTGGAATGCCAGTCTTGCCCTATTCTGTGCTTCAATAGCCCAAAGCAGATTCTTTATTAACCAGTGGTATTCATAGCATACAAAGGGGAATCCCACATCACATGCTCATGCCCATTTTATGTATTTTATTGAACCATCATAAATATCATTACCTATACACACTTTTGAGCAAGGTTTACTGACCTTTACATGTTGCTTTTATCAGCTGTGCTTAGACATATAAATTTTATATTTTATTTTATATTTCTAAAGAATTATTAAACTGTCACTAGTAGCCTTTTTGTTATAAAGATCTACCATCTAAACTCAGTTTTTTCCAAATGTGATTATCAGCTGCAGTTTTAAGCTGAACATTCATGGTTTTCTTTATGAATACCTGCTTTGCTGGTAGCTATGGCAGTGTGTTGGGCATGCATGCCCCATGTGCTAGAATGACTTCTAAGAGACTCAGTCTGGAATTGCTCTGCTGTAACAAAGTAAAGGAGCATTCAAATTTTTCTTTATTTCGTGTGTGTGTGTGTGTGTGTGTGTGTGTGTGTGTGTGTGTACAGCTCCATGGAAGCACTTTGCTTTCTCACCAGTGTTCCAGCAGCATGAGTACAGATGAACTGGAGGAGTTTTGTTTCAGAGGGAAGCAGTCATATTTGTATTAGCAAGGCATTAGTCCTCGAAGAACACCAAGGGGAAAAAATTTTAAGTGTTTTCCTTGTCCTTTAGTGAGAATATTTGCATTGTAAAGGCCATGGTGAATCTTAGTCCCTCAGTGATCCTGCTGAGATACTCTTTACATACATTCAGATGTATGAGTTAGGGTGGACTGAAATGCCTATAGACACATACACATATAAGCTACTCCACCTTCTTTATGCACTGCAATCCTTCCCACTTTTCTGAAGAAGTTGTCTCACTATAAATTCTAGCTTTGGTTCAGTAAATTAATTTTTACTTAGATGACTTCTTTGTTTTACATTTTAGAGTATCTGATCCATCGCAAGTCTGTTTGTGCCTCACCCTGCACAGGTATGTATATGACCTACCTATGACTATTTGAATGTATGTATTAACTGTGGATATATCACATTTTCTATATTGAAATTGTTTGATCAGTTGTCTTATTGACAGTTCCAAAGAGCTGTAGCTTTGTAGATACGTTGCGATGTAGTTCACAGTAAGAATCAGGTACACATTTCTAAGATTTGATGAGCCAGAATAATTTTAAATACAAAGCACTCATCTGGTGAAGATTACGCAGTATTTTTATAGAACTGTACTGTTAAAGCGACTGACAATGTGCGGTCAGATCATTGAAGAGTCAGCCTTTGACAGCTCTTTTTTTTTTTCAAACTTTATTGTTTCCAATTTTCTCTTTTTGTAGAGGTTGCTTTGGATAGGGAGTGACTGCAGCTCCACTTTCTTTTGCACTGTCCTCATGCACCAGATAAACAGAAAAGGGGTGGGAATATTTGCACCTGTTTAAAATTTCAGCCATGCTGTGTTGTGGTTCCTGGGCAACAGGCAGGAATTCTTGAAAGCCTGGTTGCACCTGCTCAATTGGTGCTCACAGCTGTGTCATATGTGAGGGAAGCACAGATAAGCTTGTCAACAGTTTGCCTGTGCTGGTGTGAGTTTGTGGTTTGTGTACTCTTGAGTTGGAGAGATAAGAGATGTAGCCCATGGACTGTTACATTGGTCCATTATAAAACTCACTGGTTATCATGTCCAAATATTTTTACTTAATTCTTTGTTTTCTGTCTCAAATATTTTTTGCATGTCATGTCTGCCTTAGATAATGTATGTGCAGTGTAGCTCAGAGAATGTATCTCTCGAGAAAACTGTGCTGATAATTTTTGTCCTAGGAGAGATATTTTGTGTTTGGCTTGATTTTACCATGTTGGCAGCCCCACTATGTGGGGCTGGATGTAGTTATTGATCCATTTAGCTGAACAGATTTGAAAGCATTTGGCTATTAGTGGACACATGGGGCACATTCAGAAAACACAAGAGTATATTGTAAGAAGATTTTTCTTATATGTGAGTCTTTCCTGCAGTTGGGGTTGAAGTAGTTGGGGAAAAAATGAAAATTAAATAGTAAATTCTAGAAGAGGGGCTAAAATACACATGAAGTTTTAAGGCAGCTATATTATCATTTAAGCAAATCTTGTTCCTTCGTGTTTTCAGAAAGTTCCTGGTAGTGGTATTAAGTTTCTTTTGTTAATGGCTTTATGTTCTGACAAATTCGTATATCTTTAAGAGACTTGAACTGTTATTGAATTTACTGTAGGTAAAGTTCTATAAGTGAAATACAAACAGCTGGAATTTTATATAAAGGTATTTAATTAATTTATTCATTTGTCCCAGATTCCTGATATTGAAAATTTATTCATATGGCTTGTATTATTCTCCTAGAAAAACTAGGGATTTTCCATGAAAATTTGATCACACAAATTTTAAGTCTTAGAGCTGTTGTATTTTTCTTTCTGTTAGCATACATGGAATCTGGTTTATAAATAATAAATCAGTGTAATATGGCCTGAGCTAACCTCATGGGAAGTAGGAGAATACACATAAAGAAGTGGAGGCATGCCTGTGTCTCCTTAACATAGTGCCTTGTCCATAGCAGTTGGTCAGTGCGTGTTGAGTGAATGCATATGGAATGACACATGCCTGACTGACATTAGAAATTAGAGTGACTGTGCCCCAGAGACACGTGGCCTGTTAATGCATTTTGAATGAATATTGATGGGCTTACTTAACTTTTCACATTGCTTGTTAGAGAGAAACAAAAATATAGATAAATCTTGTTTCGAAAAACAAGTGATGATGTAAAATCAATCCATTGTCATTGTTATAGATCAAGAATTAAAATACCAGTATTTGCTTTATCCTAATGTTTTTGACTATGAGGAAAGTAATTTTTTTCTCCCCACACAAATTCTGAGGCATCCATACTTAGGTTCTGTGGCACTTTGGAAACTCTTTGGAGCAGAGGGATAAGCAAACCCTCTGTTAGATTATCTAGGCCTTAGCCTTCCACACTAAGGATGCTCCCTCCATGCTTAATTCTAGCTCACCAGCTTCCACAGAAATAAAATGTGTCTTAACTTTCTTTGGGTCAGGTAAGATCAGGACATATTAAAAGCGTATGCAGTTGTCTTACTAAGCAGAAATAATGGAGCCTGTATTTACTATCTACATATTTATAATTATGGTTTCTACCCACCACTAAATCCCAATCGCAAATACATAACAAAGGTCATATCAAAACAGTGCAGCCAAGACTTGCTCTGGGCCCTTCAAGGATTACATTGTGGAGCTTGAGGTAAGCATATTAGAATGATTCCAAGTCTCAAGCCAGCAATAACTGCTGAATATGTCTTGTTTAAGATTCTCAGGTTTGATGAGACTTGGGCATTTTTTTCCTATGGGGACAGTTTTTTCACTTTTTTTTTTTAACACTGGGTAAAAGGCTGGTATCATGTACCTGTTTTATACTCCCTATCCTTAGTGTTAAGCTATACATTTCCGTTATTCTCAAAATGAGAAACTAAGAGACTAACCAAAAATATGTGAGTTAGAGAGAGCATTAACCACAATGCAGACAGACATCAGCACTGCAGTGATTGTGTAAAATCTCAAAGACAAAATGTCAACCATAGGGCATTCCAGGGTAGAGTCTCAGCTTCCTTGTGATTTTACAGGTAAATAAAAGAAGAAAATCTATACTTATTGAGAAGATAGCCTGGCTAAATGTAATTCTATCCTTCTTATCCCTTGCCCTCCTTATTTACTTCTTTTATTCTATATAGCCATTGAGTGCCTGCTCCTTGCTTGACTCAGTAACAAACAAATCAACATCCTTATCTTCAAAGGTCATAATGACAAAGATACAGCAATAAGATTTTTTTTTAAAAGTTTCACCACTTAATATTAATGGGACCCAGTTAAATCTCTATTCTTTTGTTCCTCATTTGTAAAATTAGAAGAATATTTAGATTGTATTAATGCAGTGAAAGTTAGATAGGTCATGTAAAATATTAGTGCAATGGTAGCACACAGCACATGCTTAAAAAAACCTTTCTTTTCTGTGTGCCCACTTCTAACACTACGGCTGCCACCATCATGATGACTTTTAGATATTGAAGGAAGACCATCTAATTAGCAGGGACCTGGCATCTTGGTGTGGAATGGCTAGTAGATTTTCTCAGAAGTAATAGCTAAAGATATCTATGCTTCTTTGACTTTAAGGGAGATTTCATAAAAATCATCAACCAGTTTACTGAATTAAAAGATACTAATGTTCATTTATTTTTTACATTTTTATAATTCTAGAACATTTATACATAAAATTTACCCTCCTTGCTGTTTTAAGGTGTCTAGTTGAATGTTTTTAAATGTGTGGATAATGCTTATTCAGTCACTACAGCAAACTGTCCATAACACCCTTTCATCTTAGAAATCTGAAACGTTGGAAACACTAAAAAGAACTTTACATTCTGTCCTTCTTTCAATTCCTGAAAATCAGTTATGTTTTGTTTTTTTTTTTTGTCTCAATGATTTGATAACCCTATAGGTAAATTAACAAAATATTTGTCTTTCTGTGTGGTTAACCCATGCATACACAAAACTCCTCAAGAACCCACTTTCTACATTTTTAAAGTCCAAAAGTGGAATTGGTGGATGATACAGTAATTCTGTTTTCATAAACTTTTGTGAGATTAAAATCAAAATGGACAGAATCATTGTAGTTTCTGCTTATGCTTGTGGATGACCTTGGATTCTTTGTATGAGGAATTGTTGGAAGAGTCAGTTTCACCATGAAAGAATCTACTGCTTATGTGAGTTCAAACTATTTAAGATGTCTTTGAATACCCTAGATAAGATATGTAGTGGGAGCCAATGATAATTTTAAAATCATGGGCTGTATATCTCTTGCTCATGTTTGAATATAGGATAGTCGGATTAAAAATAGCTGGCATGGAAATTCCAGTTTGTATACACTTTATTCCTCACTACAGAATATAGAACTTCTAAGTCTTGAGTCACAAACAGTTCTGACCATGATGGGTCAAGGTTAATATGGTATTAGTAGAGGTTTATTCCAAGAAGCACATATTTCCTGTCATAGGTGAGTATTTCTTTCCTTGCAGTTTTGAAGTATGAAATCAAATTTTATAAAAGCCTTGATAACTTCTCTGTGCTAGTTGACATATGGATCAACATCTTTTTTCTATATCTCTTCACAGTGTTTTCCATCTATTTATGATTGCCTAGTGTCCAAATTTCTCTTTTAATAGAGGACAAATCATATTACTTATATCTAAATAATTTTACATATTTTATTATTAGAAGTTAGGACTCCATTGTCATATTCATTTTTTTGATTGTTTGTTTGTTTCTCTATGTATCTTTGGAGCCTCTCCTGCACTAGCTCTGTAGATCAGGCTGGTCTTGAACTCACAGAGATCCTTCTGCCTCTGTCTCCTGAGTTCCAAGATTAAAGGTGTGTACCACCACCTGGCTGTCATATGCATTTTGGTAAACATGTGTGTGTGTGTGTGTGTGTGTGTGTGTGTGTGTGTGTGTGTGTGTGTGTACCACATACATGTGAGTGTTTACAGATGCCAGAAGAGAATGTCAAATCTCCTGGAGCTAGAGTTACAGGTATTTATGATTCACTTAACATGGTTTCAGGGAACCAAACTTTGGTCTCCTAGAAGTGCTGCACACCCTTTTAACAAATGAGTCATATCTCTAGCTCCCAATAAGATTCTTTTGTTTTTATTGACAAAATTAACTTGGAATTGTTATATTAATATTACAGTGGCTGGGTATACTCAGTCTCAAATATAGGTCAATATTAATTTCCCTCAACAGAAGTCAGTATGTATGTGTGTATACACAGGTATGTGTAACTGCTAGTACTTATAATAACATAGTTAGGTAAATGGTAAATGTTTTTTTTTTCCATTTTATATGGGATAAAATGAATATCTGAGTAGAATACCAGCTCTTGGTTCACACTAAACAGCTAGTAAATGTTAGATATGAACCTATTGAGATGCTATTTTTAATTTTTTTTTTTTTTTGGTTTTTCAAGACAGGGTTTCTCTGTGGTTTTGGAGCCTGTCCTGGAACTAGCTCTTGTGGACCAAGCTGGTCTCGATCTCACAGAGATCTGCCTGCCTCTGCCTCCCGAGTGTTTTTTAAATATTGTCATAACTGAGTCAAAAGTATCCCACATCCTTAGAGCATTTATGGTGGTGCTTTGTTGTGTAACTAGGATTGAAGGGACTCTGGCCAACTCTAGTGTGGCAAGCATGGTTATGGCAGGCCTTGCCCTTCTCTCCTATTCCCTCTGCCTTGCTAAAAACTGTTAGATTATATTTTTAAAGCTAGTCACAAACGTCTATTCTCTTATTTAGCCACTTTCTCATTCTGAGGTGGACTACTAAGGTCCAGCTACCAAAGTATTGAAGTGCAGCAATCAAAAGCACCCTCAGCTCACCTAATTAACATGCCTAATTAAAATTAAACACTTAATCCTAACATGACATTTCCCCTTGTACCTTTATAAACTTTGGCCTTTGTATTTGCTACATTGTTTGTTTGTCTCCCTGGAACAAATGCTTTTTCCCCCTTCCCTTATCCCCTTTCCCTTCTTCCTCTTCCCCTATTTCCTGGCTTTGTCCCTTATCACTGCTCTCTCTCCCTTTGGGGCAAATAAATCTCCTTTGTGTTACTAACTTGGTCTTGGGCTCTAAGATGATACTGATCTCTTACAAGGACCATGCCAAATTGGAACACTATGTTATTGTATCAATGACTAATCATTGTCTGCCTGTGTCTTCACTCCTGAAATTTGTTCATGGTTATCTTTAAAAACTTAATGCCTTAACTCTCTCTCCCATATTTTGTGAAACATTTGGATAGATTGGATTCTAAGTACATGCTTCATGAATGTATTCTGTCCCCCATTTTTGTGATAATGAGTGTCAGTGTGAACCAGGACATACCTTGACTCTCTTACCCTATACATTTCAGCCTATCTTGTGATGTTTTCCTCCTTCGCTTCCTCCTCTCTTCTCTCTCATGCTCACTCTTAACCCCTCACTCACTCTTTTTCTCCCTACCTCCCTCTTTATTTTGTCTCAATTTTCTGTCTCATCATTGTTTTCTTAACTTTTACCAGGTACCATTTGATTTTTCTCTTTTATGCAATATCACTCTGAGTGATAGACATTGAAAGGAGTTGGTGCTTCTGTGCAAGTCTCTGCCCTTGTAGGTGTGTGCTGTACCTTGTCCATGGCCTTATTGTTACTCATTCACACTAAAGCACAAGGAGACTATGTACCTTCTATAAGTTTCCCATCTTACCACTGAAAACATTTTGTTTCTCACTTTGAAATTTCAAAACAGAACTAGATCATGGCCCAGTTTCACTAATAATTTTCTTAAGTAACCATTGTACTCATTTATAAGATTGTTTTCTACCCACTGTCTGTCTAGCCTGGTTTAAAATTTTATATATGTACCTTTAAAAAATTGATTAGCTGGAGAGCTGCCCATTCCTCTGTTCTATGTAATAAGGATTTAAAAAGTGCATGCTGAATTCTGTATAGTGTAATTAAAACTGACCCACATTTGGACCTGAGTACACCAGGACTTAGCCAAACTTGCCATGAGCTGAGTTCTGGTGGCAGATGGGAACTAATGAGGACACACTCCACTCCAGAATTTCCCAGCTGCTTGGCCCCTTTTTGTACAAACAAGGTTTGGAGCAAAGTCTGGATCCCAAGAGCATGTTCTGTAAATGTGCTGTGCCCAATGGTTGGGAAATGTTCTCACAAAATTATGCTGCTTTGAGGGACCCTTAAGACTTCAGCTACTGTCCAGTTTAAAACCTAAAAATTCCAAGGGGCTTTTAATGGTCTTGCCAAGCAGTTTTTAGTTTTAAAGTGAATAGAAATTAAACAGACCCCATTTTTTCTCCTGTGTCTGGCAATGACGGGGAAACCATTTCTACCAGAATCTGGAGATTTTTAAGCCCCTACCTCAGGGACTGTTGTACCACGTGAGAGGCTATGTCTCTTTGCAACCTATGGATTGCTTCAACTGGTTTGATGTCCTGGGACTATTCAGGCAGATGTAATTGAATCAGTTTGAAGCAGCTGTAGCTGGCATGTGGTCTCTCAGATTGCTAGCACCTGCTTGTTTTTTTGCAGCTCACTAGAGTGAGAGAAGTGCCAAAACCAGCATTGGTCTTGGAGCAGTAGCTCCAGCACTCCAGATCTCACATCCGATTCCTTCCAGCCTCGCCACATCATCACTGGTGCCTGAATTAATAAAACCCTTTTGCATGATTATGTCTGAGGTAGACGTTTCCTTCTCATTCTTCTCAGTATGTAGATTCTGACAGGATTGACCACGAGTCCAAAAAAATCAGGCCGGATAATGGTGATCAGGTGGCTTTGGGTCTCTCTTATCATTAGACAACTGGGTAGCCTGTGGTTTGCAGAATCATTTAAATGAACAAACCAAATTCATTTACTGTTCCAGCATGGTCTTCTTGGCACAGAGAATGAGCAGTTAATGTATAACAAACTGTGAGCTGTTGTGGAATATGATAAATATACTTCCTTAGCAGGGGGAGGGGGACATGGGACTTTTTCTATAATGTAAGAAATAAACTAATTGACATGGATTGTTTCAGTAATCACTCTGTACAGGATAATACACTAAAGTAGAGTTCGAGATTCTAGGATCTCAGTAGGTAACCTTTATTTTAAAATATATAGATTTGCCATTTTTAAAAGTTGTATATCGATTTTCAATATATTTATATAACCTTTCCTTTGTTGCATTTAGTTATTTTGTCAGAATATACTTAATCTCAAATCTCGCTGGGTCCTAATGTTTGAGTTGAGATGTTAATGTATATTTTCCTTTTTTATACTTATTTATTTACTTACTTA
>NC_022010.1:53796543-53814639 GCF_000317375.1 Microtus ochrogaster
CTGAGCCATCTTTCCAGCCCCAGTATTTTCTTAAAATGTATTGTATAATATGTTTTAAAATTTCTCTAAAGAAGATTAAATGTTGAAGTATGTTGACTGAGGTTTCTTTTGTTGACTAAAGTTTTTGTCCTGCCTGGTTTCTGTCCTCCCACCAGGTCCCACAGCTGTTTAGCCCCAAAGAAATCACACAGAGGTCTACATTAACTATAAACTGATTGGCCCATTATCTCAGGCTTCTTATTAATTCTTAAAACTTATATTAGCCCATTATTCTTATCTGTGTTAGCCACATCGCTCAGTACCTTTTTTCAGCAGCGAAGTCACATCTTGCCTCTTCTGTGTCTAGACAGGACTACAGAGGAATGGGCTTTCCTCTTCCCAGAATTCTCCTATTTTCATTGCCCCACCTCTACTTCCTGTCTTGTTGTCCCGCCTATATTTCCCGCCTAGCTACTGGCCAATCAGCATTTATTTAAAACATAATTGACAAAATACAGAATTGTCCCACACCAGAAGTATTTTACAAGAAGCTATGAAATAGAATAATGACTAGGAGTAGGAAAAGCCTATTTCATTATTATTAGAAGATTACCACGTTGTAACACATTGGTGCTTGGAGAAAATGTACTGTGGTCTTAACCAAAGGTAATATTTGTATTTGAAGGCAAATAGCTTAGATTTTGAAATGACAAATAAGGCAGGATCAATGTCTAAGGAATTTCTTAGAATTATTGTACCCTTTTCTCTTCTCCGCTGTCCATGGAATGCATTCCTAGTCCATTTTGGTTCTCTTTGCCACTGAGCCAAAATCCTCCTAAAGATAGCACTGTAGACAACCGTTGCCAATTGATGGAAGCCGTGTGTAATATGAAACCTGCGTACAGTTGCTGGGAAAGCATGACATTATTAACTGGTAAAGCTGTTTATGGGAACAGAGATCTCTGTGAGCTTGCTAGGGAGAAGCTGGAGTTGACATGAGTCTTGATTAAAAATAAAATATAGGAATTGATTTTCTGAAAAGGAGAGGGAACATTGTGAAGCCAGGGAGTAATATGTGCAAATGAGTGTATATGTGAATTTATTAGCAGAATCAATGATGATGGTAAGACTGTGCCATGGTGTGTTATTCATCATATAGTATGTCTTCACAGAGATTATCACTGACTCTGCCTATCTACGTTTAGCCTCTCATATGATTTTTTTAAAGGCTTTTATTCTTTCCCTCCCATCTGTGATTCACCAGTTTGAGAATACCTTCTCATGTATTGTTGGGAGTATTCAAAGAGACCTTTGTTCTTTGTAAGTTCATATACAATGGTATTTTTTAAATTTATTTATTTATTAAAGATTTCTGTCTCTTCCCCGCCGCCGCCTCCCATTTCCTTCCCTCTCCCCCAATCAGGTCCCCCTCCCTCGTCAGCCCAAACAGCTATCAGGGTTCCCTGCCCTGTGGGAATTCTAGATTTGTAAGTACAGTTTGTCTACATCTTTAGACTTGATGAGATTGGATCAGAAATTTGGCTAAAATTTATAAACCAAAGAAACATTTTGATTTTTTTACTAGTTCCTAAATACCAATTAGTATTAAAAAACTAACAACGTTTGTGGTTTTTCTGGATAACTTCCTTCAATATTTCTTTGACCACGAAGAGATTAATCTGAATGTCTTCATGTATTATTTTGGGGATCTGAGGGACTTTCTCAGTTCTGATATTCTGGTAAGATGCATGAACAGCACAGCAGAGCAATAGTGGCACACACCGTTAGTCCCAGCACTCAGGAGGCAGAGGCGGGTAGATCTCTGTAAGTATGAAGCCAGCCTGGTCTACAAAGCAAGTTTCAGGATGGCTAGAGCTATTATACAAAGAAAAAAAAACTATTAAAAGATATTTTTAACCTCCCCCCCAAATTTTTTAACCATTTTCCTATTGTTAAATACATAAAAATGGGTTTTTAATGTAGGTCCTGACTTTTTAAAGTTACAGAATTGAAAAATTTGGATCCTCTGAATTTTGAGCTTTAAGTGATTATATCTATGTAGCACAATTAATAAAAACCCAGACACAGAATTTTTGTTCAACCTGAAGGTCAGAAAAGCAAAACATCCAGCCATTGGCTCTTACCTCTACTTCAGTCTGAAATAGTGATCCTGTCTCCGTGAGTCTCAGAATTAGAGTATGTCTGAGAGCTGACTCCTCCTGTTTTATATTCTTCTCTAGGGCTAGGATTAAAGGCATGCACCACCCAGTTTCTATGGCAAACTAGTGTGGCTGCTTAGGCTGTTTTACTCCCTGATCATCAGGCAAACTTTATTTATTAAAATACAGATGAAATGTCACAAAATGTGTATATAATGCTAGTATGTGTATGTGTGTGTATACAAATATATTTATACACAAAAATATACACACACAATAAACAAGTAAACTAAAAATAGACTAGAAGTATTTTTACTGTGCCTTAAATTTCTAGAGCAAACAGGATAGCTGACTTTGGTGTTACTTAGGAAATAGTTAACTTTGTGTATCTGGAGACATTTCAAGCATAACCTTTAATCATCCTAGGCTGATGCCCCTGGCAAAGCAGTGTATACTTATTAGAGTCATTGCCAGTATCAGGATAGTATATACCCAAGGCCAAAAGAAATTGATTTTCCCCCTGTAAATTTGTCATTTGAAATCATATTCAAATTTTCGTCGATCAAAAACTTGGTACATTTACTTTCTAAATCCAGTCTTCAGCAACATAAATAATTTTTCATTAGGCGAAAGACTTGAATTATGTCCAATTAAGTAATTTCAAGCATAACCTTGGTATTGATTATATGTTATAATACAATATTCATTAACTATTCATCTCTGTATGTCTTAGAATTTAAAAATACAAATCTATTAGTTTTATATTTTTAAAAGGATGAATAATAATACTGGACTGGATTCTGGCTATGTTGAAAGAATGGTATTGTCTCTCACCAAGTACAGGTCGTGTAGCCTTTGTTAGGTTGGCTCGCTACTTGGAGAAACCACTGACAACACTTTCAGTAAGGTCTCCAGTTGACTGGTCTGTGTTCTTCAGTCCATTGGGGACCTTGCAGTCACCAACTGTATGTAAGATACTTTTGTCTCTCCTCTTTCTTAGGCTTGAAGACTCTGGTGACCATGTACTACATACCGGACACTGATGAAATACATTGCCACAAAATGTGTGGCTTAAAACCATAGAAACATACTTTTTATAGTTCTTGAGGTCAGAAATCCATGTGAAGGTGCAGCAGAGCCACATTCCTTCTGCTGGCTCAAGCGGGGAATCTGTTTATCAGAGTTCAGGTGGCCCCCTTTTTTCCTCATCTATTGGTACTGCCACTTTAAACTTCATGCATCTGTATGTGGCTTTCTCCTCTGTGTGTTTACCTTAAAATAAGAATGATTTTCCCATGATCCTATGTATTCACTTATTAACACTTTATTTTCCTCCCTCTAAGATTATCAGTGTGCACCTGGGACTTAGTGCCATTGGCTCTTGAAAGTATAGGACAATCTGATGAATGTATTTAATTTTGCTATCACTGTGTTTTAAGACTATATCTACAAAATATACATTTGTCAAGTGATCAGGACAGAAGAGGCTTGCATTGCAGGAGAGAATTGCAAGGCATGGCCCAGAGGGGTCACTTCCTTTTGGGGGGTTATTGAGATAGGGTTTCTCTGTGTATCACTGGCTGTCCTAGAACTCACTTTGTAGACTACACTGGCCTCAAACAGAGATCTGCCTGCCTCTGCTTCCTAAGTGCTGGGATTAAAAGCTTGTGCCTCCATGCTCAGCAAAGGGTAACTTTCTAATATTATGTAGTCAATGAGTGATTGGGGGAGGGTTTAAACAACTCTTACCACAAAACAGAAACCTGTGTCCTTTCTACTTCTCCCAACTGGATCCTAATAGAAGGAGGCAATTTTGGGTCTCTGTAAATAAGGATCAGACTATTAGTGTGAAGGTAGTCAGAGACAGTGAAGTGTAGAGTTTAGTCATTCCAAAAATAATTGAAAACCACTGGAAGCATTTATTAACCCTTCATACTTTGTAATTGGAACTTTAAGTCAATAATTTCAAAATTTGAACTTTGAAATAGACAATTAGTGAAATTATTATATGAATATTACTTGTTATTAGCTATTGAACAAAATAGCTTTCTTTGTGAACTTTTGTTCTGTGCAAACATATTTATAGAACAAAAAATTTTAGAGATAAACGTTATACCTTCTTGCTAGAGGAAAAAAGTTAAAATGAAAATTTGAATTTATAAATACAAAACTATGATTTTTATCCAAAACATACTAATTAGGTGAATATACCCTAGTTTATCTCTTCTTCTAAAACCAGTTGGAAAATATTATTTTTCTAGATTATCATTTTCTTGTTTCTTTTGGGGATTGGTGATTAAATCTAGGCCTTCATTCATGCTGGGGCAAGCATCCTCCCAGTGAGCTAGATCTCCCGCCTCGTTTTTCAGTTTTTATGTTGTTTTAAGACAATTATTCAAGCTGGTCTTTAACTTGCTGTTTTTCTGCCTCAGCCTTTCATGTAGCTGAATTTTCAGGCCTTTCACACCAGTTAGATTGCAGATTTCCTCCTGGTATAGGTAAGATTTGATCCCGACCCCAGAGAGTAATAATAGTAAGACTAATAAGAGAATAGTAATAGTCTGAATTGTAAGAGAACCGTCCTGTGTTTTTCACAGCAAACATGATAACTGGAATGGGTATGTTTAGACTGCTGAACAACTAATAAACTTGTAAATAGGATATATTTACGAAGTCCTTGGTGATATTCATGACATACAGTGGGAAGAATAGTCTAAAGAATGGATGGAAGTGGGGATAGAAGTCGTGAATAGCCTTTCAGAGAAAATAGTACTCACTCTGCACACGGCGTGTAAAGAAGCCAGTTTTAGGAAGGGCTGCAGAAATCTGACATCTAGAGACTTAGAGGTTGCCACGGGCTGCATATTGAGTATGTGTCTATTTGTGGCAGGAGGGGAGACCCTGGTGTTGACTTGTCTGTCACAGGTTATTAGGGCTTCTCTTTCTCCTAGTAACAAGCAGGACCATAAGAAGAGTGTGTGAGAGGATTGAATACTCCCAACCATGTCAAAGAGTGGATTTGGCCACAGAAGGAAGGATCTGATTTGTGTCTATTCTAAGCTCTTTCTAGCAATTTCGCTGTTGGTTCTGCTAACAGATTCCAGAGGACTCAGGGATTCTTGAGTCTCTTTTTTTTCCTCCTTAGATCAGTCATCATTTTTAAAAGATTTACTTTTATTGTATATATATATATATGTGTTGTGCGTGTGCGTGTGCGTGTGCGTGTGTGTGTGTGTGTGTGTGTGTGCTGTGTCAAAAGAGTCCAGAAGAAAGTGTCAGTTTCCCTAAAACTAGAGTGACAAATGTTTGGGAGCTACCTTGTGAATGCTGGGGATCAAAGCAGGTGCTCTGGAAGAGCAGACCGAATTCTTAGCTCCTGAGCCATCTCTGCAGCCTGAACAATTACTATTTAAAGTAATATCATCATATTTTGTTTTCTTTCTCTGCATACAAGACTGAAAATTAGATAGAAGGCTGTATGAAATAGTCTTGAGTGTTTTTGTTGCTAGTATAAATGTCATGACAGATAGCCCATGATTTAAGACAGAAATCTTGTGGAACATATATTTACCTTCCCAGTAGTTGAACATAGAGAATCGTTTAGTCTCACGTACATTTTCATCTTGAAACAGCACATTCTACCAATGGTTTGTTCAAAATTAGATTATTGCTGTGGAAGAAGATTAAGGTATTTGGTGATGAGCTGATGACATATATTGTTACTCGAGTTTCATATTATAGTCAATATTGTGTTCACCTCATTGTTTAGGTTTTCATTGCTTAGTGGCACAGCATGAAATGTGTAATACTTATGGGCAGTGCAGAAGGAGGTAGTCAGTCTTCTGTAAGAATTCCAAAAACAGAATAAAAACTCAGTTCACAATTGATTAAAATTTTCAGTATCAGGATTTTTTTTTATACCAATGAAACTAAAACTCATTCAGTGCAGTCTGGAAGAGGCTCCAAATATCTCAGTTTGCAAAATAAACTGTCCTGTGATTAATATCAGCATTGTTATTGGTTAAACCCTCAAACTTACTAAAGAAACTCACATGACTCTATTCCTTCTCAGTAACAGAATCTAAAAAGGACTAATGGAGTACTTGGTTTTCCAAAAATATTATAATACACAATTTCCATTACATAATTTAGTTGGCCCTAAAATTTGTCATCCAACTCATCCCTGAGATAAGAGCCTTTATAAAAATCTGTCCATATGTCCAGAATGTTAAGTTACTGTGATGAAAGCCATTATTGTACTGAAAACATGTATCATAATTTAAAAGCAAGATAGAGGGTGTTTCTTGTAAGTTGGAAAACACATGTTTTGTCCTGTTGTAGACTATATCTTTTATATGAGTGCTTGTGAAAATGCATATATGACTTAAAAACTAATTTTGACATTTGTCTCCTCATGTTGTGTATGTGAGAGCATTTATGGGGATACATTAAAGAAATAAACCTGAGTTGTGTCCATGGGTTGGCAGGCAATAAGGAGTGCAATAAACACTCTTTAGATCAGTCTCCTTTGGCAAGTTTTACCACCTTGGCAGAACCAAACTGAGACCTAGAAATACTGCTCATGCAGGCAGTGATGTAGCATTTAAAATAATATTTAATATATTCAGTTTGCCACATTTTTCAGCAGCTACATTACTTGCTTTTGTTACAAAAACATGGTTACAGTTTGCATAAAAAACACTAAATATATACTTTTTTATTTTGGTAGATGTAGATACTCAAAATTGATATTTAAGTTTCCGTGATATTTTTCTACTATTCCCTATCAGACTACAGGCTTTTAAAGAGCATAAACTAGGGAGGTGTTAGGTGAGGCACTGGGCATGTTATCTGTTAATTCAGTTGTTCTACAGAAGAGGGAACAGCCACAGCAAGCTGAGTGTTTTGCTGTAAACAAGTGTGGTATGGGAAGTTCAACAATGTTTTACTTTTTGAGCACAGTATTCTTTCAGTTTTGCTGTGGCACTAAACAATTTGCTTACCCTTTCTATTTTTTAATGTATATACATGTTTCAAAAGATTGGGTGATTCATAAAGTTATGCAAAGAAAATAATGGTTTTATCAACTTACCCTGTTCATCCAAGAATTTAGCAAATCTAGCAAAATACACTTACTGAACTTAATAATAGAAATGAAATCAATGTTCAATGGATGGAATCAATGTTCAAATATTTGTAATTTTTTTCTTCAAAGTTTAGTTTCAAAGGTAGTGATTAAGGCAAGTTGTGGTGGTACATTCCTTTAATTCCTGTCTGCTCAGAAAGGCAGAGGCAGGCAGATCTCTGTGGATTTTGACCAGATTGGTGTGTGTGCGTTTCTGTGTATATTGTTTTACAAGTTATCCAGAGGAACATGGAAGATCCCATTACAAATAAATACAAACCTGGAACTCCAGAGGTTGGGAGAGATCGCCACAGAAAATAATAAAGAAATCATAAAAGAAAAATAATTGGTTTTGTGCCTGTTAACAGCATATTCCTGGTTTCCTACAACCTGCTCAGTAGTGGATATTAGCAGTTATTTATTTATCTTATTTGAAGAATGAAAATTATAGTTTATCATTTTTTTGTGCAATTTATATCAGGTAGATGACATGATATTTTTAAAAGTTATTACATATTTACATTTCTTTTTCTATGCTCTGAATATTAAATACATTGTTCTTTTCATTGAGTTTTCATTTTATTTTTCATTTTTTAATTTTTTTCCAGAAACCTTTTACCAATTTTTTAGCTTCTTTGTATAAAAGTTAAGTTTTAATGGTGACTTAGTAAAGCTGGGAGCTAGAGAGGTGGTCTTCCATTGGGAAGAGCATACCAATTGGTTTTTCAGTGCCAAGCCATCAGACCTGAAGACATACGTACAAGTGGCATTATAAAGACTCAACAAGTTATATTTAGGAATGTGTGTGTGTGTGTGTGTGTGTGTGTGTGTGTGTGTGTGTGTACACTAACAATGAAAAGAGAGTCTGTGATTTGAAAATATGCAGGGAGGGAATATGAGGTATGCATGTATGGGGTGCTTGAGGGTGGAAAGTGAAGGAAGAAATGTAATTAAATTACAATCTCATTTTTTAAGGTACTTAGAAAAAAGTGAAGTTTTGTATTCAAAATTTTAGTTATTAATTTTTTTAATCCCTTAATATATTTGTGTAGCTGTACTCACCAGTCTTTTACTGTATATTAGAAAATCTTGTATGTGGAGAAATTACTCATATTTTCTTTAGCACATTTGTGGTTTAGTCTTTTTAATATTTATATCTTTGATTTAACTAAAATTTTCAATATATATGCTTTCACAAATGCATTTACTTTTGTTTTTGAATGGAAATAGCAGTTTTATTTTTCACTTGAAATGAAAGAAGCCCTTTTTTGTCCCTTAGACGTCTTAGGATGGCAGAGATTAGCACAGAGACAAAAGAACAGAAAACCAGAAATGTCAGAAGTGACATACAGTTTTTTAATCCATCACTGATGTCTACTGTTTGTGACATAGGAAGTCCCAAGAAATTTTTTCATTTATAAGAATAAATTATTATATTTTGATTGTCTAAGCAATGATTAAATCAGCAAAAGCATCATAGAGTAAATCAAACCCCTAGTGAGATACTTTCAACAGCAAATACAGTTCATATGGTAATGTTAATTTTACTTACTTAAGAAAAGCACTTATCAGTAAGACCCTGTAACTGAACAAGTGAATAAAAACGTGAATGTTGTAATTTGAGCAAGATGCAATAACCACGTGATAACCTTATTTCTGTCTTGAAAAGTTGGCTCCATGTAGTCTTCATTATTAAAAGGCAATTTTTTCATGTACTTTTATTTAGTTTACTAAAGAATTTAGGCTAAGAATTCTGATAGCTTACATCTTTATAATGTTTTATTTTAAAAAAGCAGTTACAGATGTTAAATATTTCGAAACCAAAGAACCTTATCGTGTTCAACATGTTTTTGGTGTTAGAGAAGGGTAAATATGACTGAGGCAATCAAGAATGTCACTAATTTTTCTTCTACTTTCAACTTAAAATTTTTCATTATTATTTTTGTGTATATGAGTGTTTTGCCTGCATGTAATATTTGTGTGCCACACACATTCCCCATTGCCTTCAAAGACCAGAAAAGGATATTGGATCCCCCAAGACTTGGACAGTTAGAATTATAGACAGCTGTGAGCTGCTATGTGGTACTGGGAATCAATCCTGGGGGTTCTAGGAGAAGCAGGTACTCTTAACTGCTGAGCCACCTGTCCAGCTCTCTTTTTAATATCTTTAAATAATATATAATCACATAGACTTTTTCTCTCCTAAAAACACACCTAAATATAAAACTATTTGAGAAATTCAAAATGTAAGAATAAAGATAATAAAGTCATGTTTGATATATTTACAATCAAAAGAAAGTTATTAGTATATTGGTGTTTATTTTTAAAACATGCTCACAATGTATAGTTATAGTTTGAAATTTTTGTTACCTAGCCATGTGATATGAAAATATCTTTTTGTTAATAAATAATTTTCCTTGAAATATTTATGCAGTCCATAAATGTATACTATGCCATCTCAATAGTCTCTTACTTGTGCACGTGCAAGTTGCTTCCAATTTTTCTATATTGAAAGTAGAGGAATATCTTTGTGAAGATACTTTAATGGACATGCCTGATAAATGAATAGAAGGCTGTGATCTTTTTAGCCTTTTGATGTGTTTAGCAAGGCCATTTGTGTGCATGCACACATCTATGGCTGATCTGTACCAGCATTCTGTAAAGGAGGTGTCTGCTCATATCACTGTCAGTTGGGAGCAGAAAACTCTGTGACCCAAAGAAAGCTCTCGGTGGTTTAAGAAAGGAGAGAAGAGAGTGACAGGAAGAGGTCAAGCAAAGTGGACATTTTTGGTTCAAAACTTGATACATGCTGGTAAAGGCCATAAAGTACAGCTTTCTTCAAAGTGAGCTTGTGTTTTACAGGCAGTCAGTCCTGACTGAGTGCTAACTTGGCAAGATTGAATGTCCCTTTTTGCTTGGAGTCAGTAACTTGACCCTTCAAGCGTATCCACACATTCAGTGATTGAGACCACTTACTCATACTAATCATTGCATGCAGAAAATGCATAAAAGATTTGTATTCATCACTCAATATGTTTTGCTGCTCAAGTGTCATAAAACATTCAGGGTATATTAACTGGCAAATGCACACCTGGAGTATGTTCTTAGCTTTAGAAACTCCTAATTTAAAAAAATCAAATATTTAATTTTGAGGGAAAAATCAGTTTTGGATTTTGAGCATATATATCATCTTTCATTTTGGCCCAATTAACCCAGCAGGTGTGTGTAAATTAGGTCACTACTTTGTCACCGTGGTAACACGCATTGGGAAGGTGGATCTTAACCACCTCTAGCACAGGTGATGTTGGCTGAGTTAGTAATAAGAGGTGCTTTTAAAACAAACACGGTGAATTTAATATGTTACAGTGTAAAAAAAAAAAAAACCAGTCTGACGCTGGGTATCGGCAGATAGTTCTCTATGACACAAAGCAAGTACTGCCTGAAATCTCCATTAACGAGAAGGTTTAATGAGCCCAAGAATCAGAAATGTCATGTAAAACGTACTGAAAGTGTCTGAAAGGACAGACGCTGCAGCATCATGAAGTGATGGGCTCATTTCTCATAGAACAAGGGATTTGGGGGTCGGAGATCAGTTCTCTAGAACTTAAAACTGTTTTTAGAAATAAGTCGTGATTTTCAGAAGGCCTGTGACATTCTGATTATTGTCTGGAATCTAGTCAATGCTTAGAGGTGTTATTTTGGTTTTCATTTGTAAGGACTGTGCCTAATACTTTCTTTTGTGTGCTCTATTTTAATCAATATTCATAGTTGCTCGTGGGATAAAGCTTTGGCAGAGTTGGTTTCTGCCAGCAGTCCAGCACTGATACTGTCTCTAACTCAGGCTTCCCACCAGGTGGAAAATCAGACATGCCGCAAGATCGGGTGTAGCGCCTGTGCAATCTGTTTGGCTGTCGAAGGCTCCAAATCATGTGGGCATTCTGCAGCCCTACAGAGTGGTAGAATTTCCTCACTTATCACTGACAAGTTCACACCTCTTTTGGTCATTAAAATTGTAAATGTGCATTATCAGATGCAAAAACACAGGCCAATGATCTTAAATCTACTTCTAAGGAAATAAGTCTCAGGCTGTTTCAGCCCTCAGTCATCGGTGCTGTTGTTTCCATTGTTCCTATGTTACGGGTTCATATGTAGTTTTATAGCTTTCAGTTGTCCGCATGTCCTCCCTAACATTTATATTACTTATTGTAATTTTGAAGTAGTTTTATTCCTTATTTTTCAATGGCATTTAAGAAACTTGAATTCCCCTCATGTTTATTTACACTTGGTTGTGACCGCAGCTTTATTACTTATTTTGTGTGTTTTCAGTAGTTAATATTTACAAAACACTGAACAAACTCTCTGAGATTGCTTTCTATAATCTCTCTCTCTGTGCATCAAGGATGAGAGTTACTAAGGGAAGAGGCACAGTGAGTCACCATGTCACAGTGTATGTGTGTGGAGGGGGGTACTTCCTAGGACAGTCAAGGATCCTGGTTTTCAGGTTTATTTCTCTTTTTCATTACCCAAGAGCCCTGCAGGCTTGGAGACTCACAAAGGGACACCTGAGCTGACTGAGGAACAGTTGGCTCAAGTGCTCTTTACTTGTAACTTGTCTTGCGTGTCCGTCCTCTTTATGTTCAAGTCTTCATCCCATCAACTCCCAGTGGACCTGGAAAAGCTTTTATTTTGAAGAGTGGTTTATTACAAAAAGTCCTGAAGTCTCAAGGAAAATCTATGAACCAAGTACGGGTGAGAGTATGCTTTGTTCACTAAAGAACAGCAGCCAGCATTTGAAGACCTGGTCTGTTCAGCAGTGAGGAGAATGGCAGCCCAGATTAGTATTGGAATGAAAAATTTATCAAAGGATCCGAGGTTGTTTTAGAGATCGGACACCAAGCAAAATAAAGGGGTTGAGTTATCAAATGTAGTAAAGGAAGTTATGGGAGAATCAGTGAATTTGGGCCTAATTGTGGTAACCATGCTGTGGGTGGGTGCAGACACTTAAACAGAGTAGTTTCTTTCATTGTTTGATGAAATAATTTTTACCCCTTTTAAGTAGCATGTTAAAAGAGAAAGAGAGGTTGGTGTGACTGAGACAAAGAGCTTACACAGTTATAGAACTGGTTGGGTTTTATACCTTCCTTTACTGAGTATTGTCCTTCAGTACAATACAGAGCCATTTCTTTGTTCTCACAAGCTAGCAGTTAAATTGTATGTAAATGTATGCAAATTAGATGCTGTCTAATAAAGAGAGTCATTAGATGGAAGAAATATTTAGTTTAGGGAAAAAAAGCAGGTGTATTGTGTAAAAGAAAATGTAACACTACAAAAAAAGCCCAAACTTCTGTGGACAGTTATAGAAAAAAATTATTAAAATAGATTTTTAAAGACTTACGTCTTCTTGACCTTTCCTTTGTGCTTATATATATGTGCTTGTTTTAAAAATATTTACATATAAAACTAGAGGATTGGCTTCTTTCCCAGAATTACTGGAAGCACCTTCACCAGGAACATTTGGACTTGAATAATCTCCACAGCAGCATTTTTTGAATTAAATGAAATGTAAAATGAATGATTATCCCAAGAAGAAGCTGTTCTTTAGGTTGGTAAATACCTATGGTCTCTTGACAGATTCCTTGCACCAGGTCATTCTGGTTACTTTTAGTTTACCTTTAAGGAGGAAGAGTTCTGACTCCATTCCAGACTCTTAAAAAAAAAAATCCTTAAAAGATATATAAACTGTAAGTTTCTTGAGAGAACCTTGCAGTTTGTCATGGTCAGTGCCTTGTTCAGTTTGTAATGCAATCCCTAGCTTCTTCTAGACACTTACATCTTGCTTTGAGTGACTACATGTGACTAATTCCTTTTTTGATCACATATATGGTTATGGGTATGTCAAATACCTTTGTAATCCCTGGGATTAAGGTAGTGAACCAGTTCCCATGTTTGTTTGTAGCACTTATGTAGTAAAAGCTTATTAAAAACACTGTAATGCTATTCAGCTTCCTCAAGTCAGCCATTACAAAAATGTGAAGTGCCCATCACATGTGTCTCTCATGCAATATTTGTGGGACAAGAACAGGTTTACCAGCGGCTCTGGGAGTTCAGAGTCCACAAAAGGAGCTGTATATACAACCATTTGGTACACAGAGGTTTGAAAAGTTACAAACACAATATGGGAAAATGAGGCAGAAATTCTGACCGCCTATGGGGGTCTCTGAGATGATTCCTTAGAGGGAAGGGAAGTTGAAGTAAGAGCTGGCAAGGAACAGATGGTTGGCTATGATGGGGTATAGAAAAACAGGCTCTCAAAGTTCTCCACCTCAAATTCCCAAATTAGTAGAAAGTTACTAGATTTTCTTTTATTCTCTTGTGAATTTCTAGGAACAGCTTGACTTTAACCTCTGTGGAAACACAAATGAGAACCGTGATGGATACAATAATTACTGAAGTAAGTCATATTTATAATCATATTCAGTCATTGACTGAAAAATAAAAAAAATTAAGCAAAAAGACTTTATAACTTTTTGGTTTGAAGACATTATAAATATAAAATTGTATTATTATTCAATCTGTGATTCTGTCTGTGTTGTGAAGTCATGTTTGGGGGTGAGAGGCTTAGGGACCTCCAATAGGATGCTTCATTTATGTCTGCTAGTATATAGACATATTTTACAACATTTTTGTTAAGCTCTTACTTTGTTTTTATGGCAACCCTTGAGATATCATAACTAGTGTTACCATTTCCATTATCAGTAGGAAGGGTGTGAGGTCATAAACATTGAGTCTCTTTGCTGGGATCACACAAAGTAAATGGCCATACCGTGCTTCCCTGAGAATCTGTCTAGTTCCTTTTCATTGGAACAGAAGCAACATACATCTTGGTTTCTAATTTTATTCTAAGTGTTTTCCATTGATTTGGTGATATATTCTCATTTTTCCACTGTAGTGTGCATGACATATCAAAGATTGAATAGAGGGAGACATATATATGAAAAACCTGAACATTTTGGTATCTGAGAGTGTATATAAAAACTGTAATGGGCCTGTGGACTGAAAGAATTTGAATTTGCTTTCTTGACTTTTGAGTTACAGAGAAGATTTCAATGTGGGTGCAAGATGTGCTGCATTGAACTCATCTTGGAGTTAACCAAAGGGATGAGGGACTAACAGCTTTTGATATTACTTAGTGCTTATTATTGTTATTATTATTATTTCTTTTTAATTATGCAAAGTGCTAATCAGTTTGATTATGCACAGTGCTAATCAGGTTAATTATGCAAAGTGCTAATCAGTTCTTCTTGAAGCACACGAGGAGAGCAGAGGCGCTGGCGGTGAATGGCGTAGCTGGATGGGGGTGGTCACGGCAGTCATTCTGTATTAAGATAGGAAAAGACAAGATAGCAAATGGGACATATGAAGGTAAAGAGGAAAAGAGAGAACTGCGGGCACATGCAAGATTATGGTTTGCGCAGGACAGTGTTTAGAATGCTTTTCTCCCTGTTGTATAGTTTGATTGGATAGTCTGATATATTTGAAGGTAATCATTTGAAGCCAGAAAGGCTACAGAGGGAAAGAAACAGAATATTGTATAGCTAGACAAGTTGTCAAAACAACTTACTGTAATTAGCAAGCGCCAAGTCCTGAGAGGACAATAGAGGAAGTAGAATCTAATAGACCTACACATGAAAGAGGGCATCAATAAGGAGAATTGAAAAATTAGCAGAGTGTCATTCTGATAAGATAAATAGGGCCACCTCACTACTGTATTGTAATTGGGCTGGCCATCTGTGCAGCATATTTCCTGAGGTGAAGTGAGGGCTGGCTTCTTAGTGCTGGCAATAGTCTCTGTTGAGAGTGCTGATGACGAATATGACAATAAGGGTTTTATGGAATAGCTCCTAGTTGGATCAGCTTGGTTGCCACTGGAATCAAAGTGAATTTTAATATTAACTTGCTGGTCTGTGCTTATTAAGCCGGGTAACTTCCTGTGAAGATCAGCATATAGCAATATACTCCCATGTTTTTATAGAACAATGACCAGAGAGTTCCCCTAGGAAAGCCTTTTTATTCAGTCTTGTTCTGTTTGATAAGCTATCCATGAAATGTTGCAATACCTGCTTGTTTGAATGAATTCACAGAACAGAAACCATTTTAGGTTGCTAAGTGAATATTCACATTTTATAGAACTGTTTTCAGTCTGTTTGACTTCCTTAACTCTAGATTTGAGCTGGAGATTTATAAATTATTTGGAAAGAGGAGGGTCTGATTTTCTCAATTACTATAGAACAGTATTTTCTTTTTTAAGTGCATGTCCAAGCACAACTCCTCTTCACAAATACCTTATGTGAACTGGATTTCTGTCTGTCTGAACAGTGACAGCAGTCCCACAGAGACAGAGTCACTGGTAGAGCCTCCAGCCCAGGGCATATTAATGACTTATTTGTCCAGACAGCATGGATTCCTTGATAAAAATAAGCTTTCAATTTTTATTTTTTCTTTAACCACTACCAATTTCCTTTTCAAATATGAAGAGAATGACATAAATCTTTGGTTTCCAAGGAGAGTCTGGAAAGAAATAGATTGTTAGAAGACAGTGCCCATAAATTGAGAAAGCCTGTTGGGGGCCCTTTGGGAATTTGGCTGGGAAATTCTGTAATAAGTAGTCCTTCTGCTCTGCTTCATAGGAACTTGGTTTTAGAAATGAAACATTGCTTGTGTTTTCCCCACTCCTAAAAACAAAGATAAAGATGAAGTATTCATATTAACACTTTAATAACATATTTTGAATCACTTCTTAATAAACCTGAAAACTTTTCATAGTGATTCTAACTAAAGGGTACCTTATAAATAGACTTCTGTGGTATATACTAAACCCTTGATTTTTTTTCTGAAGGCCTTTGAAACCAACAGCATTGTGACATAGACATTTATAATGCCACCTGAAAGTTTCAAGGAGAAAATTATGTGATTCAAATAGCAAATGCAAATATGGCCTATGCACTTTTTATGTATTTATACTCATATCACAGACATGCTTGTACATATGAACCTACTCATTCCTTCATTAAAACCAATGTTCTTTGAGTAAACAATTTGCAAAAAATGTATGCACTGTGCTAGTTACAACACCCAGAATTCTCCTTGGTACTGGATTCCCTGTTGGCCAAAAACAACACAAGTCCTTATCAGGAGGGTGCTTAGTGATAGGATTAAATGGTATTTACCTCATGATTTTCAACTCTAAGAAATTGATTGTCAGAGGCCAGTACCCACAGATTTAGAAAGTCTTTTGGGGACAAAACTTTTATGTTTTACTTGTTCTCAAATTTTCTCCTCACAGACAGCGTATAAATCAGGTACTTGGTTTCAATATTCAGTTATGTAAAAATTAAGATGTTCTACTAAAGTGTTTCTAAGGTGAACTCATCTTATATACCACGTATATATAGCTGACCATGAAATTAATTTGTATGTTACCATGAGAAAAACCTTAGAATTATATGAATTTCTTTCAGACTTTTATCTTTTTGCAAATAAGTAATTGTTGTTGCTCTTGTTGTAGTTGTTAATCCCAGGCATACTCCCAGTGTTTGGGTTTCTTTGCTGTGACAAAACAACATGACCAAATAACAAGTTGGGGACGAAAGGGTTTATTTGGTTTACAGTCCATATCAAAGAAAGTCAGGATAGGACCTCAAACAGGCCAGGAAGCCAGAGGAAGTAGCTGATGCAGAGGCCATGAAGGGGTACTGCTTACTGACTTGCTCCCCATGTATTGCTCAGATTGCTTTCTTATTGAACCTAGGACTCCCAGCCCAAGAATGGCCCCAACCATAGTAAGCTGGCCTCTCTCATATCAATCACTAAGTAAGAAAATGCCCTACATCTGAATCTTATGGAGGCATTTTCTCAAGTGATATTCCTCCTTCTAGATACCTCTGATTTGTTGAAACAAATTGTTGTTAGCATGAAAGTATCCAGCACACCTAGCTTGAATTTCATGTTAAATTGAATATAGATATGATGCGTTTTGGAATATTCTTGGGTTTCAAACTTAGATTTCCCAGTTACTGCTGAGAAGGTCATAATATATTTGATCTCCCTGACAGTTTGGTTCTCTGTATTAGTTGAACTAAATCATGTAAACCATGTCATTGAGTGCCCACTGGCTCACAGGAAGGTGTGACTCCTATCTCAGTTCTTTTTTTTGACAAGAGTAGCCTCCCTAACTCTGCTACCCAAATACCATGAACCAATGCAGTTCCTTTTGTCTGGTCTGCTTTTTTTTTTCATTAAGCTTGTTTTTAAATTTTCTACTTTCTCTTCCCTTATAACTTTCTTGTTCTTCTTATGTAATTTGACCACTCCTCAACTTAATCAGTTTTTGGTAACTTGAATTTATTGTATGTGACATAGTCTTGATATTAGAAGTAACAATGTATATACCTGTAATTGAAGCCAATTAAATAGAAATGTATTGTCTTCATCTGGACTGTAACTTAATTGTTTGTTGTTTTATCTTAACTATAATGGAAAATTCTTGAATGTGAAAGTAACAATTTACATTCTTGTTTATCGGGTATGTACATGGACTCTACCAAAAGGCATCACACAATCTACAGGGGATGAGGAATTTTAAGGCAGAAAAACACATGATCTGTTGATGAATGAATTATTGAGGAGGTGAATCAAGATGTTGAGAAAGCTTCTTGGGAGAAATATTAGGAAGGCATGTTAAAGGAAATAGTGCTTGGACAAATCCAAGCACTTTTGGAAATAACCTTAATTTTTTTGTTGGGAAACATGAGAAAAGATGAATTCTTTTTTTTT
>NC_022010.1:53816534-53842051 GCF_000317375.1 Microtus ochrogaster
CATTAGAGTACTACGCTGCGGTAAAAAACAATGACTTCTCGAATTTTGCATGCAAATGGATGGAAATAGAAAACACTATACTGAGTGAGGTAACCCAGACCTGAAAAGATGAATTCTAAATAGTGAGGAGAACATAAAAAGATTAATGCAGAGAAGTTGACTGGCAAAAGGATGGTAAGAGAATCAGGGATAGAATGAGGAGAGTAGATTGGGTGCTTGTGATGAAGGACCTATGAGTGCTTTATAATCTTGCAGTCTTATAGTCCTATCCTTTCAAAATATGTAAATATTTGTGGTAGAGAAAATGTTGTGAGATTAGTGAGATGAGTTAGAGCATAAAGGCACTTGCCATCAAGTCTGATAACCTGGGTATGATGCCCAGGATCCACAAGGTAGAAGGAGTAGACCAACTCCTAAAAGTTCTCATCTGACCTCCATATATATGCATAGCATGCAGACAGCAGATAAACAAGACAGTCACAGACACACATAGAAGCACATAATATTGCAAGAGTATAGACGTTAGCTTTTTGTGAAGAAAGAGACTAGTGAACAACAGAACAATACAGAAAAAGAAAATGGAACATCATGTGAAAAAGGTCAAGTTTATTTTAAAACATGGGTTTAAGTCACCTTTTTGATTACAGTTAAAGTGGGGCTCTTTGTATGACTTAGACCCTAGAAGGTGAGGATGTTAGAGAATACATTTTATATTAACAAACTATTATTTGAAAAGATGAAAATTGAAGGACAACAATGATGTTCTGTTGACATTAGATAAAATGTATGTCTAAAAATAAGCATAGGCTTATGGCCAACTCTAAGAAAGTGGAGATACTGATTGGTTAATTTTTCAGAGTTCTGGGCCTGAGGGATAAATATGACCTATGTGTGAAAAGAACAGAAGACCATGGATCCCCATGACTGTCTACATTGTTTGTTGGAAGTTGGTTATTTTGACTAGCAGTTAACTGAAAAATTAGATAAACCGTAGATAAGCACTTGAGTAATATTGACAGGGATCTGGACATTAGTTTGCAAATCTTGAGTTTTTCCTGCATGTGGTTGTAACAAAGATAAGTCCATGTACATATTCATTGCTCTACTTAATTCCTCCATATAACTGAATGTACCTGCCTGTGCCTCTTCCTTGCCTACATTGATTCCACCATATAAATGAATCTCTTACCTGTGCTTCTTCCCTTTCCTCTAAGAACTCTGTTCATGACAAGACTTCGTATGTGGAATAGGAAACAATTGTATCATGATCATGGGAGTTAAAATTTGACACTTGTGTCAAGATAAGAAGGGGAAGTGTGGATGCAGGAAGGAAGATAAGTATAGCAGAGCTGTCAGGGATAGGTAGGCTGTAGTGGGGTGGTAGGGGAGAAAGGAAGGGTAGAAAGATTTTTAAAGCACCTTTTAAAAATGTTTAAAGTGATCAACACAGAAAGGAGATTCATTTCTTTTTTTAAAATGTATTTATTTATTAAAAATTTTCACCTCCTCCCCTCCTCCCATTTCCCTTCCACTCCCCCCACTCCTCTCCCACTCCCTCTCCAGTCCTAAGAGCAGTCAGGGTGCCCTGCCCTGTGGGAAGTCCAAGGTCCTCCCCCCTCCATCCAGGTCTAGGAAGGTATGTATCCAAACAGACTAGGCTCCCAAAAAGCCAGTACATGCAGTAGAATCAAAACCCAGTGCTAAGGCAGTGTTGGAAAGTTTGCCTGGGTGGTGAAGATGAGGGAAGCCTGGCAGGTTCACTAACCCAGCTACAATGCAGGACCAGAACCAGGGCTATGACTTATCCCACCCCAACATCCTCTTCTTCTAGGAACTGCTGGAGCAATGAGGGTCTGGATCTGCAGACCCAAAGCTGCAGGATCTTCATGACACAAGCTTCAATAGGATATCCAAAAAGAGTCCCAGTGAGGATACATTATCTATAGTGTAGTAGAAGCCAAAGGTCTGGAAAACTTACAGGAAAAGATGTATGGACTAAAGGGTATACTGGGCCACATTGCAGAGTCCTCACCAAGATTTTGTGTGTTTGTTTTTGATTTTGAGTTTTGGGTTTTTCTTTTAAACTTTGTTCTTTTTGGTGGGGAGGTAGCAAGAGCAGAACACAGATGTGAGGGAATGGGTAGGGGGAAGAGTGGGATTAAGATGCATAATGTGAAACCAACAGAGAATTAATAAAGTATTTTTGAAAAGAAAAAAAAAACCCCAGTGCCATTACCATTGGCTTCTCAGTCAGCCTTCATTGTCAGCTACATTCAGGGAGTCCGGTTTGATCACATGCTCCATCAGTCCCAGTCCAGCTGGCCTTGGTGAGCTCCCATTAGATCAGTCACAACATCTCAGTGGGTGGACGCACCATGCACCACTCGTGGTCCTGACTTACTTGCTCATATTCTCCCTCCTTCTGCTCTTCGTCTGGACTTGGGAGATCAGTCCAGCGCTCCAATGTGGGTCTCTGTCTCTGTCAGATGAAGGTTCTATGGTGATATGCAAGATATCCATCAGTGTGGCTATGGGATAAGGCAGTTCAGGCACCCTCTCCTCTGATGCCCAAGGACCTACATGGGGACATCTCCTTGAACACCTGGGAACCCCTCCAGAGCTAAGACTCTTCCAACCCTAAAATGGCTCCCTTAATTAAGATATCTTCTTCCCTGATCCCATATCCACCCTTCCTCCATCTCAACCATCCCATTCCCCCAAGCTCTCCCCAATCCTCCCCTTCTCCCTTCTCTCTCCCCATTTCCCCTTCCCTGATCCCATCCCCACCCCCACCCCCTGCTCCCAACTTTTGCCTGGCTATCTCCACTCTACTGGATGCTTTCTTGAGAAACTGGATGAGATTTGGAATCTTTTTCAGTGGGTGTTTCTGACTGGCTGCTGGTCTAAAGTAGGTATTCTGTGAGACACAAGTTCATTCTCATATTCCCACAACCACCAGCACACAGAGTGAAGAAATGAGTTGTGAATGTGTGTGATTTATGATGTTTATCACTTATCCCTGAATTTAAAAGTTTAAGGAAGTAGAAGGAGAATGTCAAACCAGATTGGTTTCCTACTAGACAGCAGAACCCTGACCCTGATTCCATGTGTGTTTCCCTAATGCAATTTTTACTTATGTATTTTCACTTTTTACTAATCAGATAAACAAAGTTTCCTGTTAACCATACCAAACTTGTATATAGGTGAGAGAAGAGACTTGGACTTTTCAGGCATTATTTGTGGTCTGCCATAATCTTCACAATATTATATGGTTAAGTAATCAAGAAATTTTAGCAAGTAAGACACTATCAATTAGAATACTATTAGCCAGTATTGTTATGCAGGAATTAAAGTCCACCTTGGGTAGCTCTTGAGCCATGTAATTATGCTCTGTACAATTGACTAGCCATCATTTATATTTGATATTACTTAATTGATATGTCTGGAAACTTAATAGCATCCCAGTGCTAACGTCAAGGACTCTGATGATTTTCTAATACACACTACACATTTTTATTCAGTACGTTTTATCCAAAATCAAATGTCCATTTTGGAGTCCTTTCTTAAAAATATCTTTGTATTCTGAAAATAATACTTTTTTCCTTATACTTTCATTTTCTTAACGTTTTTGAAAGGGAATTCTGGATGGGTAATGTAACATTAAATATATGGCTACACAAAGTTTAGAAAAGCTGTGGCCATCTGGGCGATGGTGGCGCACGCCTTTAATCCCAGCACTCGGGAGGCAGAGGCAGGTGGATCTCTGTGAGTTCGAGACCAGCCTGGTCTACAAGAGCTAGTGCCAGGACAGGCTCCAAAGCCACAGAGAAAACAAAACAAAAAAATAAATAAATAAATAAATAAATAAATAAATAAATAAATATTAGTAATAACGCTGATGGACTTTCACATGTGTAGTTTATTGTGAGAAAACAAAAATATTTGCACAGATCTTAGATAAGAAAGCAGGCTTGCTGATTAGCAAAAATATAAATGAAGGCATCTGGTGGTGGACTTGCCTCCTTGTTTCCAGTTCAGAGAAGGCACCTTAAGTCAGATGCCGTTTTTATATCGTCAGCAGTATTGGCTCTACTATTATTTTAAAAGGAAGCAATCACATATTTTAAATCAATAAAATATATAATTATATGAGTATATTGCTGCTAATGAATTTACCATAATATAAAAAAAGAGGTAACAATATTTCTAGTTACAGAATCTCACAGTTTGAAGGCTCCTTTATGGTTTGCATCTTCACTGTTGTGTTTAGTTTTAGCGCGTTACTATCTTCTACCCAGTGGGAATGCAAGTAAACATGGAATCTCTGAACCATCAACAAAACTACATGCTCTTACCTCTGCCTTACCCTTAGGTGTATGCTGAAGTCACTGTGAGATTCTTCTGTTTGGGTTTGATATCCACAGTCTTTGGATAGGAATCAAGTTGTGCCTTTGCTTTTGCATTATGCTCTAGTCTAAAATAGAGACATAGAGTCCAGTTGGAGAGCAGTTTCAGCAGCCATCCACTTTTGAGTATTTGAGAAGAACTCCGGAAGGCTCCTGCTATGATCTATAACAAAAACGGAAAGTATGCCTGCAAAACAGGAGGAGTGGTAGAAAAATCAGGGCAGAAACACGTGAGGGAATTCTGTAGATCTCATTCGACAATTTTTAAGTTGGCTATACGTCTGTGAGTTCTGATATTAACCCTGTTTATATGAGGAAGTTGAAGAAAATAAGAAGCCTTAAGAATCAGCTGCAGATTATTTTTAGAAAGTAGCAAATGATGAGATGATAGTCATATAAAAGAAGTTGAAAATCTTTGGCTTGATTTAATAGTTATGCTGGTTAGTTTTTGTCAGCTTGACATAAAGCAGAGTTATCATGGAAGAGGGAACTTCCATTGAAGAATTGACTCCTTCAGATTGCATTTTGGACATGTCTTGATTAATAATTGCTGTGAAGAGCCTAGCCCACTGTGGGCAGTATTAACCTGGATAGGTGGGCCCGGATTAGACAGAAAGACTGGGAGAGCAAGCCAGTAAGGAGAGTCCCACTGCGTTCTCTGCTTCAGTTCCTGCCTCCACTTTCCTGCTTTAATTCCTCTGATGGTGGTCTATATCCTCTAAGCCATATAAACCTTTCCTCCCTTTATTGCTTGTATCATGATGTTTACCACTGCAATGGGAAGCTAACTGAGACAATAAGCAGGGAAATCTGTGATATAAGAGTGGATGAATGAAAGGCATTGTGTTAATCTTAAATAAAAAAAAAGTCTTGGCAGATATTGAGGAAGTACCCAACAAAACTTCTTTTGTATTAAGTAGACCTGATAAGCAAGCTTTTGAGGCAGAATCTGAAGAACACAGAGGAATCATTTTCTTCCTAAGTACATTTATTCAGTATTCTAGTGAGTCTTGAACTAGGGACTTAAAAATCTTTTTTTTTTTTTTTTGACACTGACATTACGCTAGTTACCTCCGATGAAACTAAGTTACCTCTAGTTTCATTCCTATCACTAGAAAAGATGGATTGGTGCTAGTAACTCCAGAGAAGCAACTTGGATAGACACCAGAAGACGCACAGGAAGGCCATGGCTTGGTAGTGATGTTGAATCAGAGCACTCTTGTCAGTTGGGTTGTTTTGCCTGCACAAATATGACTGCCTGAGTTAAGGTAAATAGACTGGTTATCTGCAGTGTCTCAGTTCCTGGGTTCCCTTTTTGCCTGTGCAGCATTTCCATACTGAGTCGCTACTTTTATAGTGAAAAATAATTAAACCAGTCTAAGTATATTTTATTATAAAACTGATGAAATCTTTTTGTACAAACTAGTTAAATACGATAATTATTTATTTAAAAATGTTTTTCATGTCCAATTCCATTGATCATGTGTATCAGGTACAAATGAAGATCCTAAGTATGAAAAAGGACTATGTTTGCATTGCTCTGCTTGTTTGGACATCCCTAAGCAGGATTCATTTTTTTTCTGTTTATTGACAGTACTCTTTCTTCCTTCGTAAAATTATAATGTATACATCACCAGCATATATTTGGTTGCATAATGAGAGTGGGTTTTTAGTAAATGTAGCCAGAAGGAAATATAAAAATTCATTGCACTAGTTTTAAGGCTTTGGGTAAAAGAGGTTTGTTCTGTGAACTTTGAATTACATAAGACAGAGTGCTGTGTTTAGGAGACATAAAAGCAGATTAAAAGTCAAGGAAAGCAGCATTACTTCTCCTTGGAGAGTGCTTGGCTCTTTATCTGCAGAGGAAGAGGCAGGCATTACTGTGATTCTCCCTGCTCTGATACTGAGATGTCTGTCAGTTGTGGTTACTTGGAAAATTTTGGCAATGATACACAATTTTCCTTGAGAAAAATAAAAATGGATTCCATATACTGGAATTGGACATGGTTTTTTATTTGCTTTTCATTTTCCTTAAAAATCATTTTTTCCTTCCTTTCCCAGCAGTTGTAGCTTCTTTGGTTTTTAGCGTAGAGGGTAGGGGGAATATAGATAGGTACCCCAAGACTGAGTAAATGTCACTTATTTTTCTTTTTATGTGTACTTGTTAAAGGCATCACACCGACCCTAACCTTAACTAAACAAAGATATTTGGGAGACTTGGCAAAGAGTATGACTCTGGGTGCTGAGAAGGGTTCCAAGCATGCAGTGTAACCCATGTAACTGAAATGGAATTGTCCACCCTCAGCTAAAACTAAGTTTTATCTGAAAACTTGAGGTGCCCATCTTGTTGATACTTGATAATACTTGAGAAGTATTTTTATTCTTGAGTGCCTTAGTGTTGAAATATGAGCGGTGGGGCTGCGTCCCCGTCACCCGGCTGCCCACATGGCTAGCTCTAGCTTATGCCCCGAAATAATTACATGGAAACTGTATTCTTTTAAACACCGCTTGGCCCATTTCTATCTAGCCTCTTCTAGGCTAACTCTCGCACCTGGACTAGCCCATTTCTAATAATCTATGTAGCCCATGAGCTGGCTTACCAGGAATGATCTTAACCTGTGTCTGTCTGGAGTGGGAGAATCATGGCGACTTCCTGACTCAGCTTCTTTCTCCCAGCATTCTGTTCTGTTTACTCCTCCCACCTATGTTTTAACCTATGAGGGCCAAGAAGTTTATTTATTGCTTAACCAATGAAATTAACAGATTGATATACGATACTCCCCCATCACCTTAAAGCTGGGATTAAAGTTCACAGACAGAAATTGGATTGGCTGGATAGTGCACAGTGAGACACAAAACAAGCCTGAGCTTTTTGTGTTAATTCCTTCACTGTCCCGTAACCTCTTACTTCCCAAAGTGGAGGGCCACCTCTGTCATGTACCTTGCTGTCATGGTGAATCATGACGATTCCCTACCATTCAGGAAAGTAAATCTTAGTCATCTTGTCTAGAACAATCCACCTGATGGTGTTTGCTGTCTTTACCGTTTACTTCTCAGGAACAGTCTGGGGATTTTGTTTTCAATATGTGTCCTTCTTCTCTTCTTCTAAGATTCCAGTGCTCTTAAAATGTCATGCCACTCACAGGCTGTGAATGAGTTCCAGTACAGCCAGAGTCTCAAGGAAAATTTAAAAACATCATTCCCATTCTCTGGATCTGTTGTTTTTGCTTTTGTTAAAGGAGCATGCTCCCCATGCTGTGTTGTATTATCTCCTGGTTTTCACTAGGAAATGTTTATGCTGCATTCATGGCTAGGTTTGTGTGCATATATGATGTACTTCACATGTTGTATTAATCAGAGTACTTGGGAAAGAGAACCATTAGCATCCATACACTTATAGAAAGAAGTTATACGAGAAAATGACTCACAGGATTATGGAGTCTGTTTAATCTCAAGGTCCACAGATGGGTGAGCCAAAGGATAGAGGCCTGAGCATTGAAAATCTATCAGATGGCATTGGTACAGTCTAAAGACCACCAGGCTTAGCAAGAACCAGTGTTATAGCCGGAGTCAGAGGAAGGAGAGAGGCCCTCTCACTTGTCAGGAAGTCACCATTTGATTCTGTTCATATCTTTAATTGATTGGATAAGGCCCAATAAGAAATGCAACTCACAGTTCTGTGAAGAAGATTCCATTGCTTATTATTTAATGATTGTTTATATGTTGTCAAATAGAATGTCTCTCTTTACTACTCACTGCTTAACAATAGATAAATAGTTAACCTTATTTTACTCAGATAAACTGAATAAAGCCCATGTTCAGTCTCAAAGCTGGTTCCTGAGGTTGTTGGTTTGACTTCTGCAAATAACACAAGCTGTGGACACTAAATTTTCTTACATATAATGACCTACTGTTTGTGTATAACCTGCACACATCTTTAATATTTAAAATCATGTTTAGATTCCTTTGAATATCTAATACAATATAAATGCTATATAAATATTTGTTTTACTAGATTGCTTAATAATGACTAAAATGTACATGATTATCAGATGAACATTATTTTAGAATTATTTTTTGATCCATGGCCATATGAATTTTTGGATGCAGAACCCAAGGATATGAACAAATCATTTTAATAATTAAATGAAACAGTTTGTGTAAAATACTCAATAGTGGCTAATGTTTTATTTGTGTACACATATAATTAAGGTCCATAGTGATAAAAGTCTGGTCCAAAAACCATAAGTGAATGGTAAGAATGAGCTTTATCTTACGCTGTCTTCTTCCCAAGTCAGGTGTTTCATTATTACTGTCTTAGGCCTTTGAAGGGAGCAATATAATGGAAGGGCTAAGCTTGTCACATTAGCCTCCCTGAGTTAAAGTCCTCAGTCTCTCACTTGCCACAAGTTTAGAGAAGTTACTTAACTTCTCTGTTCATGTGCTTCCTCATCTTCAGAACAGGGAAAACAACATTCATAAAGTAAAAGAGATGTTAAATTATTTCTAGGAATAGTGCCTTTATCCATGAATTTTAAAGAAACAATTTCAGACACAAAAGGGAAGGGCTCATGGAGAGGTTTCTGTATTCACCCTCAAATTATGACATCTGGCACTTGGATTTACTGACAATGTAGGAAATCAATGGAAATATTCAAAATATGTTAATATTCTTAATGTTACAGATAGCTTTCTATTGCAGTCAATTTGGAAACAGTTTGAGATGGTAAAAATCACGAGTTTTGTTCAGAATATTTGGTATCTTTAAACTGAAATTGAAACTAATAGATAGGAAGAACTTGATGTAGATGTACTGTGCCTGTGAAGTGGGGGAATGGTGGATCCACCACTTTAATAAGAATTTGCACTTTGAAAGGTGCATAAGAAGATACAGAAATTGAGAATGTTATATATGACTTCTAATATGTCAACCAAAAACAGTTGAAAACATAAAATACTTTCCTACATATCCTTGTTTTCAGACAAATATATTTGCTTGAAGATCTAAATACACTGGAAATAGACACCATGGGAAAGCATCTTTTGTGTTGGTGTAGGAGGCTAGAAGTGTTGACTCAGTGCATGATCCTTTTGTGTGATGAATTAAATGCCACATGCTTCAGTTTTCTGTGTTCTTTCAGCCATGTTACAATAAACATGATTTTGTAGAAAGAATAGGAATGTTATTAATGTTTATAAGAGATACTTGAGAGGTTGAGTTTCCTTCGGTCATTATGAAACAAAACTCCAAGAGAAAAAAAACTTTTTTTTTTAATCCTTGGAGTAGTATTAAAAATCACATTAAGTGCAAGCTATTAAGGGAACCATAAAGTTCATATGTAGACTAAAAGGAATGTGTCAATAGAGAAGAGAAATTTAAGAAAATATATATTATGTTACCTTTTGCACTTTGATATAATCCTCAATTTTCTTTAAATTTTGACATATAGTAATAGCTTCAAGTTTGACTTCTGTTATTAAGTTATCTGTAGCCCATTTGCACCTGTAATTTGGGAGTTTTTTCAGAATAAGCAACAATTATGGTTGTTAGTACATGAAAACTATTAGGAAACAACTAAAATTGTATGATAAATATCCATATATAGTAGCTATTTTTATCATTTTATTTTAAGAGAATTACAAAACTTTCTTTTTTATATATTTTTTAGCAATTGACATGAACGTTAATCAAAGGGAAGAATAATTACTAAGAAACCAGAGACTGGAAAGATGTTTCAGTCAGTGAATCACTTATGTTCAGGCCTGAGGACCCGAGTTCAGATTTCTAGCACCCATACAAAAAACCAGCCATGGTTTTGCATGCCTATAATCCCAGAACTGAGAATATGGAGACAAGAGGATACTGGAAGGATTGTTGGACATCCAATTTACTAAATTGGTGAGCCTTATATTGAGTGAGAGAGCCTTTGTCTAAAATAAGGAGGGGAAGGGGAGTGATTGAGAAAGATGCTGGCCTGTACGTATACATGCATCCACATGCATGCACACATATACAAGCACATATGCAAACACTTGGGCATATACAAAACCACAAAGTTTTTCAATAGGTTAAATAGGAATAAAGGAAAGGATATAATTGATCTTGAAAAATCTTTTTTGCTTTGACTAAATAAATAAGGGAAATGAATAAAAATGACAAATACAGATGTTCAAGAAGATTCTGATTGAACTCCAGTGAATCTTATGGATTGTATAGCTCTAGAGACACTGTCAATGGACAGGTACCTTGAGTGACAGTGGAGTGCTTGGGGTGGTTGTATCACTGTCAAGAAGGTATATTCAGGAAAGTAATGTGAAATAATTCTGAATGTAGTAATGATTTTACATGTAAATTTCAGTGTACAAAATCATGGAGCCAGGAGGTAGAAGCAGATTCACCTAGTTTCTTTTGTTTTATAATTATTAATTATATTTCTTTATTTTATATACGTGTTTATATGTATGACATGTGCATGTCAGGGAGAGCTATGGGAGTCAATTCTTTCCTTTGACCATATTGGTCTTGGTAATTGAATTCAGGTCATTGTGCTTGGTGTCAGTCAGCTTTACCTGCTGAGCTATAACAACATTCTTTATATCTAGTTTCTTATTTTCCTATACTAGAAAGTCAAATGCTTCAATACCATGTCTTAGCTTATTTTCCTTTATCAAGGAGTGGTTAGATTGCTTTTTATAACATTGCTGAACTCCTACCTAAAAGGTAACATCTTTCTGCTTCTGATTTAGAAGAATAAAACTTAAGGTTACTGCTAGTACCAATGGTACATATTAAACTTAGATACCCTTCACTCCTCTGACCTTCTCATAATGTAAGGAGTCTGTAACATGTCTGAAAAATCCGTTTTCAAGAAGAATTAACTACAAAAGCGTATTTTCTGACCTAAATGTGAACTGGTCAAAATTGAGATTATTTTCAAGTAGCTAAGTAGATTATCAGGGTGTGATATTAGTCTTGAAAAAACTAGATACAAATTTCTGCTGTGTCACATGTAAGAGACTTTTCTAGATAACTGAGGTAGGAAGATCCACCTCAACTGACTGTTGTAAAGAAGTAGGTGACCTGAGCACTGATATTCATCACTCTCTGCTTCCTGCCTATAGATGCAGTGTGATCAACTGTCTCATGCACATGCTGCTATGGCCACCCCTCAACTATGAGCCAAAATAAACTTCTTCCTTAAGCTGTCTTTTTCTGGTATTTTGTCACGGCAGTGAGACAGGTAACTAATATGCAGGGTAAAATATGTTCAGATGTGCATGTATCTCTGCAAGTTAGGATTTAGTGTGTTATTCTTTGATGTGTGGTGATCTGAATGAGAATGCCTCATAGGCTCATGTGTTTGCATACTTGGTCCACAATTAGTAGAATTGTTTGGGAAGGGTTAGTTGGGAAGGTTAGGTGTGGCCTTGTTGGAGGATGTGTGTTGCTGGGGATGGATTTTGAGGTCTTAAAAGACTTAGGATGTTCCCCAAATCACTTGCTCTCTGCCTTCTTCTTGTAGATCAGGATGTAAGCTTTCAGCTGTTTCTGTGACCATGCCTTCGTTCCTCCATCATGTACCTAACCCTCTAAAAACTTAAGCGCAAGTTAAGCACTTTCCTTTATAAATTGCCTTGGTCCTGGTGTTTTAGAACAGCAAATGAAAAGTAACTAAGACAGAGGTATTATTCCTGAACTTCTGTTTTAGTTGTAGGTATAACCTACTTTGAAGTAGTCCAAATGAAACTGTATTTGTGTAAGGTGAGAACTAAGAAGAATAACAATTAATATATAACTCACATTCTTCAGAATCCATTTGGTTGTATGAATAAATCTCTCAAAACTTAATCCAGTTTTCTAGGTAATTATCACTCATCCATTTTATGGGTATTTGTTTCAATTAATCATTATTCTTACATTTTTCTATAGTCTCATTTATTTTAAACAATAAACTGGATTGTTAAATAGTCTGTAATTTAGGGAAGAAAATGCTAATAGCAAACAATACTAACAGATTCATAGGCATAGCTTGCCTACAGGTGTACTTTATACTTACATACTCCTCCAGACTCACAGAAATGGTGTAACCTCTAAAAACAATACTCTTCTTCCAATACTTGGCACACAGTATGTGATCAATAAATCTTTGCTAAACAAATTCATACTTTTATAAAGATGATCCCTGTTCTAGATCCACCCATATATGATCAAATCAAATAATTTTGCTTTATCCCTAATGGGAAAATTATGATGTGGTGTTTCTAACTGAGTGTTCCACAACTCAGACAGGTAGTATTGAATGTGAGGTTGTTTTCTGACTATTTATTTAGAAAAATCATTGATTAATACAGCACTTGCTATGGCTTCAGGTCAGATCTGGGTTCTGGAGACTGACATGGTATTAAACAATACACAGAGTTTTATTTACATAGACTCAACACTGGTTCTTAGAAGTATAACTCTCAGAATTGTGTTTAACACATGGCATAGATCAATATTTGCCAAGCAATAAATTCTTAGAGAGTGGCCCTAATATTTTCAAGGATGTTCATTCATTCATTCATTCATTCATTCATTCATTCAGAGCTCACAGTTTCTGGACTAAACAAAATTCATGTGGAACAAGTAGGTAAGGAAAATACAATGCTTTAGATATATTCTCATTACATTTCATTAATCTTCCTGGGCACCTACTTCTAAAACAGAATCATCTTTCTACTTGCTTTTATCTTTGTTGTGTGGCCATGATAAGCTAAGGTCATGTGATTCTCAGCTGAAAATAATGAAGATGTGATAATATTCTAATTCTCACAGAGCACCGCATAACTTAGTAAATTAATGTTTGCATAGTGCTTAGAAATCTGAGGTTGAAAATTGCTGAGAGAAATGTACAGAACTATTATTGCCACTAAAATTATGATAGACAATTTTTTCTCCACCAAAAAAGACCTCACTGAATTGGTGTTTATATTGTAAAGATGTATGTCACATTAAAAAAATAAATTAACAAATAAATAAATAATAAGATGTTCAGTATATATCTAAATGGAAAATAAATAATGATCTGTCCTTTCATTATAATATAATTTTAAAAAATTGCCAAGGAATCACTATTGGGGGAAGTAAATGGCATTTAAGACCTGATGATTCACTAGTCTGGACAGATGGGTGATTATATCTTGTTACATAAGTGACAGGTGGCGCCCCTAGTGTAATGGATTCCAAAGTTCTGATTTTTGCCTCTTCTTATTAAATAGTATTTGGCTTGGGGTAGTAACTACTCTCTCTGATTCTAAGTAAAAGGAGAATTAATTGGTGGGAGGGCGAAGGTTTGGTTTTGGGCATGTGGTGCTGCTGTTGGCTCCTTAGTTAATCCCATCCATGCTTCAGCCTGACTGAGAGGTTGCAACTGTTTCCTATCAAGAAGCTGTGATTTCGGAACAGGTCTGAATGTACTCTTCCTAGAATGTGAGTTATTCACACAGATTTCCATACCAATGAGAGTGTTTAGGATTGTTACTGTGCCATGCCTTCTTATATACTTAGAGGATGGAGTTTAAGCTGCAAAATTTAAAGAAGAATAAATTAACACTATTTTGTTCACTCAACAAATTTATAGTGATCACCATCTACTCAGAGCAATTCACAGTACTCATAAACTATGAGGAATCAAACAAAAAAGTACTTGGCTTCTATAGTACTTCCTCTATTTTAGTAGGGAACAGAGAGGAGATAAATAATAAATATATAATTTTAGTAAAGAACAAATGTCATGAAAGAAATAAAAACTAGTCATTAAGGGTGGAGATGACAACCTTCTTAGCGATGCTGATAGAGTGAACTGGTGGATCACAGCGTACTTTACAAAATGACTTCTAGTTTCAGGTTTCAAGATGCTGTCTTGATATTTGTGATTTTAACAGGAACATAAAAGGTGTGAATATTTTCAGTCAGGTGTCACAGGACTCTGTGTCTCCTGACAGAACCCAACTACTCACTCTGATTGTTGTTGAGAGAGAATGCCACAAGACAGTTTGAAGAGACTCACCTGGCGAGTCATATGTTACTGGGGAAATTGAGGCCACACCACAGGGTTCTTACTCTTGTTAATAAGAGGAGAATTTAAGAATTGAATTACATGGAACATGAGGATAATTTTATTAGAGTTTAAAAGAAAAATGCCATGGCAGGCCAGAAAATAAGAGGAGAAAAAAATAAAACATGTTATTTGTAAGCTAGTACATGGTAGAGTGGTTATAGGGATATGGTTTCAGGTAAAAAGAGGGAAAGAGTCCAGAGTGAGGAAGCATTTCTGCTCAGACTGACTAGCATCTAAAAGAAAGAGAGAGAAAGAAAAAAAGTAAAGTTCCTTTTCTGAGTTAGAAAATACAGCTGTATTGTAGTAACTCTAAGTACTGTGGGAAGCATGGAGTTTCTGGGAAGGAAAAGTCCATTTATCTCATTAAAGAGTTGATTCTTCCTATCTTTGTAGCATAGGAACATGTGAACCATTCTTACTGAGTGGTGGTCACCTTGCCAGGTGATTGACACTCTAGCCTTTCTGGGAGGTACTCTGTTGATCAGGTGAGTGGCAGTGGAAAATGGATTAGCTCTTAAAGGAAGGGAAAGTGGTATGTGAAGCTTTAATCTTAGAGCTGATCAGAATGTTTTATAGTAGATTCCTTTTTTTAACCATGAGGATTTAGCTCTGCCTTATTAAGCTGTAACAAAGCTCTGATGGAGACTCCTGTAACATTCTCCCCTTGTGATGTGCTAACCTTCAAACAATTTATGAGATGGCCTGAATAGGGCATAAGTACAGCCCATTTTTAGCCTGAAAACCTAAACATTTTGTTCCAAAGCTGTTTAGCAAAAGGTCCTGTTTCCGGACTGAGCATTGCTTGCCCCTCACAGACAGCCTCCAGGCAGGGTGCTCATTTATCAGAGATAAGTCAAGGCTTGCTCTTGGCATTCCTGGTCTGAGAACCAAGGACATTTCCTGCTCCTAGCCAGGAACAATAAAGGAATTGTTCCCTTTGAGAATCCTTGCCTCTAAACTGCTTAGTTAGTTTAAGACTCCTGACCTCAGCATTGACTCAGAACCCTGAGGGAGGCTGAGGGAGGCACTGTGTCAGTCTGGTCTTTCTTTCCAGCCTTCTCCACTGGTTAGCCACTCCAGCAGCCATGAGGCCTGTATGCTGTGCTATTGTAATTCTTAATTCTATTCTGTCTTGGAAATCTCTAATTTTTCTGAAGAACTGACATTTCTAATAGAATGACAAACATCCTTGATTGATTTTGTGAAGTTGAAAAACTTAAATCATAGTTTTTTTTCTTTTTACTTTGAAAAAAAACTTTTTTCTCAAATAATATATCCTGATTATAATTTCTCCTTCTTCTACTCTCCCCAATTTCTCCCAATCGTCTCCCATCTGAACCCACCCCTTTTTATCTCACATAAGAAAAGAAATAGGCTTTGAAGACATAGTAATATAATAAGGTAAAGCAATACTTAATACAACGGAATAGGAAAAAACAGACAGATATAGATTCAGAGACCCTTTTGTTCACACATTCAGGAATCCAACAAAAATCCTAAACTGGAAGTTATAATATATACCCAAAGCACTTGTGAGGTAAAAAGAGAGAAAACATATAAGTATAAGTAAAATAAAATTTAAATTTAAAAAAGAAACTAAAAAAAAGGCTCTGACTTGACATTATGAGACAAGGACCCTTCAGTGTTGTTACTGAGTTCATTTTCTGTTGGCATCTACTACTGTTGGGCATGCAGTCTACCCTCATAGTAGTTTATTTCTCCAGGAAGACTCCTTGAAGAACACTAAGGGTTTTGTTTGTTTGTTTGTTTTTTGTTTGGTTTGGTTGGGTTTTTCGAGACAGGGTTTCACTGTAGCTTTGGAGCTTGTCCTGCACAGGCTCCTCTTGTCGACCAGGTTGGCCTCAAACTCACAGAGATCTACCTGCCTCTGCCTCCTGAGTGCTGGGATTAAAGGGATATGCCAGCACTGCTGGCGAAAACTAAGTTTTTTATTTGTAAGTGGTTATTAATTGGAGATAGCTTCTGGGTTAAGGATGGAGGCATGTGTTTATTTCTTCTCTCAGCTCTAGGATTCCATCTAATGCAGATCCATTCAGGCCCTGTGCATGCTGCCTCATTCTCTGTGAGTTCACATGTGTGTCAGTCCTGTTGACTTAAAGTTCCCTATTTCCTTAGTGTCCTCCATCCCCTTCGACTCTTACTCTTTCTGAGTCTTCTTCTGCGGGGTTCCCTGAGCTGAGAAGAAGGATTTGATGGATATATTCCTTTAAAAAGGGATTAGTGTTCCAAGCTCTCTCATTTTCTGTATAATGGTCTACCTGTGGGTCTGTGTATTTATTCTCAGCTGCTTAAGGAAGAAGCTTCTCTGATAAAGGCTGAGCAAATAACTGATCTATGAGTATTAGCAGAATGACATTGCTACTTATTTTTTTTAAAGACTAGTATTATTTGGTTTTCCCCTAAGTCCCTGGGCTATTTAGCCCAAGTTCTTGGTTATCCCAGCAGTTTTGAGTATGGGTTCCATCTTGTGGAGTGAACCTAGTCAATCACATATCAGTAGGGTATTCCCACAAACTTTGAACCACCAGCCTGTCTCACTGGCAGCACGCCATTGTAGACCAAAGGATTTGTGGCGGGGTTGGTAGAAAAACTTTCTCAGTTTTAAAAACATTTTGTTTCTACCTCTTCAATGGAGGCTTCTGGCAAATTTCTTTGTAAGACAATCAGATCTTAATTTTGTTGGAGTTCCAGAGTGTTTTGTAAATGTTAATTATAGCATAAACACTATAGTAACTGTAGTTGCTTGAATAGGAATGGCCCCTACAGACTCATGTGTTTGAATGCTTGTCCCATAGGGAGTGCCACTATTAGGACTTAGAGCCTTGTTGGGGTAAGTGTAGCCTTGTTCGAGGAAGTGTGTCACTGTAGAAGCGGGTTTTGAGGTCTTAACATGCTCAAGCTAGGCTTAGTGTAGCAGTTTTTCTCTATTGCCTACAGATCAAGATGTAAAACTCATCTCCTTCTTCAACACCTTGTCTTCCTGCATGCTGCCAGTTTCCCACCGTGATGATAATGACTTAACCTCTGAACCAGCCATCCCCAATTAAATGTTTTCCTTTATGAGTTGCCGTGGTCATGATGTCTGCACAGCAATAGCAGCCCTAACTAAGACAGGAACTGTAGGTTCAGAACATAAGCATGGATTAGTCCTTCTTTCATTTGTGAAAGAGTATTTCAAGCCTGAGATTTGAACTTGAATACAGAGCAGTGAGGGAGAGCATGTGTGTCATGTCAGTGGCACTGCATTTGTGAAGTGCCTGTACACACATGTAGGCTGCTCTGCTCTCTATCCCATGTTTAACAAAAGCTTTTCTAGTAGACTGCTTTTGTTTAGAGCGTGCCACGAGCTGTAATGTAGTATATTAGGCATGAGTATAGGAATCTATAGCAATGTTCTGATATCTGAAGAGTAGCTACAAACAAAAGAAAACAGTCATATAAAGCCATTTATTGCTCTGTGAAATTACAAACTTAAGTTATAAAAGTGCATGGATTTTGAAACAAAAATAGGATTTTTTTTATGCCTAAATTTTACAATCTCCTCCTCCAAATTAATGGTAGAAAGTATAAGAGGAAATGTTGGCATGGGGTAGGAGGGGGGAAGAGGAGGTGGGAGACATACAGAAACAGAGAAGCAAAGAAAGAACCAGCAGGAAAGGAAAGAGACGAGATAAAATGCTTCTTAGAAACCCATGGATTTTCTGTTTTTTAAAAAATATCAGTTTATCTCATACAATCTTGAAAGTTTGAAGTTGACTGGTTTACTGTAAGAAGCATTTAGTAAATGCAATTTTTATTTTTAATAACTAAGGCTCAAATTTCATGTGAAATCTCACACCAGCCCTCCAGTGTAATTAAGTTTATGGTTTTCTCAGGCACTTCAAAGACCCGTGATGTGCTGTTAACAACATTTTCCCCCTCTGGGATAAGGAGTAGGACACCACAGCAGTCATGCTGCAGCTGGCTGCTATGTCTCAGTAAAGCAGACGCCACTGAGTGATGCAAGGTACTGGATATTTTGGTGTAATTTATCTCAAAAGACTCGACACAAAGAAGTGTGTTTTACCTGGAAGTCTAAAATGATAAGATGCTGGCTTCTGTGTTTGAATAATAAAGAATATAAAGCAAAGCCTGTGTGTGCAGGCTCAGGAGGGCATTTGTACTGCACAGGTATTGCTAAGGGCTCAGTGTGGCATTGTGGCAGGGATGTGTGCACTGGAGATTATAGTCTGGAGTCTTAAGAGTAAGGCAAATTGATGTCCCATGATTTCTTCTAACATCACACACATACACTCACAAGGAGAGACTGCAGGTGCTCCTTTTTTATTGCACGATGTAAAGAGAAAATGTAAAATGGACAAGCTTTCTACAATCATGTTCTCTTCATCAAGCTGTTATTGTTATTTTAGTGAGTCCACTAAAAAGAATTATCTAGAGCTTCTTGTCTTTGCTTCTTTGTGTACTTGATGAATATGATTACCATTTTACCTCTTGTATTTAAACCCCTCTGCTTAATCCCACATTCTGCCTAAAAGCCATGTCTGTGAGAGCTTGTTCCCCTTCCTGTGATAGATTTTAGAGATAGGACTGCATTTATGCAGGTGCAGTCAACAAATTTTGGGCTGTTTTCACTGACTTGTGCAAGGACAAAATGCCCAATGTAATTAAACTAAGATTAATAGAGACTATTAGTAAAATAAATTTGTTTTATGAATGAAAATCCCATACTAATTCAGCACAGCCTTTCTTTGACAAATGTACTATATTCACTTATGTAGCACATCATTATATGCCTAGGAAGCAAATAAACATTTGTCAGGCTCCCTTCCAGAATTTTCTATTAACCGTCTTCTAATTTTTTTCATGTGGCCTGCAAAGGGAATCAGATTTTACTTTTAAATGGAACAAAAGATTAGCCTAATACTACAAGGCCCAGTGATTTTCAGGATCACAAGAAACCTTTACTTAATTTTCTTCTGGAATTGTTCTTAGTCTTCTCTTTTCTTCACTTTAGAATTTAAAGCATCCTATTCAAAATGGCCACCATAGAGGGGAGGGAAGGAGGGAGCAAAGGAAAATAATAAAGAACAGTAGCAACCGAGTTGATGCTATATAAATAAGCACATTTGCTGTGTCTCTCTTCTGCAGTTTTTATGTCCTACTGATGAGAGAACTGGTTTGAGATGTAAATTGCTTCCCTTTGATTGAACCAGGGAGGAGATGTCATGTAACTCATCTCATCAGCATAGAGCATTGTGCGCCTTTGGTGAATTATAGGATAACAGAGCTAGGAAGAATTCCTTAACCTCCTTCCGCGGCTCTGTTCCAGTGTTTAATAACCACCAAAGGGAAGGTCTTTCCCTCCATTTACCTGACTGCCTTCATCATTTTAGCTCATCTATTCCTATCCTGTCCTTAAATAATTTTTGAAAGATGACTGGAAAGTACCACTGGTTTATTTGCTGTAAATAATGTGCAAATGAAAATTAGGTTGTGAGGAGGGGTTTTGTTGCTGCTGTTAATTTGTTTTAGGTAGACATCACTTAAAAGATTGCTTTGGGAAAATGAGAAAAGTGATGAAGAAATGATTTCCTGGAAGTATTTACCATGGTATCTGGCTCATCTGGGTTTAAGAAAAGCCAGCAGGGATAGCTGCAAAGAAAACAGGCTCTCAGCATGGTGGGTAGGCTGGAGCAGAGGATCAGGTAGGGGTTGGATTCCTTCTGACATCCTCCAGGTTACATGCTGTATGAAAGAATATTAAAGAAGAATCCGGGAAGGGGGCTTAGAACAAAAGAACTGGAAATGAGCCTGCAGTCTAACTGCCCAGGCAGTGCTCAGAACGCCATGGACATATATATGAAATTCAGGGTGGATATCACAGCCCTATCAGAACAGCAAAGCCTTTTCTTCCTCCCTTCCTATTAAATCTACATTTTGAAGGTGGATGGTGCTGACTCATAAATTAAATTGGAGTAATACATACAGTGTATATATATTTCTGTCACTTTGTCTCAAATTAAACACGAACCTTCTCCCCTGACAAGATGATAGAAAAGTTAATTGCTCGCCCTGGCTTTAAATTGGAATTTGAATTTGCAAAATGCTAAAGGTTTATGAGATCTAAATCATGAGGAGCTTAAATTACATTCCTGTGATAAAATATTAATAAATCAATTAAAACATAAGCCGAGTATAATATTACTTTTTTGTGGGAACCTTGAACACAATAATTCATTAGGGTGTAGTGCAGTAACAATTATTGTATCTTTTTTTAATTTTCTTTTTATTAGTTTTTTTTGATAAATACATCATCAGATAACATTCCACATAGTAGATTATCATCCCCCTATGCAGCAGCTAGAAATCTCTGTACCCCTAAACAAGAGCTGTGTTCTAAATTATCTGCTGTTAGTTGTCCTTGTTAGCATCAGCTGCTTCCTTTACTGAAGGGGTATTTTCCTCTTGGGAACATCTGTTCAATGCCAGCTCTACCATTTTGCGGTTTCTTAATCTCTTTTCTAAAAAATGGGCATAATCATCATAATACTACCTCAGTGCTGGCACGTAGAAGCAATCAGTCAATGCATATAGAAATCCTTTCCACATGGTAAAGCTCCAGATAATGTTTTATATTATTATTATTGTTGTTGTTGTTATTATTATTATTATTATAGATTAGGACATTTGTATCTCTAGGAGGGCTCTTAAACATCACTGAACAATCAAACCCCTCATTTTAAGTATGAAAGACCAAAAATCCAGATAGGTTAAGTCATTTGGGTAAGACCACACAGCTAGGCAGGGAAATTGCAGAAACTAAAATCAAGACTTAAAACTCATAACTCAGGGCATTTCTCAGGTCCTATTCAGGTGCTTCCCTCTTTAAAAATACTAGAAGATTTGCAACAAGGTTCATATGTCATTCTAGCTACATTATTTCTAATCTAAAATTATTTCCCTTTGAAACATTGTGTGTTATGGGGGTGTGTGCGTGCGTGCGTGCGTGCGTGCGTGTGTGTGTGTGTGTGTGTGTGTGTTTGGATTTTATTTTTGTATTGTATTTTTGGACTGATTAAACATTAGTCATTTTAGGCATAATTTTCTAAGGGGCCTGGTGGCACAAGCATGTATTCCCACAGCTGTCAGGAAGGGGCTCATTTAGCTAAGGAGAGAATGCCTTCTCCTGCTGCTCCCCAAATGAAGACTCAGCAGTCACCTTCCTTTCCTACAGGGTTCTGGAGGAGGCCACAAAGGAGAGGAGGCCTTTGTCTTTAAGTAATTATCTCATATGGTGATGGACAAAGATTCAAGGACTTCAAGTTTATCTCTTTAACAGCTATCCTGTTCTCTAGCCCCCACCTTGGCTTTTTTGACCCTCCTCTCTCTCTCTCTCACATCCCAGGATTATCTGTAGCTTGCTTTTTGTTTATTACAAAAATAAAGAGCACTATTGCTATAATACTGGGTAGATCTACCTCAAATAATCGCTGCCCCATTCCCCGCCCAACCAGTGACAAAAGAGAAACTCAGGCTCAAAAGACTGTCGGTCAATCTGAAAATAAGGCTACCTGTGACTGTGTTTGTTCTGCTGGCCAGGAATAGGACAGCCTGACAGTGTTTTCATTCCATTTTGTTTTCTCTAGCATTTTTAGTAGCAATAACAAGATCAGCATATGCTAGTGTTTTGAAGACGTATATTAGAAATGTGAAATGTTTGTGAATGATAAGGCATTATATAAACTCTACCTAAAAGAAATCTATGATATTCTTCAAAGCTGCTCAGGCAGAATGGCAGGTTCTGTGGAGTTCATAGTGCTGGTCTGGTTTTTTTTTTTTTTTTAATTGAAAGAAAAAAAAGAGATTCCTGCCTCCCAGCCTCCCATTTCCCTCCCCCTCCTCCCACTCTACTCCTCCTTCCCCCACTCCTCCCCCCCTCCCTCTCCAGTCCAAAGAGCAGTCAGGGTTCCCTGCCCTGTGGAAAGTCCAAGGTCCTCCCCCCTCCATCCTGGTCTAGGAAGGTGAACATCCATACTGGCTAGGCTCCCACAAAGCCAGAACATGAAGTAGGATCAAAACCCAGTGCCATTGTCTTTGGCTTCTCATCAGCCCTCATTGTCCTCCATGTTCAAAGAGTCCGGTTTTATCCCATGCTTTCTCAGTCACAGTCCAGCTGGCCTTGGTGAGCTTTCAATAGATCAGCCCCACTGTCTCAGTGGGTGGGTGCACCCCTCGTGGTCCCGACTTCCTTGCTCATGTTCTCCCTCCTTCTGCTCTTCATTGGGACCTTGGGAGCTCATTCCGGTGCTCCAGTGTGGGTCTCTGTATCTATCTCCATTGCCAATGCAAGAATTCACCCAACAATCTGAAAAACAACATGAAACCACCAGAACCCAGTGACCTCACAACAGGAGGACATGAACACCTTAATCAAGAAGAAGTAGAAAAAATGGACTTTATGAAAGTGATTGACGTCCTTAAACAGCATGTAAAAAATGCCCTCATAGAAATGGATGAGAAGTATAACAGAAAGTTTGAAGAATTGAATAAATCAGTGAATGATACCCTAGGAAACCAAGGAAAAACAATCAAACAGATAATGGAAACAGTTCAAGACTTGAAAACTGAATTGGAGACAAGGAAGAAAACACAAACAGAGGGCAGGCTGGACATGGAAAATCTAGGTAAATGCATAGAGACTACAGAAACAAGCATAACCAGCAGAATACAAGAGATAGAAGAAAGAATCTCAGATTCTGAAGATAACATAGAGAAAATAAACGCACTGATCAAAGATAACAGCAAGTCCAACAAACTCTTATCACAAAACATTCAGGAAATATGGTCTGGTTTTATAGAATATTCAGTGCATTATGGCCAGAGAAAGTGTGGTCTCTGTCTTGCAGTTTAAAGACTAGAATCTATTATTTTATGGGAGAAAGTGAAAACAAGAATTGAAGATGAAAAGTCGATAGAAACAAAATGTTGAAATTAGGTGATTACTCAGGAGAAACAATTAAAAATTAGGTCTTTAGAAAAGAAAATACCGTTTTTAAAAAAGCATCATAATTCGGAATGAGTAACTGAATTAAGAGCTTCCATAAATTACACAGCAATGTCTTGGTTATGAGGTCTTTCTTAATCTATATTTGGAATATAAAATAAGCTAACTGTGTATTTAAGAAAACAAAGGAGATTTGTTAAGGCCCAAGAATTATACATACTCTGTAACCCTATGTATTATCTTTGATTTTGTCATCCTTTGATTGGGCCCATATTATATAACAGGCTTTATGTAGAATTAATCTGGTATTTTCCTCCTGACATTACTCATTCAACCCAGGGATATTCAACAAGAAGCACAAGACCCAAGACCAGAGCCAGAATTCAAACCTGTGTAACTGCCAGATGTTTTCTCCTTTTATTAATTACTTTGTGGGATCTTTCATGGAAGACTTAAACAAGGAAAGTTACAACAAATGAAACAGAAGGCCTGTGGAAATATATGGGAGAAAAAGAAGCAGCAAAATATATTGTTTCTCCTAAAGGGTGCACTAGAAACAGTCTCATTGTGTAGGATAAACTTCTCTGGATGTTTCTGTTATCTTTGATAGCATTATAGTTTTTCCTATGGATCTTCCTTTCTTAGTAAAATACTGATTCTGTTCTGCTTTACAAATCATTTTCTACCCATTTCTCCATTGTTTACTCATAGAAAACCGATGTGGAAAGAATAAGTATTGCTCCTCATGTTTTTACAGACTGAAGAACCAAGTCCTCGTGGATCCCTTTGTTTGCCAGAGTGTTCTAAGTGACAGAAAAGCTTTTGTTACCGTGTTGTGTGTTGGAGGACAGGGGGCACGGAGTAATGTTGGTGTCTTCTTCAGTTAAGCCCCACTTTATGTTTTGAGGCAGGTCTCTCCATGAACCTGGAGCTTGTTACCAGGCAAGTCATAGGAGTGTTCCAGCAGTGGGATTATATAAACCCTCAGCTTCCTGCCAGGTCCCTGGGTCCTGGGATCGAACTCAGGTCCTGTGGATACAAGGCAAACCCTTTACGGATTGATCAAATCCCCTCCTGATCCACTTAGTACAATTTGTTTTTACAGTATCAGCTGACTATATTATTTTAGAAAACAGAAAATCAGAGTCAAGCTTTCCAGTTAAATGACTTAAAACATGTTGAAGCATAAGGTCTGGGGAGAGAGAATGGTTAAGAGCACTGGCTGTTCTTTCAGGGCACCTGGGTCCAATTCCCAGCACCTAATTAGAAGCTCACAATTATCTAACTCCAATTTTAGGAGATTTGACAGCCTGTTTTGGTCTCTGAGGCATCAGGGACACATGTGGTAAACAGATATACATGCAGGCAAGACACTTATATACATAAAAAAGTAAAGGATATTTAAACAGTTAATTAAGAAATTTACAAATATGCAAAGCTTTATTTCTCCTGTTAGAGGAAAAGCAATGGGGTAGACAATCTAGAGAGTAAGGTTCATTTCTGATAGGCCATGACTTCCTGATACAGATTGGGATGCTCCAGCTTCTTTCCTCCATCTACTGTTCGACCTGTCCTTCTACAACATGACTTGATTTTACAGCATCGTTTGGAAACCTGGTAGAACATAGGTTTTAAAGAGTTTCTACTTAAATGCAAATATGTTAATGAAAGGAGTGATACAGTATTCCTATAATGTGGATGCTAAAGTTGACAAGAAATGACCAAACACTTACTTGAGAAAAGGGTTGGAGAAGGACCAATAATTAAAATTGTGTTTTTACCAATTAAGAGGAAATAAACAGGAAATGTCATTCTTTTCATCTGTTCCCATGCAACAGTCAAACACAAATGAGACACATACAAAAATCCTTTTCATTTTTTTAGAAGGCAGGCTCAATCAAAGTGTATAAATCACATAATACCAAGTAGCTCTCCTCTCCTGTGCTCTCCTGTCCTGTGCTCTCCTCTCCTCTCCTCTCCTCTCCT
>NC_022010.1:53842151-53843459 GCF_000317375.1 Microtus ochrogaster
TCTCCTCTCCTCTCCTCTCCTCTCCTCTCCTCTCCTCTACTGTGCCCCCCTCTCCTCTCCTCTCCATGTATACTTATACCTGTGTACATGTGCCTGGATGTCAGTGGATGTCAGAAGAGGGTATAAGATACTCTGGAGGTGGAATTATAGACTGTTGTGAGCCAACCAACATGGGTACTGGGAACTGAAGTTGCATTCTCTGAAAGAGTAACGTGTGCTCTGAACTATTGAGCCATCTTTTCAGTCCCAAGAATAAACACTTTTAATTATGATTTTTAAAGAAACATTTAGAATTTACAGTGACATGAGGACATTTAGAAGTAGATAAAAACACTATTCAAAAGAAAATCTATAAAGCTAGCCACTGTTCCTACTAGAACAAAATTATAATGAATACATTATAGTATTATATTGTATTATATTATATTATAATACTCAGCAAGATGGATAGAAAGAACAAAAATGTCTGCAAAACAGGAAGAAGGAGTTTGTAAAAATAAGCCTAAAAATTACAAATAAATTTTTTTAAAAAGATAAACTAATAAATCAGAGTTAATTTTTTCCAAGAGAATAAAAAACTATAAACAAGCTAGTTTCAAGTGATTTAATTCCTAAACTAGAAAGCCACACTTGCACAAGTAAAAAGTGAACAGAGAAACAATTCAAGAAATGAATAAATTAAAGCAACTACAACACATTTTCCCCATATAAACTTAAATTTTTAATGTGATTGATGAATTCAAGTAAATATAAATCACCAAAGAGATCCAAGAGAGATAAGAAATTCAGATTGAATAACTACCGCTAAATATATAGTTGCATGCATATATACTCAGGGTGGCATGGTTGTGTATATATGTGTTAGACTAATAGGATAGTAACCTCTGTAAGACCTCTATAAGATACATGTTTATTTTTTTTACCCCAACCTCTTTTTGTAAAGATGTGTGTGTGTGTGTGTGTGTGTGTGTGTGTGTGTGTGTCTTTCTAGAAGAGGCTGTCAAAACTCCTGGAACTGTTGTTATATGTATTTGTGAGAAACACTGTGTAGATAACACTGACCTCCTGTCTTGTGGAAGATCAGCAAGTGTTCTTTACTACTTGGCTACCTGGGCAGATGTAGTGATAGGAGTGGTGGGCTGTGTCTTGCCACCGGGCTCCGGCATGGCTAGCTTTATACAGGAAATAATTAGGACAATGGCACTGGGTTTTGATCCTACTTCTTGTACTGGCTTTGTGGGGGCCTAGCCAGTTTGGATGTTCACCTTCCTAGACCAGGATGGAGGGGGGAGGACTTCGGACTTTCCA
>NC_022010.1:53843619-53845573 GCF_000317375.1 Microtus ochrogaster
AAAAAAAAAAAGAAATTAATTCACAAGAATTTCTGTTGAATCTGAGGTACATACCACTTTTGCTTTACCAACTTGTGTGAGGTCAAGCATCAGATAGGCTCTTTATCTTTTCCCCAGTTTCTTTTCCTTCTAAGGACAGAATGAATCATGAAAAGTGCATTGCCTTTTTTAGTTGTCACTTCTTATCCCTTGTTATAATCTACCATGTGTGCCACCATTGCTCTGCAGATTCTTTTCATCCCTTAATTGAGGCCTTTGGGCTAGATGTATGGTTCTTGTTCTTTCCCAAGGAAAGTGTGTATATGTGACTAATTGTAGGTTACACAGTCTTTAAATTCTCTTTCTTTCTCTGCCTGAGTTCTAGAGCGCACTAGAACTCCTTTTCCCCTCATTTTAAATACCGTCCACAGTTTCCCCTCCTTTCTCTCTTCCCATTCTCTCCCCTCCACTCCCATCTACCCACTTCTCAATCTCTATTCAGAAAGGACCAGGCCTCCCATGGAGTTGGTCACAGCATGTTGCATCAAGTTGAGGTAGGACCAAACTCTTCCCCCTGTATAAAGACTGGACAGTATAATCATCATGGGGAACAGGTTCTTAAAAGCCATCTAAGCATCAGGGACAGGTCCTGATCTAACTACTACTAGCCTTACAAACAGCCCAAGCTGTACAACTATTACACACATACAGAGGGCCTAGATAGGTTCCATGCAGGCTCTCTAGCTGTTCCAGAGTTGTTGTGTTCCCATGAGATCAGGTCAGCTGTCTCTGTGGGTTCCTATGTCATGACCTTGACCCCCTGGCACCTACAATTCCTCCCTCTTTTCTTCAGGAGGACTCCCAGAGCTCAGCCCAGTACTTGCTATGGATCTCTGTATCTGATTTTCAGTTACTGGATAAAGGTTCTGTGATAACAAATAGGGTAGTCACCAGTCTGATTATAGTAGATGGCCAGTTTCGGCCCCCTCTCCACTATTGTTAGGGCTCTCAAGTTAGCTTACCTCTAACATTTCCCAGCCTGAGGACCACAGTCTGAAACCCCAGAGAAAGGTTTCAGAGAAGGTTGTGAGAAGCACACAGAGATGGAAGATCTCTGGAAGCAGCACCGTAATTTGGATTTCAGCCCTTATTTCTCTTACTGTAGGGTGTTGACACGTTAGGGAACCTCTCTGCACTTCAGTTTCCTCATCTATAGTAGAATAGTATTTAAGATTACATGGATAGTACATGTCTTAGAAGAGTGAACTGTCATCATGCCTGCCTCTAGGATGTAGCATGATAGCATGTAGAACAATATGCTTGTCTTCTTCCCTGTTTGTTTTGCTGATGGCTATAATACCATCTTTGCCTTTGTGACTCTGTGGTAGGGCTTATTTTCTGCTAAGTGTATAAGTATTGCTTTAAGTAGGCAGTTTGGAGATTCCTGACTATAGTTAACTAGGTTGCAGAAGGAAGTGATTAAACTAAGGATAAACTCAGTACTAGTTATGGGAATTGTTGTTCTAAATTTCCTGATTATTGTTTTGTTTAATTTATATGAACATATTCTGCAACTGAGATATAACTAATGTCTTTGAAAACCACAATAGTGTAAAAAATAAAGTTATATTTTTACTTAATGATAAACATTGTTTTCCTTGATTGGCACTTAAAATCTAGAAATTAATTAAACCCAACCATGCTTTTGTGAGTCAGCATATACATGCTAACTGTAATTAAGAAACAAAGAACAAACTATATGACAGTGGTGCTTACCTTCAGTGCCAGCAATTGGGAGGTAGAAACAGACAAATCTCTGTGAGTTCAAGACCAGCATGGTCTAGAAAGTAAGTTCCAGGACGATCAGGGCTACGTAGAGAAGAAACCTTATCTCAGAAAACAAACAAAAACAACAGCAGAAGCGAGAGAGAGAGAGAGAGAGAGAGAGAGAGAGAGAGAGAGAGAGAGAGAGAGA
>NC_022010.1:53845673-53849232 GCF_000317375.1 Microtus ochrogaster
GAGAGAGAGAGAGAGAGAGAGAGAGAGAGAGAGAGAATGAGAATGAATCTATACTATAGTCATGGGTAAGATGCATGCTTCATCTTTATTTTCAACTTCAGAAGCATTTTGGTAAGATTTCATCATGGCTTTGGAAAAAATTTGTTCAAGGTATTATTCATTTTCAAAATATTGAACTAGATTTTTTGGAGTCAGTTTTATCTTGAATTTATAAATAGTTATATGGAAACAACTCGTATAGTTTCAAGGACTGCATGGGTTGTATATAGAAGATAAAATCCAAGGTTCTTATACTTAAAAGAACTACTGATTTTTGTTGAATTTCAAAGAAAATAATTAGATTATTCATATTGCCTGGCTATCATAGTTGTGCTCTGGCCTCAGTTTGCTTTTTAAAAAATGCAGCGAGCTCTTTCCTAGTGAGCCAAGAACTCTAAGTTCTTATGATACATATATTTTTAACATCAAATTTAATATTTTGACAATGTATGAACCACATGTGAGCACTTTCTCTACAGGTTTTCTCTTGGGCGGGTGCCATCTGTGGTTTTGAAGCCAAGTGTTCTGCTGGGGCAGAATAATCAAATCAGAGTTAATGGGGTGACCATCTAAGCAGGGCTCTTTGTCATTAAGGTCCACTCTTGTGATAGTAGCACATTATCCCGCTGATTGGATTTGTAGGAAGGCATCCACCTGTGGCCCATGTTGGCAGAGAAGAGATTGACTGCAGTGGCAGCCCTGGCGAAGAAGAAGCAGGAGGTAGCTTTCCTGGGCAGCAGAGCTTTGTCTGGAGAGCCACACTTGTAGGATGGCATAAGCAATACAAGTGTTGAGTGACTCACATTATTTGGTTGATTTAGGTCCCAAAGTAAAACAACCAAGAGCAGAGGGTTAGAATCTGTACCATTAGAACAGATTTCTCTTGACCAGGGGAAAAGCAATTCCATGGGGAGATGTCTAGCCAGCTGATCAGACAAGATTTTTAAACTCATGGAGCCCTTTGCCTCCATGTCAGGGATGATTTTGTGTTTGGATGAGAGCTATTGTAAGAATTTCCATGTCTGTTGGGGGCACTGAGGTTCTCACAGACTATGGTAAACACAATTTGGCTCACACGCTCTCATAATCAGGCTGACTTGCAGTGAAACAGAGAGTGCTCTATAGCTGTGCCAGGCCTCTAGCAGTACCAACTGTTAAATAATAAACAGGCCCTGTTTGTTGGCAGCCTCTTCCCCTCCTGACAACGTGGAGTGCCCATTTTCTGGGTTTACCTGCCTGCATGTGTTCAGACACTCAGAACAGTGTGTGTGTTGTGAGAGGCAGTGATGGCGTGGACACATCAGTCTACATCTAATCTGCTTAGTTCATTATTCCCTCAGGGCAACGGGCAACCTAGCAAACATGAAGGGCTCGGGCAGCACAAACAATGGCCATGCAGTTGTTCCAGTTAATGGTACAGGCTTTGTAGAGTGCACTGGCTAATTGTTTTTCTTACGTTTATTTTCTCTCTGTATTCTTGTCCTTCCTCTGAATTGGTTTGGCAGGAGTATGGATTAGGGAGGATGAGAGTAATTCTGACAATACGATGCTTTACTTCAGGAAGTTAGAATGTATTGGGCTACTTCTTTTATCTTACTGGCAAGATGTGTTTGGTTGATGTGCACTGATGTGTACTGGAGTGCACAAGTATTTTCTGAAGGTCCACAGGTACAAATAAGGTCCACACACTTGGTCAGTGGACTTGTCCTCACACTGTAACTAAAACATCGCACACAGTCCATGGTGAGGTCATAGTCCATCATCACATGCCTGTGGTAGAGCAGCATAATTAAGATCCAAGTTGGAAATAAGGTATTCACTCATTCTCACTCATTCGCAACCCCATCCCTTTCTCTGAAATCAAAGGAGTCCTACAAGTCCTCCATGTAGTCACTACCATATCCCTCCTCTCCACACCCCCACAAGAAAAAGTTCCCTTGATAATCTTAGTTTTAAAATGCCAAAGAAATTACATATATATCACAAATGCAGTGTCAAAAATAGATTCTTCGAATTCCCACAAACCCTCCCCATGCCCCAACAAAACCAAGATAATCATCTCTAGGAATAAGCTTTGGGTTGCTCAGTCTAAGTGAGACACATTCAAGTAGGAGTTGCTAAACATCAAGGGTTGCTATGAATCAAAAAAATCCTTTCTGCCTGCCTTCCTTCCTTCCTTCCTTCCTTCCTTCCTTCCTTCCTTCCTTCCTTCCTTCCTTCCTTCCTTCCTTTGTTTTTATGGCATTCTTTCTTTCTTCTTTCTCATAAGTTAGGTGAAAGGCATGCCCTCAACTGTTTAATGGTAATATCACTATGAAAAATAGCCCTTTTTAGAGGTTTCTTTTAGAACCCATTTGTTTAAAATTTCCATTCATATTCCTTTGTAATGATAGCTCCTACAAAATGAAGCTATTCGTTGATTGGGATAGCAAAACCATTTGCTTGCATGAAATGAAAGTTCATTCACAGATCACTAAATATACGTTAAACTGGGGTAACCATTCAGTCTTTTTGACTAGGATATTTTTAGATAAAGAGTAAATATTTAATGAGGAGCCCTACTAAAAGCCCAGCCAGTGGTGGTTCAGAAAGTTAGGGTGTCTAGTCTTTTCCTGGATTCATTTTCAGCAGTGTGTAGTTGAAGCTGATTCCATTTTCTTTTCATGAAAAACTCAAGACCTCCTTTCTTACTGTCTTTTAAGAAAGACCTTGCTCATTCAGAGTAAAAAAATATGTTGTCATTTTCCTTAAATTTATATTAATTTTTGAGAATTAATTTTTTAAATCTGTAGGCAAAGGCTGATTGTTTGTTCCCGGCCACAAAGACCTGAAATAATCACACAGAAACTCTATTAATTAAAACACTGCTCAGTCTATTAGCTTGGGCTTCTGATTAACTAATTCCTACATCTTAAATTAACCCATTTCTATTATTTTATTTTTTACATGAGGCTCGTGGTTTACCGGTAAGTTTCTGGCTGGTGGCTTGCATTTTTCTCTTTTGGTGGCTACATGACATCTCTCTGACTCCACTTTCTTTCCTCCTCTATCTTTGAATTCCGGCCTTATTTTAATCTACTCTGCTGTAGGTCAAATTAACTTTATTCATTAACCAATAAAAGCAACACATACACAGAAGGACTTCCCACACCAAAATCTAATCAGTATATTCTCTGAGTGCTGGGGTGGAACCCAGAACATCTTGCATGTGGGATTAGTGCTTTTCTTATGACTTATAACTCTGCCCTTTATTTAGTATATTCTTGGACAAGATGAACTATATGGAATTAACCTGGAATGGTTCAGAAACACTAGCACTAAATTCATGCAGAAACCTTTATTTAAATGAGGGGGAAGAGGCTCAGAAGACTAGAACCATAACTGAGGAGCTGGTGGCTTCTAGGGTATAGGGAGTCAGTTTTCTTCAAGGGTGTGGCTTCTATTTTATTGACCTATGGATGTCCCCACAGCCATGACTATAGGAGTAGCATGAATTTGTTGAGGTGGATTATTATATATA
>NC_022010.1:53849332-53856700 GCF_000317375.1 Microtus ochrogaster
ATAATTTCAAAAAAAGAAATCAAAGTTAGAAGTGTGTGGGGGAGATCTGGGAGGAGTAAATTTGATCAAAACGCATTAAAGATTCGTGTTTTGTTTTTGTTGTTGTTGTTTTCTTTTTGTTTTTCGAGACAGGGTTTCTATGTGTAACAGCCTTAGCTATCCTGGAACTAGCACTGTAGACCAGGCTGGCCTCCTCAAACTCTCAGAGATACACCTGCTTGTGCCCCCAGCTCCAACTGCTGGGATTAAAGGTGTGTGCCACCACCATCGGGCTGAAATTCTTAATGAATTAATAAACATGTTTTTAAAGACAGAACCACTTTATAACAAATAATGAGTTGTGTTCACTGTGTTTCCTACTGCATCTTCATCATCTTTAATATGAACTTCACAAAAGTTTCACCCTAACAAATGAGGCCCAGGTTAATTTTCCTTCATATAAGCCATTTTTCTTGTTTCTATTAGGCCTTCTCCCAGTCATCTGATCTTAGTAAGCTGTCAAAATCCTCCCAGGGAGTACTCTCTGCTGGAGCATTTTTCTGATCTCACATTCCCGAGTTCCAATGTCTAACCCATTGTTCACAGAAATGGAGATAGCCCAAGTTTTTAGGATCACCCCTCAATGAATAAATAAGGTCTAAGGGAAATTTTGTCTTCATTAGAGTGTATCAAATGAGCTATGATTTCATATATAGGCATGCATGGTGTAGGCAGATATGCATCCAACACTATCTGTACTACCCTATGATAAGCTTGATGTAGCACACATGTCACACATGTCTATTGTGTGCTTGTGGAACTGCCAATCCTTAGCTGAGGGGACCATTGTTCTTAGAGGGTTAGATGCTCAGCCCCACGAACATGAGACTGGCTGTTTCCTTTTCTTCCTTTCACTCACTTATTCATGTGTCTTTGCTCACTGTTTATTTTCTTGAGCACCTACAAAAGCACCCATGTATCTAGAAATCATAACATTTTATATACTTTCACTAGGCCCTTACTTCGTAGAGTCAGAGCTTGCATAGCTGCACATTAATATACTACATTCCCTTATTGCTCATAAGAAAAAAAAAACTCTCACTGTCTGATTTAGTTTTTTATAAGAATATTTTTGGTATACTTAATAGAAAATACATACATGGTTACAATTGACTTTGGATGTTGGGAAAACAGGATTGCTGGAACAGCACTTAAATAAAGGGAATAGTGCTGACCTACTTAGAGAAATTAATTATGAAAGAAAAATAATGGATTATAGTAGCTCATAATGGTTCTGGGGCTGCTGCTGGTTGAAATCCATCCTGAGGCTTATTTATAATTGGAACAGTTAGAGTTTTTGAGAATTGAGCAGCCTTGATTTATTTACAAGGGTTCACACAGGACTTGAGTCAGGGGGAATGGAAGGGACAAAGGTATAGAGGGTTTACTTCTTTAAACTTCAGTTCTGCAGGATTGCAAAGTCACATGGTAGGGTAGGAAATCTGTCTCCAGAGAAATAATGCCAGGTTCCTAAACCAGCAGGATTTAAAAAAATCTAGGTCCTTCTATCAACCAGACTTCATATTAGATCTGATTAAAAAGCTAAATCATACTTTAAATTTAAGATCATTTTGTTTTCTAGGATTCTGGTGACTAAGTTTTAATAATATATACATCTCATAATTGTAATGGTTCATTTATTTGTATGATATTTATTAATATTGAAATTTAGTATTTGCCAGGTGCTACTCTATATACTTGGAAACTGTAGTAATAAACAAACAAACAAACAAAAAACCCTATGTGATGGATCTTGCCAACCAGTTATCTTAAAGAGGTGGGACCAAGTTAGGGTGTGACTTTCTGAGACCCAGGGGGAAAATGTCACGTGGCCCTCTCTCTGTGTGGTTCCCTCACAGCACAACCAAGCTTGGACTTCTCATTCCTGTTTCATGAGTTTTCCCCTTATAATAAATAAAAATATAATTGTTTTATCTTTTAGGTAGCCTGGTTATTTCCTGAATCTAGTTAACTTCTATAACTATGTAGTTTTCTAAGAGTTGATTAATGTATGATTTATATAAAATAGAATAAATTGATAAGGTATATTTCATCAAAATTAAAACTTTTTATCAGGCAGTGGTGGCACACACCCAGCACTTGGGAGGCAGAGGCAGGCAGGTCTCTGTGAGTTCAAGGTTTGCCTGGTCTACAGAGTGAGTTCCAGGACAGCCAGGGCTGCTACAGAGAAAAACAGTATTTCAAAAGACAAAAACAAAAACAAAAAAACAATAAAAACTCCTATTCTCATTTGGAATTATTATTAATGCAGTAAAAAAATGAGATACATGATATACAAAAATATTTGCAATTAAAGTATTTATTAGAGAATTTTTAAATATTTGCTACATTAAGAAAACATACTCTGTTCATTGATCAGAAGATTTAGTCCACAAAAGGCATAATCACATTAAGAATTATGCTCAGCTTTTCAACTCTTAGACAAACAGCAGTCAAACTAAAGGCTTGAGCACACTTTTTGGGATGGTTGAAATTAAATAATCACACCAAGTATTTGTGAGAATGTGGGAAACCAGTCAAAAGGTAAAATGGTCTATCTGTCATCTTTGAAAATAGTCTGATGTCTTTAATTTCATTTAAACTGAAACAAAAATTTATATGTGATCTATCAATTTCACTCCTATGCACGAGGAAGGACTCTTTTTATTAGAGTTATACACAGATGTTCCTAACAGCTTTGTTTGTATTAGCTAAAAATTTTAAACAACCTGTATGACCATTGAGAGGCAGGGCTAAACAGATTACAGTGTAACAGATTACTACAAAATAATGAATCGGAATGAATTATTGATACATGGATACATCTCATATATGGCATATAAGGAAAGGAAAGTAAGTTCATACTGTCTGATCTTACTTATATGTGCAGTTTTGGGAACTGAAAACTAATGAGTAATGAGTGATAAGAAGTCAAAAGTTTCTAAAGCACACTTTTTTTAGGGGTGATGAATAACTTATTCCATTGTGGTAGTGGCTTCCTGGAATAATCAGTCTGTCAAAGCATCTAAAATTTTATACTTTAAATTTATGTGTTTTAACCTTTATCAAGTGTACCTCAATGATACTGTTTCTTGAAGAAATAAGAGAGTGATAGAGATATAAAGTATGAGTGAGGAGAGGGTAGGTAGCAAATTCAAATAGGGCATAAGCATCCCCTTTAGTGCTGAAATAATCTCACCATCATATGGTTTTCTGTAGTGCTTACTCATCTAAGGGAATTAGGTTCAATACCTCTATATCCTTATACCCAAAACCATGGAGGGATGCCTACGTCTGCTCTAACCCTGCATATACTACATTTCTTCCTATATATCCCACAATCATAATTAAGAGTCAGAATGAATGAAAGTGGGGATGTTGAATTGCAGTACAATTTTACATCATTAAAAGCTCACATTCTAAGAACTCCCTTTTAGGCACCCTGTCCACTTTGGATCCCTGAAACACATCACTTTCTCCCATACCTGTATTGTATTTGAATGATTACCATATCTTTTTCCAGCTTGGACTGTCTCTCTGTACTGCCTTCTAGAGCTCTTTCCTTGAATGACTCCTAGATTTCCAAACTCACCAGTGTGCCAAACTAAACTCCTTCTCTCAAATATATTCTTCCTATTATGATTGCCATTAAGTTTTCATATGGTGTTTCCTTCTCAAAATCCCCTTGAGCACCACATCACTGATCCCTAGTCGTTGACCTTCTCTATAAGCCTATCTTTAATCTTTTTCCACTAACTGTATCAGAGCCATGTCTATAGTTCAGAGAGCCATCTAGTTTTCCCTAAATGTTTGCAATAATCATTTTATACCCTTAATATTAATATTGCAGCCTAGCTGCTGTCTCTTGTAGAATGACTCATGTTTTTCCCTCATAGCGGCCTCCGATTTTTTTAAACATTCTTCATTATTCTTTCTTTCCTTTTGTGTTCACCCCACTGAAGTAAAACAATTTATTAAGTCAATGTTACAACTAATTTTCTCTGGGATGCCTTCCCTGATTCCCTAACTAATTAAATTTTTCTTACAGTATATTTCTGTAAATGCATGCTTTGTCTGTTTATTTGTTTATGATACAAGGTCTTATAAATCTCTGGGAGACCTCACACTTGCTTTGTAGTTGAGAATAACCTTGACACTCTGATGTTCTTGTCTCTATCTCCTAAGAGCTGGAGTCACAAGCCTATGCCACTATGCATGTTTGTGTAATGCCAGGTGTTACACCCAGGGCTTTGTGCGTGGTAGGTAAGCATTTACCAACTGTGCCACATTTCCAGTTTGGTTTGTTTTATTTTTACTGGTTATTTTACCTGAAATTTTATTTTCTATTTCTTTTAAAAAAATATAACATTTTGCAAGCATTATCCCTAGTACCAAAGATGACACCTTGACATGAAAATTGATGAAACATTTAATGAAAGCTAATTGAATGAGTGAATAAAGAAGTATTTTTATATGACTTTGTAATATAAAAGATAATTTGTTACACTTTTAATTTTAATTTATTTGGAAGCTTGTTAGAGATTTTTAAAATTAAGTTTAATTTTCATTGGTATAGGTATATCAAATGTGTATGTTAATAGAGTATGCAATATTTACTTATTTCCCATTGTGTAATGTTTAAATATGCTTAAATATTCTTCAACATTTATCATTTCTTTATGGTAAAAACTTTGAAAATCCTTTCTTCAATCTTTTGGATTGTATAGATAACATGGTTATTTGTAGCCTTTCTGCTGTACAGTTGCAAACCTCTTCCAATTCCTTCCTAATATAACTTAGTGTCTGGGTCTCAACTCCTCCAATATCCCCTCTTCCTCATTAGCTTCTGCTTTCCTGCACTTACAATGGAATGGCATTACATTGTTCATATTTACTAGACTTTCTTTATCCATTCAGGAGTTCAGAGACTTCCTGTTTGTTTCTGTTTTGTAGCCACTGTAAATAATGCTGTAAAGATCATGAGAATGTAGACGTCCCTTTACCATACTAATTTCAAGGCCTATCTAACCATAAGTGCAAAACTTGCATACTGTTTTCCATAGTGATGGTGCTTCTTTACATTCTTGTGAACAGTGTACAAGGCTCTCCTTTGCATGAAATTCTCACCATTACTTGTTATCTTTTGTCCTTTTGAGAATAGCTATTCTTAATGGAGTGATATACTATCTCCTTGTAATTTAAGAATTTTTTGTTTATCATTCTTGTGTTTGTATGTGATGTCAGTGCATGAATGTGGACACATATGTGTCATAGCATACCTGTGCAGGTCAGAGGACAACATTCAGAGGTTGGTTGTCCCTTTCCATCATTGGATGCTGGAATGGCACTCGGGCTAACAGGTGTGCCACGTGCGCTTTTACTCACTGGCTTTCATTGTGGTTTTGATTTCCATTTCCTGATAATTTGTGACATAGAATATTTTTAATACAACTGTGAACTATTTATCATCTTTTGAGAATGTAAATTCATGTCTATTGCCCATTTAGAAATTTTGGTCTTATTTTCTAGTGTTTTTTTTTGGGGGGGTATGACTATTAACTCCTTTAGTAGATGTATATTTAGCAAATAATTTTATCCATTTTTTTGTTATTTTTCTCTCTATTGTTTCTTTTGCTGTAAAGAAGCTTCTAGCTTTATTTATCTGAATTTTATATTGTTTCTAGTGCTTTTTTTGTTATCTTACCCAGAATATCCTTGCTAATTCTAATGCCTAGAAGTTTTTCTCTATGTTTTCTTCTAGTAGTTTATTTTAGTAGTTAGCCTCACATTAAGGTCTGTAATCAATTCAGTTAATTTTCATAACTGACAAAAGATTGGACTATATTTTCATTGTTATCTTTATATGAACAGTTTTCTCAGCACTTTCATTTCTCTAGTGAGAACATCTTTGTCAAAAATTAACGCATTTAGATGTATGGGTTTTCTTCTGGGCACCCCATTCTGTAACATATACTTACGCTGGTACAGTTTCATGAACTTCTGGTCAGTGCAGCTTCAAATGATGTATTTAAATCAGATGACGTGTTGTTTCCTGCTTTGTTCTTTTGATAAAAAATAGCATTAGCTACTGTAGTTGCTGTGTTTGTGCATGTGTGTGTTTCAATATGTTTTAAAGAATTTTATAATTCTGTGAAGAGTGTCATGAATATTTTGATAGGAATTACACTAAATCTTTTAATCATTTTTGGTAATGAAGACATAATAAAAATACTGGTTCTACCAATCCATGAACATAGTATATTTTTCTGTATTATGTGTCTCTAATATCTCTCTTCAGTGTTTTGTAATTTTCATTATAAATATATTCAATATCTTTGGTTATATTTGATCGGTGTTATAAGTTGGATTGCTTTTATGACATCTGTTTCAGTGATTTGCCATTGATGAAAATAATGAGTTTTGATTCTTACATATTGATTTTTCCTTCTGAAGTTTGTTATCTTTTTATTATTTCCATACTTGGGAGGTTTAGGACGGAGTCTTTTCCAATGTATGAAATCATGTCACTTATAAATAGTGACAAGTTTAATTTCCGTTGTGCTTTAGTTCCTAACGAAGTAGAAAAACCTTAGTTCTTAAAATTATGTTTTACATTTGTTATGTGTATTTTGAATATCTCTTATTAGAGTCTCAACTTCCTATAATTAAGGAGTTATTCTAGAAAGTGTAATAACTGAATTGCTTAATTTCTATATTATTTTTTTGTGGAAGTTGCTTCTATTCCATCCATGTCTTATCTGTTTTCATTAGGGTTGACCGAAGACACCATGTTAGTTTTGTATCTCTGTAGAGATTAGTGTACTATTTTCAGTTTTATGATGCTAACATCTAGGAGAAATCTGTCAACTACATATACATGTCCCTAGATATAGCTACCTTATACCCAGGGCAAGAGCAAGCATTTTCTCATAATGTTCTGATCTATTATATTATAAACTATGTAGGATTTTAGGAATAAGACAGGAAAAGTGTCATACATAATATGGTTCAACTAACACGTAAGGAATTACTTTTCAAATGTCATAGGTAATGAATTTGGATATAAGATTCAAACATTTGGTGAAAAACAGTGGTGGAGCATTAGGAATTATATAACCAAATGCCGAATAAATCAGCTTCTTAGGCTCTAGTAAATACTTTACTAAAATGTAAGTTGACGCTCAAGAAAAGTTGTGTGTGCATGTGTGTGTGTAAATTTGTATTGCATACTTTTATTATTAATAAACTGATGGAACACTGGGCATAAAGCAGAATCTTTTTTAAATATTTAAATTAATTATTTTTTTATTTATGGGTCTATTTGTGTGT
>NC_022010.1:53856800-53868347 GCF_000317375.1 Microtus ochrogaster
GTGTAAAAGTGTTGGTTCATCTGGACCTGCAGATAGGGGCTTTGGTCAGGCACCTTAATAAGGTGCTTGAGACTGAATTTGGTCTTTTCTAAGAGCAGTATTTGCTATGAACCACTAAGCCATTTCTCCAGTCCCTGGAGCAGAATATTATTGGCATGCCTATTGTAATCTTCTGGCCTGACCTGTCGCCTGGGACCCTGTCCCTTTAAAAGGCAAGCCCTGCCCACTCCCAAATCCCCTCCTCCTGCTGCCTTAGCAAGAAGTGTATCTCCCTATGCCTCTCTAGCCTATTCTTTCCTGTCTGCCCTGCTTCTGGAGAGGCAGCTTCTGTCTCTCTCTTCTCCGCACTTTTTCCTCTCCTTCCATTCTCCCCTTCCCCTCCCCTCCATAACACTTTTTAAAAACTTTATACCCTAGCTTTCTCTGCATGTCTTATCTATCTGTCTCTCATTCTTTGTGGCCTCCCACATACAAGGGGACCCATCAAGGCCTCGGGTCGCCCCGTTTTATAAATGATAACAATGCCTACAGTGAAGTACATCATGAATCATGTAACCCACAATGTTCTGCGAGGGAGTTCACCATCATTTCACTAATTAGAATCTTGAAGATCAGATATAAAGAATAGCTTGTTCAAAACATAGAACTGGTACAGAGAAATTCTAGATCCAAACCTGAATCTATGTCCCTTCTTTTATTTTTCCAGATTATAATATAATTACATCATTTCTTTTCCCCTTTATTCCCTCCAAATCATCTCATATATCCCACTTGCTCTCTTAGAAATTCTTCTTACCTGTTTGGAGTGTGTGTGTTCTTGTTTTATATGTGTGTGTGTGTTTGTATATGTATGTATAATGTAAATTATATTACTAACATGTAAGTCTATATCATATATATTCCTAACATGTAACAAGAACACATATATTCCTAACTACAATGTGCTCAGTCTATGTAATGTGACTTGTATGTATGTTGTCATGGCTGACCATCTGGTACTGGATAGCAAGTTGTGTGCTCCTCCTCTCGGCATTCCTTAGTTGCTTGTAGTTCTCTGTAGAGGTCAGGTCTCCTGGGGTTTCTCCTTTTCATATGGGTTGTTGTTGTCTTTGTTAAGCTCAGGTCAACTGTTCTGTCTACTGCCTTACATTCCTCTCTCAGAGATGTACTTACTGGTTTGGACTATATTATTTTCCTATGGTTGCCTTAATAAATAAAGACATCTTTAATGGCTTAAGCCATTAGAAGCTTATTCTTTCAAAGCAGTGAGACCAGAATCTGAAATTAACATATTGGCAAGGCTGCATTTCATCTCCCAATTGTGTGAGAATCAATCTTTCCTTGCTCTCTCATCTTCTGATGTTTCCAAATATTTCTTGGTTTGTAATTATATATTATTATTTTAGCGTATGCTTCTGCCTTCTACCATTTGATTGTCTTTTCCTCTTCTATCACTTATATGAATGACCATTAAATTTAAAGAACACCTTATTAAGCTTGGTGGTGGTGGCACACACCTTTAATCCCAGGACAGGCTCCAAAGCCACAGAGAAACCCTGTCTCAAAAAAACTAACTAACTAACTAATTAACTAACTAAATAAATAAATAAATAGGGTTCACCTTAGTAGTTAGGATAGTCTCATCTAAAGATCCTTAACCCAGTTACATCTGAAAAGACTTTAATTAATTGAAGTTTTAATATTTGTCTATTTTGTGTATCTGAGTGTTTTGCCTTTGTGTATTTACATATACCACATGCATTCCTGGTACCTGGAGAAGTCAGAAGAGTGCTTCCTAACCCCTGAAAATAGAGTTACAGATGTTTGTGAGCCATCATGTGGGAGCTGGAAACCAACTTGGGCCATCTTCTTGAAGGGAAAGTTCACATCTGGTGAACCATCTCTCCATCCCTAAGCAATGACCCTTTTTACAAATGTGATCTCAGTTTCAGATTCTGATCGGATTATGACTTGAGCATTTCTTCTTTAGTGATGCCATTCTACCCACTACACTTAATGGTCTAAGAACTACTTGGAGAGATTCCTACACTGTAGGTATGCCTTTGGAATTGAATAGATAAAACACAGGAAAACACACTTTTTGCAGAAATGATGAAAATTATGTAGGTTAGTAAGTGAGTACATAGACAGAGACAAACAGATCCAAATGATAGGTTAATGCTATTGACGTTATAGCCACCAGTAGAATACTGGTGCTACTCTATCATCATTAGGACAGGAATAGTAACATCTTGTTAGGAATGCTAGTAATACTTTCAGGGTTGTTTCATTAAATTAAGAATCATTTGCCTGTTTGGTTGTAAGTTGTTCTAATGATATCCCTGTTTTCTACACGATGCAATCCCCAAGTCTACTATAGTCTACTTTGGTATGTCTCCTATAAATTTCTCAACCTCTAATCTTTGTTGGCTTTCAAACATGCATCCTTCCCTATCTATATTTGTTCTTTTGTAGATGTGTAGTTTTGTACCTGATGTTAATATTTTAGGAATAGTTTTCTGATTACTCTGAGCCTAGGATCCACTTCTGACCTTCTTTAAACTAATTGAAATTGGATGGTGGATCTCCAAATTCCGAAGTCATATAGTCCCTTTTTATTTAGGCCTTAAGGAGTACAGAGACCACAAATGCATCATTATGCTCATTCAAAGTTCTCAGAATTTAATGAGAACACACAAACCTTTCTAGCTTGTTGTCAGTATACTAAATGAATCCAAAAGTTTTAATTATCTTTTTAGTTAAAGGTTCATATTAAGTTAGTGTGGTTAGGAAATAGTTGGGGTAATTTATAAGATCCATTTTGAACTGGATCTGATTCATCAAATAGCATTGACCTAAAAATATGCTGTATCTTATTTTCTCTAAAAAGAAAAAACACCCTTTTTATATTTATTTTTCCTTAATAAGAGGTATAGTTTCCTCAGTGAGATTCTCACTAAATTTTCCTTTCTAACTAGTTATTAATTGGAGATAGTTTCTGGGTTGTGGTGGGAGTCTGTGTCCACTTCTCCTTTCAGCTTTAGGGCTCTGTCTGGTGCAAACCCGTGCATGCCCTATGTGTGCATACTGTGTGAGTCTCTGTGAGTCCTCATGAGCTTTGGTCATGTTGATTTATGTTAATTTTCTTGATGTGCTCCACCCCTCTGGTTCTTAAGAATAGAATGGCTCACAGAAAGCAAACTCCACACATCTTTGGAGGTTCCTTGTCTCCTAAAATTTTCTCAGTATTTTGCTTGGTTTGATTATTTTTTTATCTATTTTTTATCCTTTTTTTTACATATACATTATGGCTTCTGGGTTTGTGTTTGTATGGGATTTCTAAATATGATACTGCGTGTTTCTCTGAGACTCTATTCCTTGTGCCTTTTCTTGGGCTTTTTTCCTTCTCTGTGTTTGTTTTCTCCTATTCTGATTTGTTTGTTTTTGCTTTATTTGACTCTATTTTAATATTAACCCTTAGAATCCTGTTTATTTTCTAATGAGAGACAGAAGCTGAGTACGGGTGGGAGAGGAGAATGAGAAGAACTGGGAGGAATAGAAGGAGGGGAAACTGTTATCAGAATATATGGTTTGAAAAAATCTATTTTTATTAAAAGAAACAACAAAATAAACAAAAATCAGTGCAATTGTTGATATTTTTTGCTGCCTTCATTTTTCAAAATCCTAGATGAACTATTTCTTGTAAACTGTTTGATAGTTATTCACATGGTGCTCTTAACATTATCTGACTCGTGAAGAAATGGACTGTGCTGCTATTAGTACTCTGCTTACACACTGCAATCGAATTTACTTATTTGTTACCTTTTTTGTTTTTATTGGCTTGCATATCTCTATTTTATTGAGATTTTATTGATTAGATGGGTGGCTTGGAAAGGACCCTAAGTTTTGACAGGTTACTATATAATCTAATAAGTAAAAATTCTTTTCTAATAGCTTTTCTAATTGGGTGATTCCTTGATCATAACCTCATCAGAGACTTAGCCTCAGAAGTACCCACTTACCCTCCCATATTCCTAACTCAAAGAAACTTGACTCATGCTTCCCATTTTTTAATCTACTGTCTTTTGGAATAAATTCCTACAAAGAAATAGAAAATTGGTGTGGCAATTCATCTAAGGGATACATCATACAAATGGAAACAACACACATAAACTTAAATAAGGTATAGATAAGGCTGACACTAGTACTTACTTCATAAAGAAAAATTACGCAGGGTAAAATAAATTGAGTATGCTTTGTATATCATGATTGGAGAACAAAAGACTTCTATGTAGAGGTTCTAGTTGATCTTAGAAAGTGGAAAGAAAATAAACCATATGAAGATCTAGTAAATATCTTTAAAGGGCAATATTTATAGTCTACATAAAGTAAGTAATAGTTGTATCTTGTTTTAGGGACAAAACAAAAGGAGCAAAGTGGTAAAAAGAAGTTGTGGCATCTGATAAGAGATGAACACGAATGATGGAGACATTAATATTTTATGATTTTGAATTTGAATTTTATTCTTATTGCAACATAAACTCACTATGATTTCATACAGTGGAACAATGTAACGTGCCCTGTGTTTTAAGACTACTCCAGCTTCTCCTTTGATTCTAGATTACAGAGGGTCACAGTGGAAATGGGAAACTGATAATTGTGATTTGAAGTGCTGATGGCCGAAGTGGGGAGAGATGGCTGGTTTGGGAATGTGTTTTGGGGGGTGGGTTAATAGAGTTTATTGAGAATAATACAGATGATGGGGGTAACATAGATGAGCCCCTGGACTTTGTTCTGGTTGACTGAGTGGATGCTGGTGCCTTTCATGAGAGACAGAGTGAAGCTTGATTGCAACTGTTGGTGATGAGGTTGATGTAGAATCCAGAGTTTTGCTAGGTATCGTTTTTCTTCAATATGGAAAACTTATCACAAATGTGCTCATTAACCTCTATTATGTGTGTTCAGCTAGTTTCTTTCTTTGACAAACCACCTGTGGTATCCCATAATATGTTGTTTTGTGAGGGTTGGGTTGTGTGTGTGTGTGTGTGTGTGTGTGTGTGTGTGTGTGTGTGTGTGTATGTGTGGCAAATTTTTTCAGAGACTATTTGAATGCTGAAATAATATACAATGACTCTCTCAATACACTTGAGTTAATCAGACACAATTTTTTTATATCATGCTGTAAAATACTCTGAGGGGAAAAAATCAATGTTGTTTTTTTTTCATTAAGCTTTATTAAAGCATAAATATCAAATACAAGGTAACCCTTGGTCTCTCCCTGATTCAGTATTTGTTATATCTTCTTATTATGCTTTTCCTTATTCATTAGTGGTTCATTCATTCATGTTACCTCACCCACCTTAGCAGTTTGTGCAGCTTTGAGGGAAGTCCTACAAGTGGAGTCAGAATTGGGGTTGTTACTACTCTGAAGTCTATAGTAGAAGCCACCTATGCAATTATGGTTACATAGGTACATCTACTCATTCTATAAAATCAGAGGATCCAGAGAAAATGCAATTAATATCAATAATGCTTGATAATTACAGAAAACAGCTCATATGTCATATAGAACGTAAATACCTTGGGTGTCTGTGGACTACCAAATATGAGTGATTCTGTAGCTCACTGGAGTATTTACATACCAAGATATGAGAAAGTACATAGCTGAGATTTGATCTGCTAAATTTTGATCCAATGCACTGCAACTCCTGTGTATTGTGAGATACTTGTATGAACTCATGTATTATAAAATTAAAATGTATTGTGTAGTTCATTGTATTGTTCAGTCAGATTTTGATATCCTCATTTTAAATAATTCATGGGAAGAAATGATCACTTCATAATGCCACAAACTCACAGCAGGCAAAACTAATTTTACACAATATGAAAACAGATTTTATTTATTTAAAAGGAATATTAAAAAATACAACAACAACTTTTTTGACACCAGCTGCTGGAAAATAAATAGAATACTTTATGACAAATATCTAAATGTATAAAAGCTGTTCCTAGGAGAGCAAGTTGTAGATTGTAAAGATACATTTATGTGCTCTGGTCAGTACTGGAAACCATATTTTGAGTGAAACAAAGCTTCCCATTCTGCTTAATATCTAATTAGTGTGGCTGTTTTAGTCTCTGAACCTCAAGCAAGCTTTATTTATTAAAATACAAATGAAATATCACTACAAGTGTCAGTGAATATTACCAGACTATTGTGGGTGATGTATCCAGTGACTTTCTTTGTTTTCCTTGGGTGATGATATTTAAAGTTAAAGGACTTCCTTCATCCTCCATGTGTTAGTACATTTTAACATATCCTTTAGCAAAGTTGTACTGAAAATAATTGAAAGAGCATTGGGATTCCAGCAATGAAGGTGTAAGTTCAAATACTACTTTTTAGAATTGGTGACCTTATACAGTTCATTTCAAATGATGGGATCTTTCTGGTTTTAATCTGTGAGATGGGGCTAACAATACCCATCTGTGAGATTCTTTGGATATTCAGTGAACTATAGAAGAATTTGGGAAAAGTTAAAATGTGATTAAAATGATGATTTCATCCTTTAATGAATTCTTGATAAATTCTGTTTCTCAAAGGCAGCAACCTTGCATTTTGAGGGATGGCTGTGCATTTATAATGTAATAAGTCTAAAGTGACTCCATTTCTACTGCACATTTCCTGCAACCCACCTAGAATTATAATGCAAACATTAGTAAAGCAAAGCTGCCACAGCAATGCTGGTATCAGGAGACTATTGTATATCAGACTATCAGGAATATATTGTACTAATATTTGAGCAAGTCAATGCATATTTTATATATTCTTTATATTCCCATTTTTCTTAGATGCAGAACATATATAACTTTGGGATCTTAAGGAAAATTAAGATATAATACCAGAGAGCTCTAAGTTTCTACTTCAATTTCTCTGATTTTTCTATGATTCTTTCCTTTCAGAATATAAAGTTTATAATCTATAGGTTAAAATCATTTTTATTGAAAATAGATGCTTTTCTTATATATCTTGATTGCAGTTTCCCTTCTCTCTATTCCTCTCAGTTCTTCCCCACCTCCACTCTCCTGTCGATCAATGCCCTTTCTGTTTGCTAATAGCAAAGAATAGGTTTCTAAGAGATAACAACCAAACATGACAAGATAAAATATAATAGGATAATGCAAAAACTGTTGTATTAAAGTTGGACACAACAATCTAAAAGTCCCAAAAACTGGCATAAGAGTAAGAAACCCACTTGCTGTCATAGTCAGGAATCCCATAAAAATGTTAAGCTAATACCTAATATATGTACTTAGAGACTTGTTTAGACCTGTGTAGATCCTGTGCTTTCTGCTTCAGTCTCTGTGAGTTTTTATGCACATTTCTTAGTTGATTGAGAGGGCCATATTCTACTGGTATCCTCCATCCTCTCTGATTCTTGGTTACCCTAGCAGTGTCAGGTATGGGTTCCTTCTCATGGAGTGGGACTTAAGTCAGATATTAGTTGGCTACTTCCACAAGTTCTATGCCACCATTTCCCTAGCATATTTTGCAAGTAGGACAGAGTGTATGTAGGTCAAGAGTTTTTTGATTGAGTTGGTGTCCACTTTTCTCTTTCAGTAGCTACAGAGTACCTTCTCATACCACAGGCACTAGAACATAGGGATGAAGGCCCCATGTAGGGGTAAGTTCCACTCCCCTATGTTCAATGAGTTGTGTAGATGTTGTTCTCAGAAGTGGGGCCCTGCTCTCAGTTTTTAGAGAGTAACCCTTTGTCTTAGCAGTAGCCTGGTTGGTTTGGAGATTTCCATGGAACCCAATTAAAGGAAGCCCAGTCTTGCCACTGGAGGCTGTGACTGGCTACAAAGATAGCTAGTTCTACTTTCTATCTTCCATGACTAGGCGTCCTTATTAGGATCACATTCATATATTCTAGGAAGATTCCACTGCACTAGTTTTCCACTTCAACACTCTCCAAATGCCCCCCAGTTCCAGTCACCTCTCCATGTACTCTCTCCCTCCACCCCATTCCCCCCACCTGATCACCACTCCTGCATCCATTCCCATACACTGACAGTCTGCCCTAAAATCTGTTCTATTTTCTGTTCTCAGGGAGATCCAGGCATGCCCACTAGACCCTCTTTATCTAACCTCTCTGGGTTTACAGACTGTATCTTGGTTATTTACTTAATGGTTAATACCAACTTAAAAATGATTATATACCACATTTGTTTTTCTGAATCTGGGTTACCTCACTCAGAATGAATTTTTCTAGTTCCATCCATTTGCTTGAAAATTTGGTGATTGTTATTTTTCTTAAGAGCGGAATAATACTTCATTGTGTAAATCTACCACATTTTCTTTATCCATTTTTTTTTTTATTGAAGGACATCTAGGTTGTTTCTAGTTTCTGGATGCTATGACTAAAGCTGTAATGAATATGCTTGAACAGTTGTTCTTGTCATGGGATGAAGCATCCTTTGAGTATAAGCCCAAGAGCAGTATAGCTAGGTCTTGAAGTAGATCTTTTCCCAGCTTTCAAAGGAATCAGCACATTGATTTTCACAGTGGCTATACAAGTTTGCACTTCCTCCAGCAATGGAGGAGTGTTCCCTGGCTCCACATCCTTACCAGCGTAAGCTGTCACTTGTGATTTTGGTCTTAGTCATTCTCACAGGTATAAGATGGAATCTCAAAGTAGTTTTGATTTTCATTTCTCTAATAACGTTGAGCATTTCTTTAAGTGTTTCTCAGCCATTTTCATATCCCGTATTAAGAATTCCCTGTTTAGATCTGTACCACATTTGTTTATTCAGTCATGCATTTTTTTTGTTTATTCTCTTCTGAGTATAGTTATAATGTTTAGGTATGTCCCTTAATCCATAATCTCTCGAGGAATTTTTTCATGAACAGATTTGAGATTTTGTCAGAGACCTTTTCTATACCTAATGAGATGATCATGTGATGTTTTTCTTTCAGTTTATTTATATGGTGGATTATATTTGCTGATTTTTGTGTATTGAACTATCCCTGTATCTCTGTTATGAAGTCTACTTGATCATGGTGGATGATCTTTTTGATGTGTTCTTGGATTCACTTTGCAAGTATTTTATTAAGTGTTTTTCATCTTTGTTAATAAGGTAAATTAGACTGTAATTCTTTTTTGTTGTCTTTATGTCATTTGGGTATCAAAGTAACTGTGGCCTTATAAATGAATTGGACAATGTTCCTTCTCCTTCAATTTCATAGAATAATTTGAAGAGTTGGTGTTAACTCTACTTCAAAAGTCTAGTAGAATTCTTCACTAAACCCATCTAAGCCTGGACTTTGTTTAGGTTGGGAGATTTTTTAATGACTACTTCTTTTTCACTGGGAGTTTTAGGTCTATTTAAGTTACTTAAATCTGATCTTGATTTAACTTTATTAAATGGTAGCTATCAAGAAAATTATCCATATCTTTTAGATTTCCAGTGTGGTAGAGTATAGGTTTTTAAAGTATGTCCTTATGAATCTTTGTATTTCCTCAGTTTCTGTTGTTATACCACTTTTTTATTTCTAATTTTGTAATTTGGATATTCTCTCTCAGTCCCTCATTTAGTTTAGATAAAGATTTGTCTATGTTGTTTTTTTTTAAGAACAAGTTCTTTGTTTCACTGATTATTTGTATTATCTTTGTTTCTATTTTATTATTGATTTTGGTACTGAATTTGATTATTTCTTGTCATGTATTCTTCTTAGGTGTGATTGCTTCATTTTGTTCTAGATCCTTCAAGTGTGCTATTAAGTTTATAGTATAATATGTCTTAAATTTTTTTAATATAGGCACTAAGTACTACGAAGTTTTCCCTTAGCACAGCTTTAATTGTGTCCCATAAGTTTGAATATGTTGTATATTCATTTTCATTGAATTCTTGAAAGTCATTAATTTCTTTCTGTATTTATGTCATGACCCATTCTTCACTTAGTAGAGAGTTGTTTAGTTTCCATGAGTTTGTAAGCTTACTGTTTTTCACTTTCCATGATGGTCTAGTAGAATTCATATAGTTATTTCAGTTTTCTTATATCTGTTGAGACTTGCTTTGTGTCCAAGTATGTGATCAATTTTGAAAAAAATCCATGTATACCAGAGAAGAAGGTACATTCTTTTGTGTTTGGGTGAAATGTTCTATTAATATCTGTTAGGTACATTTAGTTTATAACATTTGTTAGGTCCAGTATTTCTCTGTTTAGTTTTTGTGTGGATGACATATCCATTGGTGAGAATGAGATACTGAAGTCACCTACTCTCAGTGATTGAAGGTTATAATCATATGATTTAAGCTGTAGTAGTGTTTCTTTTACACACTTTGGTACTTTTACATTAGGGGCATAGATACTAAGAATTGAAATGTCATCATGGTGGATTTTTCCTTTGATGAGGATATAGTTTTATGTCTCTTTTGTTAGATATTAAAGTGACTACATCAGATTGCTTTTTAGATCTATTTGCTTGGACTATCTTTTTCCAATTTTTTGTTCCGAGACAATACCTATCTTTTATGTGGAAGTATGTTTCTTGGATGGAGCAAAAGAATGGATCCCATTTTTGTACCTATTCTGTTAGCTTGTTTCTTTTTACAGGAGAATTAGAGATCATTGATATTGAAAGATTCATTGATTTCTGTTATTTTGTTGATGGTGGTAGTTGTGGTCTGTGTATTTGTATGTGCATGTGTGTGTTTCTTCTTTTGTTTTGCTGCTGGTGTGAAATTATTTAATTCCTGTATTTTCATGGGCATAGTTAACCTCCTTAGTTTGGCGTTTTTCTTCTAGCACCTTCTGTAGGACTGGGTTTGTAAAAAGATAGTGTTTAAATTTTACTTTTTCATGTAATATCTTGATGGAGGAAGGTCATTGGTTAAGTAATAAAGAAATTGCTTGGCCTCATATGTTAAGGAGGTGTAAAGAGAACAGAATGCTAGGAAGAGGAATTGAGCTCAGACTCGACAGCTCTGCTCTCTGGAGCGGAGACTCCATGCTCCCCGCTCCCCAGAATGGACGTAGGCTAGAATCTTCCCGGTAAGCGCACCTAGCGGTGCTACACAGATGATTAGAAATGGGTTCAATTAATATGTGAGAATTAGCCTAGAAGAGGCTAGATAGAAATGGGCCAAGCAGTGTTTAAATGAATACAGTTTGTGTGTTGTTATTTCGGGCATAAGCTAGCAGGCGGCGCGGGGTGCTGGGGACACAGCCTCGCCACTCCTATTACTGCAGAATGGTGCCTGACATGATGGACTAAATCCACTTAAAAACCTGAGAAGACTTAAAAATAAGGGAAAGAGAATTTAACACAGATTTTTGCTGTTTGTTGGTGGCGTGCTGTAAAGAGATTTCCTGATTCAGCAACAGCAGCAGAAAAAAACACTGTGTCATTTTAAAGCGCAGCTTCTTGGGGCTGTGCTGCCAGCATGAATTCTGGCTTTAAAGCATTTCAATGGCTTTTAGGGGACTGGATGTTTGGAAGGAGAGAGCTCTGAGACCATGCTGGTGGCTCAGCACTCCCCGCCTGC
>NC_022010.1:53870853-53874043 GCF_000317375.1 Microtus ochrogaster
GGGCCAAGCAGTGTTTAAATGAATACAGTTTGTGTGTTGTTATTCCGGGCATAAGCTAGCAGGAGGCCTGGGGTGCTGGGGACTCAGCCCCGCCGCTCCTATTACTACAATATCTTATTTTCTCAGTCTATGGTGATTAAAAGTTTTACAAGGCATAGTAGTCCGGGATGACTTCTCTGGTGTCTTAGTGTCTGCATAATGTCTGTCCAGGACCTTCTGGCTTTTAGAGTCTCCATTGAGAATTCAGGTGTAATTCTAATGGGTCTGATTTTATATGTTTCTTAGTCTTTTTCTTTTGAAGCTTTTAATGTTCTTTTTGTTGTTGTTGTTCTGTGTGTTTAGTGCTTTGATTATTATTAGCGAGGGGACTTTCTTTTCTGATCCAATTTATTATTGTTCTGAATGCTTCTTGCACCTTACCTAGACAGGCATTTCCTTCTTTAGGTTAGGAAAACTTTCTTTTATTGAAAACATTTTTTTTTTTTGCTTTTGTGCTGGGTTTTTTTCTCCTTTCTCTATACCTATCATTCTCAGATTTGGTCTTTTCATATTATCCCAGATTTCCTAGATGTTTTGTGTCAGGAGATTTTTAGATTTAGCATTTTCTTTGACCAGTGATTCTATTTCTTCTATCATATATTGTGTCTGAGATTCTCTCTTCCATCTCTTGTAATTTTTTTTTGGTAATTTACCTATGTTATTTCTGTTTGAAATCCTATTTGTTTTATTCCAGAATTTCCCCAGTTGAGAATTTCTTTATTAATTCCATTTCCAATTTCATGTCTTGAACAGTTTCATTTATTTCCTTATACTATTTGTGCTTTCCTGGATTTCTTTAAGGGATTTATTCATTTCCTCTTTAAGAACCTCTGTCATATTCATAAAGGCTATTTTAAGTTTTTCATGTGCTTTAGCTATGTTAGAATATTCAGGGCCTGCTGTGGTAGGCTAACTCTAGTGGAGACATATTGCCCTGAATGTTACTGTGTTTTAAAATGGACATCTTGTCATCTGGGTTTGGAATGTCTATAGGTCTAGATGGTGGATTTATTTTCATTGGGTGGATGCTTCTTTCCTTGGTTTCTGTTTTCTTCTTGATTTTCTGATCAAATTGTGGGTGTGTGATGCCTGTTTTCCTGGTCTGTTTAACTGGTGTGTGCTAGTGTTGGAGGCTGGAGTACTGGGATGAGTTGGGGGAAAAAAAGGTTTGAGGAGAGTCTTTGTGATCCATTGGGGATGGGGTCAGACAGGAAAGAGAGACCTTAGCAGGTTTTCTGCTAAAGAGATAGGAATGAGACTGGGGGTGGAAGTGGATTAGAACACAGGAGCAATAGGAGAGATGTGGGTCTGCCTTCAGCCTACTTGCTGCCCTGGGAGGAGCAGACCTTGGGTTATCATGCGGTGCCTGCTAGGATCCACATGAGATGTGGTCAGACAAGAAGTAAGACTGCAACTGGCGTTGTTCCAGCCCTAGGGTCGAGACTGCTGGGACATTGGGTGTGTGGAGCAGAGAGAAGAAGGTCTGCTGGCAGTCTGCCTGTTTTTTTGGCATACAAGCTCTATATGCTAATATCTGGGCTTTATGTTTGCTTCAGGCTGCTCTTTATAATGCAAAGGCTGGAGTGAGAACTAAACATCATTCAGAGGCCTTCTTAGAGTTAGGAAATTGTTCATATTCTAGAATGATCATAGTCACCTTTGCCTGTTCACTCTAAGTCTGTAAGTCAATCGTAAAACAGAATATTGAACTAAAATATTGTCAGATTTTATGTGGGGACATAAGCAGCCCACTTGAAGAGTTTCAAGTCAGTGAAAAACCTAGGCTCCCCCAAAATGCTGGATAGCACATAAGGAACAACACCCAGTGTTGTCTGTTCTCTGGCATCCTCACATATTTTCACACACACATGCATTCTTATAGGTAGAAACAGACACACACACATCCTCATAGGTTGAAATACACACATACGCACGCAATCATCCCCACAGTTAGAAATATGCACACATACATATACATCCTCATAGGTAGAAGTACATGCATACACGCATATGCATACACACATTCATCTTCACATGTAGAAATATATACACACATATACATACATGCATATGCAAACACAATTCTCTTTGAATGTTGTCTTTGAATATGTAGAATTTTAGAAATTCTTTATAGACTATACGAACATAATGTTCTCATTTTATCATAGAATAATGTCCAGTGCTTGGTTAGAAGATGTCAGAGAATTGAAATTAGTGAATTTGGGATGGTATCTCTTTAACCTGTTATAAATTTACTTTTTTGAATAAATTGTCATATATTTAGTGATAACAGTCTTGGTATTGATATCAGTCACATGACTGAAGATCTTTCAGTGAATAATAAGTCACTTGGGAAACACTGGCACATTCAGCCATAGCAAAGTTTAAAAATTCTTATTAAAATAAAAAGTATATATGCATATATTACCAAAATATGATGTCAATTAAAAGTAAGGTGAATTTGATAAGAAAAACATCTCATTTGTTAAATTGTTGAAGTGTTTTTAATCTTGGAAACATTTTGTATATATAACCTTTTTAATCTTTAAGATATATGTATATATGTGTGTGTATGTGTTGTATATAAAATCTTCTCCATCTTAGAGTTTCTCTATATATACAAATATATATCAAATATATTTTTATATATGTGTTCAGTGTATTTTGATCACATCCATACCTCATTCCCACTCTCCAACTCTTTCATCCACTCTTGCATTCACATAACATAATCCCTTCCATACTTTATGTTGTCTTTTTAATGATTATTTTTAATAGCCAATTGAGTTCAGTTATTATTCCATGGATGTGAGGTTGCCAGCTAATGCACGGGCAACCTACCAGTAGCCATTTCTCAAAGGAAATAGTTGTCAGCTCCTCATCTAGGAATGAGAACCTGTGAGCTCCTCTCTCCTTAATGCAGTAATTTTGACTCGCTCAACATTGTGCAGCTACTATAGTTGCTCTGTTGTTCATGGGTATAATGACCATGTTATATCCAGAAGACAGCATTTAAAACACTCCTTCTCATCCTTACCATGGCATTCTTTCTTTCGCTTCCTCTCTGGTGTTTCCTGAATCTAGGGGTAGGAGGCAGTTAGATGGTACACATGTCCCATTTAAGTTTGTTTGGTTTGGTTGGTTGGTTGGT
>NC_022010.1:53874212-53881082 GCF_000317375.1 Microtus ochrogaster
TTTTATTTTATTTTATTTTATTTTATTTTATTTTATTTGAGACAGGGTTCCTCTGTGTGACAGTCCTAACTGCCCTGGAACTAGCTCTTGTAGACCAGGCTGGCCTCGAACTCACAGAGATCCACCCTCCTCTGCCTCCCAAGTGCTGGGATTAAAGGTGCGTGCCACCACATGTCCCATTTGGGATAAGCACTCACGTCACTCATTATTAGCACTTCATCTATTTATAAGTTCCAGTATAAACTGCTCTACAGTGCAAAAAACATAAATGTTCTCCAGTCAAACTGGAGAGCATCACAAATCGACAAACTGAACCATAAATATTAATTAAGAATGTAGTTTGATAAAAAAAAAATCATTTAGAAGACAACAATGCCATATAACTTCCCCAGCATAAGCTTTCCTATGCTTACTACAGACCAGGAAAAACTTTTTTGCTGTGGGATTTTTCAGATGGTGGAAAGTTTCTCCTGTAGCAATGGTGCAGCTATTATACCAGAGGCCACATCTTGTCTGACAGATCAGTATTACAGAATTCAGGGTAGAGTGTTAAGTAAAACCTACTTCTCTACTACTACTATGCATGATATTTACTAGAAATAAGAATATCAACCAGTAAGGAAAAAGTTTCCCAATTATAGATTGATTTCTATATGCAACCAGAGGGTATATATGGTACCTTCAGAAATAGAACAATGGCAATCAATATACTGTAATGTTTGTATAGGGTTCTGGAGAAACCTCTTGATCTGTAACCTGTAGTGAGTTCAGCATGGTGACATAACTAGGCCAGATGTGACAGAGGGACAGAGTCTGTGGATTAGTTGGAATAGAACTTTGGGTTACTACCACAGATGTAGATTTCCCTTCATGAAATTACAGGGTCTTTTGTTTTCCAGGAGACCCATCTATAGACTCTCAGAGGTTTATTCTCTTTAATGGAAGTAATGCAGTTAATCTGTGTGAAACCTCAACAGATTTGATATCAAATTTCATATAAAAAGTTGGTAATTAATGACAGTCTTCGCACATAATTAGCAATGAACTTTGAACAGGGCCTGCCTAGGGGAGTAGGATCACAGAATTGTAGAATCATTTCATTATGGCAGGAGAGACATAGGCCCTTCCTTTGCTGAATAGATAAGAGTATATAAAGTTAGTAGCCAGGAATCTTTCTGCCACGGACCGTAGGAAACATGGGACTAGAAAGAAGTGTCTAGTTCCAGTGTAAAATGCCATTCACTATGGAGTTAGAGTCATTCATTTTAAACATTACCGTCACTCTTGTACAATGATTAGGCCATTCTTTCTTAGCTAAGCATTTAGCCACTCTGATAACATCAATGGCAAACATTCATGTAGAACTTTCCCTAATTACTCACTGTAGTCTCTCTTTTAGATATTAAGGCCTTTATGAACTCAGTACTATGTTTATCTCAGAGTTTGCAGATAGAACTAAAGCACAGTGACTGGGAAAATCATGGAAGGAAGCAGAATCAGTAAATGGTGGAGTCTGGTTTCGAACCCAGGACAAAGGGTTCTAGATTTCATATTCTATGCTATGCAGCTTTGTAAGTGTTTATTATGTAACCACTTGGAAATAACATGGATAAATTCCCTCTGCTCAAAACAAATCCGAAAAAGCAAAATTCAAAAGAATTGAAGGAAAACCCATTATTTAAAAAACAAAGTTGGGATAACTGGATGTCTACACAGAAAAGAAGGAACCGTGACAGAGATATGGTAGCTGTGGTGAAGTGAAACATTGCTTGCTCTCAGTGACTGTGAGCAATGTTAGGTCTGAAGGGTGGGACTGCACAGTCATGGCTGAGCACTGCAGCACAGTGTATCAGAGTAATCAGCCTTCATTGTGTCAGGCTGCTTGAGTGACACTAATGCTCGGGAAAGGATTGGTACTCTGCGCAGTTCATTGGCCAGAGTTAAAGAACATCATTAAATTTATTCTGAAGCTATATTATAAAGCATTTAAGGACCAGAGCTGCAGATAGTTAAGACTTTGAATCTTCACACTGTTCTTTATTAGTATCATGTATTTAGTTAAGTTACCCGATCCTCCTCTCAATTCCAAATTTTTCATCTGTAATTAGGATAGTTGTATAACTATCTATAATCTAGGATAGTATCCTAGATTCAGGGTAAGGAGTAATAAGTAATATCAGTCTCTAAAAGGTTAGCACTGTACCAGGCACATAGTAAGGCTAAACATTTTAGGAATGAAAATTTGATTTATCTTTCAAATATGGACTATAATTCCAATTACTCTCTTATATTGAAAAGAAAGCATGGCCTAGCAGGTAATAATAAGTAGGGCTTTATACCTATCAATCTCTCACTGCTTTTGGATAAGGGACCTTGAACTCTGAATTGTGAATAGTGCTTATAAAGGAAGCTTTGTAAATCAACTTATTTAAAATGCAGTAGAGCAGCTTATGATTTAAAAGCATCCTGTGGTGAATCCTTTTATAATGCGAATAATCATCTCCTAATTTATCTGTTCTGTAAGTTCAGCTTGGCTTAGTGTGTCTTCTTAAAGCAGAGAGTACACCTGCACTCTTGTTCCAACAAGGTAAGCAGTCCTTTCATGCTGGGAAGACTTTCAGAGAAATACAGGGTGCCTCTTGGATTCAAGATAGCATAGGGCAGTAACTGCAGAGGCTCACAAGGCCCCTGTTGTCAGGAAGAGCATTAATTGTACTTTGTGAGGCATCCATTTTTAATGAGCATGCATCCTCATGTAGGTCAGTAGACCTAGACTGTCATGAGGATCACTGAAGCCTAGGACTGTTGCATGGATTGAAGTTACTGAAAAACAATTAGCCATGCTTCCTTTTTCTGAAATTTCACTGGAACTCAACATGAAATTATGACATGCCACACAAATCCCTATGAAAAGGTGAGCAGCATGGGAAGCTGTGTGTAGAAAAAGCAGTGTGGGCTTTGAACTGGGAACTCAACTAAATATGACTGCTATGTAGCAGCACAGGGTACAGAGAAGGTGTCATTCACACTTCCTGTGTGCTTGTTTCCTAGTTGTATACTAATTACATTGGATTTACATCTCATATGTAACTTCTAGCTAAAAAACTTTACTAATCTGATTCATAAAATAAGGTGAACTGTTTCTTTCTGTCCAATAAAAAGAAGAAAAGAATCATAGAAAGAACACTTATGCATAGTTAAGAGGTTTTCTTATCCCAATTAACAATGCTTGTCACTCTGCCTCAGCTTGATCCCTTTTTTGTAGATGTGCAGATTTATAAAACATTTTATTTAACCACTATGTAGAGCTGAATATCAAAGTGGGCAAACTCAAACCAAATGAGTCTTTTCTACCATGAGCCAGCAAACATTGACCTTTGTTTGGAGAAACTTGGATGTATTTGAGATAAAATGACCTTTCCCACAAATTAATTATATCTAGTACTAAAATAATTACATCTTTTCATTGATTCTTTTTATTTCCACAGTATCCATGGGAATTTTGCCAATTCTTCATAGAGCGATTTAAGCTTATTCATACCTAACTTGGATCAAGTACGCTTTAAATATATGCCTGCGGCTCTGTCATCTGCATGATGAATGGGACAATAGCATGTATCAAATTCATGAACATAAACTATATGGTACTTCTCAATGCCAGGTCCTTAAAAACTCAAATGACTACTTTGTAACAGCTTGGAGAGCACTTCAAACTTTCTGAACTTTTCATACTTTCTCCGCCCACTCAGGATGTTGAGTGGAACTGTAAGTCATACATGACAGATGTATCTGATATCAAATTGAGAATTTAAGACATTTCACACAGATTCAGGAATTATAAAAGTCTACTATATAAGCCTTGAATTTTTTTTTTTAATTCAAGCAGATTTTAAAGAGGCTCATGAACTTAATTCAGCTAAGTGGTAATAACTATAAGTTTAGCCAAATTGGAAATTCTGAGAAAGCTTAGATTTTCCAAATCATCTTGAGAATTAAACTGCCAAGCCTAAAGATGTGAAAGCCATCATATCTGCCAATAAGTGTGACACGTTACCATGGTGCCATAGTGACCGTGCCCAGAGCAGAAACATCTTTGGACTACAAAGATAAAGAAACAGTTTACTCATGCATTCGTTTCAGTTCTCCAAAAGAAAATATGCTCTTGGGTGTGACATTTCTAATTTTAGTATATAAAGACAAATCCTTTTACCCTTCCAATGGAATAAATATTAAAATTAAATTGTGTAGTAACAATGCCATTTCTGTTTTCTTAATATATGTTAGGAAATGATTTAGCCTATTGAAAGCAGCTGTCATTAGTGATAGAGGATAATATAATTCTTAAAATTCAAAAATGCAAAACCACATTTATAGAGAAATTCGAGTATAAGAAGTATATTTTAAATTTTATTATGATATCATATTAAAACATGATATGACCTTCTGTATACTAAGAAGGGTCAAGAAATATAGAGTATATATTTGATCTTATTGACATGTCAAGCTGTAGTCACCCCCTAAGATATCATGGCTTTTATGTTTCTGAAATCTATGTATACAACCCATAGAATAAGATGATTACAAAGAAATTTTTAAAAATTATTTACCTCTGTATTGAAATAGAAGATATGGGACTCCCTAATGGAGTCCAAGTTATGCTAAGGCAGAATGTATTTTCTAAAAAATACCTAGTTTTATTTCTGGAGAGTAGATCACTCATGAAAGCCCAAGAGCACCCTCTAGTGAAGGTTCTGTAATAGACCTGAGGGGGCTTTTTCCTGACCTCACTGTCACTTCCCAGTGACCTTTGATTTCCCTTTAAACACTGGATTCCTGTTCTCACAGGCCTAAGGGGGCTTTCTCTTGACCTCACTGTCCCTTTCAACTGACTTTTGATTTTCCATATGTAAACACTGGATTCCTGTTATCTGGCCTTAGCAATTTGCAGATCACAGAGAAGGCAGTGTGCTTGGAAAGTACTTGTAGTGATAAAAATACTTAACTCCTAGGATCTGCTATTCATTGTTCTCATGGCTTTGTTTGTTTGTTTTCACTCAGAAAATACTGGTCTATGACCAACAACTCTACTATCTGTTAAAACAGTTTTCAAAACTAAGGAAATATAAACAGTAGAAATCTGTAACTCATTTGAACTTTTGGGTTCTTTATAGGACAGGCAGGGACATTTTTGTATTTCCAATATTAGGAAAATGGCCAGGGATATTTAGGTGATTTCTGTGGGTTTACAGGGTTGTGAATGGGTAGATAAAGTAACTCTAGATTTGACCAGTGTATACTGTATGCATATATTAAATATTAGATTGAACTTTATAAATGTGTACAATTGATACACGTTGATCAACAATTAAATAATTAAATAGTTTGAAAAGTAGGAAATCATTAAGTGTTTCACATATGTTTTTGTATTTTAGAAAGATGATTATAAAGAGTCTCTGTCTTAACTGAAGTATTTAAACTGTCAGTATATCACTCACATAGATTATTAACTATTCCATAACAATTGAAACAAGGTTAATCATTACTTGATTTTATAAACAAGTTGACATAAAGTGCAGCAGTTGGAAGGAGACTTAAAGATTTAAACCTCTTCACTTCAGACAGAGGAAAAGCCCTGGTGTACCTAAATGTTAAACAGCTTGGCAAGATGATACAAGTGGATAATGAAAGCATTAGGGCACAACAGAGACTCCTTGTGTTCATCCTAGTGCTCCTATGCTACAATAGCCTCATTGTTAAAGAGTATGTAATATGATTGCATAAGTTCTTTCTCACTGATTTTGGACAGTTCTTCATGTTAGAGTCAAAGTGTGTATCTAAAGAATACTTCTCTTACTCCATCTGCACTCTGTCATATAATGGAGTAAGTTGCTATCTGGGTTACTTCCAGGCAGAAGATAAATTCATTGTTATTTAATGAGTCTCGTTTATTCTTTAAACACTGCCACACTGTTTACCTCCTAACTGACCCTTCAGTCAGATAATATTCTAGCTTTACCAGGAATCATTCCTGTGAATCTCCCTTCACATTTGTCTGTCTTCCAATGGCTTTACCTCTTGGTGCTCACAGACTATTACATTATCACATAAAATAATGTTGAACATTGTTAGCGCTCATTAAATTCAGTGTCAGTATTGAATAGTGGCATCTAAATTTTAATGAAAACAGGGTATTCTTGAGAGTATCCAATAGAAGTCATAGCAATAATTCCATTAAATAAGACTTTTAGATGTATAATCTGATTTCTGGAAAATAACCAAGCTACTTCACATGTATTTTTTTCCTGGAAAATAACTGAATTTCTATGTATTTATACTTGAGAATTACTGTATAAGAAATGGTATTTTGATAAGACATATTTCCTATCAGTTCAGCAGAAGTATATGTTTCAGTCATGTTTTAGTTCAATAACATATTCTTAATCTTTGCTTTAACTTTATTTAAATAATGCCTTTTATTATTGTTAAAGTTTGGGATGAGATGAGATGGATATTTATGGCAAATTAAGTCTCAATGTCTTAATTTCAATTATAATTTTAAAAGTATCTAATTTAGTGGATTTTATTTCCATTTCTTTGCCTGTTACACTATTCTTTAAACACAGCTGGGTTATTTTTGTTTAATTTAAGAATCATAAAGCCAGCAAATTTTGGTGCTGGAAGTGATCGTGGCTATCAAGGAGGCTGGCTTCTTCATTTCCTAGATGAATGAGTCAATACTTCACAAGAGAAGGAAACTGGAAGTATATGATTTATAACTTGACTTTCACGAGTAAGCCTATCTTTCTTTTTTTTAAATTTATTTATTTATTAAAGATTTCTGTCTCTTCCCCGCAACCGCCTCCCATTTCC
>NC_022010.1:53881182-53896452 GCF_000317375.1 Microtus ochrogaster
CCTGTGGGAAGTCCAAGGAACCCCCACCTCCATCTTTCTTTACCTAAGTAGTTGACTCTAGAGAACAGCTGTTCGGTTTTACAGGTGTTCTGACCCAAAAGATTGACCAACAATGTATCAGCTAAGCATGAACTACTCCCACTACATTATAACTTCCCATTTACAGCACAGTGGAGCATGTCTGCCTGGCTAGCTTTCTATTTTCTTTCAATTTACAATGATGTTAAAGACCACATTGAAACCCATAAGTGAGTACTGTTAAATCTTTTTCATTTTTAGCTGTAAGTCTAAACAGTTTTAATAATGAGGCTGCATGGTCTCTGCATGGTCTACTAAATATTTTTAGGAAGTGGAAACCCCTTCTGGAGTTCTGAGAGAAACATCACTTCTAAAATGCCTTTAAAAGTACTCCAGCATAAACATTACAGTGGAACATTTCATTAGCTTTTTGAGAACAATAAAGAAATGTGGAGCATAATAGGCTAATATGTTTAAGTGGCCTTGGTAGAACCCTACTTAACTCAGTGGGATTTTCTGCAGCATGCAGAGGTGGAAAACCATTCCCTACATACGTATTGTGTAGGACTGCTCCTTTCCCTATTACATGCAGTGTATATCAAAGAGAAGTGACTTTCCACCTGTAATTCTAAAATGAAGAAAATCCCAAAATACAAGTTTTAGAAGCATCAATATTTAGATGGGATGATCATTAGCCAACAGTGCTAGTCTTTGGCATTCTGGATTATTGCAAGCTAGAAGAAGGAATAAATTAAATATTAGCATTTCCCAGGCTCTTACAGCTTATGTTACCATCAGGGAATTAAGATCCTAAAATACCTGAGAAAAAATCATGATGTAAGCCAAATCCTATTGGTTACAAATTACAAAGTCTAATTCAACTAATGAAAAATTATTTTGTTACTTATGCTACAAATCTATCCTGTCAAATATTTGAATGAAGTAAAATGATAATTTAATAAAAAACAAAGTGGTAAATTTTTAGTGATTTTTATTAGGATTCAAGTAACTACACTGAGTATACTGCTGGACTTGCAGTGTAATCTTCTGCCAATACTTCTAGCTCTTGGGGCTTCTATTTTCTCTGATATAAATTGGGGCTCATTAATCCTAGGGACACTGTGATCCTTGTAATTTGCTTAAGCTTTTAGGGAAAAATGTAAATTAAGCGTACAATTATAGTGTTTTAAGCAAGTTCAAATAGACTAAACAGATAGTAAATTAAAAGTATTAAGTATTTTTCTTTATGCAAATAAATTGTTATCATCAAAATTCATTGGAAAGTCTGAATTCATGTTCATGTGACATTGAATTAATGATACAAAGAAAAAAAGCCTTTTTGAATGACAGACAACTCTAGTGGCTGAAGTAGCATATTTAAGCCATTATGTTTGTTTGTTTCACTTACTGTCAAACCCTGTCTTCAAAATAGTATAAGCTAGTTATATTGATAGATGGAATCTGTCTTTCAATTCCAGGATGTGTTTTCTATCAAATTTTCTCTTCATTGGTTTTTGGAGTCTATATGCAAAATAACATATAAACACAAATGTAAAACTCAGCTGTAATTGTTCCTTAGCAGTTGGGGACATCATGCATTCCTTACGAGGTATACTTAAATTGTAAATATCAACAGTGCCACTCAGTCGACGTGTGAAAACTCTAAATATAACTTACTGAAAACAATGTATATGCTTCCTCCTCACCCAAGGGATCGTTTCCTAGCTACTCTACTTGCTCCAGTGGAATCTCAAAAATGCTCCTGACTCTCCAAGTTAGTTAAACAAAGAATCAAGTGGGTTTATTTTACAATTTACCCTTAAATATGTTTGCTAGTTTTGAAATTCTGACTTTGTGCTTTGCTTGTGTAATTCAAAAACAGCTTTAGTTTAAAAACAAAAATTGGCAAAAATACTAGTGCATTATGTGTTCTAATCACGTATGGTGTTTTGAAAAAGACTCAAAATTGACAAAAGTGTTTCACTGTAATTACAGTTCAAATGCATGGATTTTTTTCTCGTAAATTGTATAAAAATAAAGACAACAGACTTCTTAAATGTGTAGTATATGAATATTAAATTGTATAATTGTACTATAATATAAAGTATAAAACATATACAGGTGACATACATTTTCATGGTATGTTATTACATCCTAGATTCATGGCAATTTTGTACTTTTTAGTTTATATTCAAGTCTGTAATGTAATTTAGCATCAGTTTCTAAAGTTTGTGGAGTTCTCAGAAGATTTATCTACTGACATGGTTACCACTCAAACTCTAGTATCAGTGGGCCAATTTTTCCCCCTTTCATAGAGTTTTTTTTGTTTTTTCTAAGAGAACTTTTTTTTCTTCTTGATAATATATAAACATAGAAAGAGAAGTTTCTTTGGCTCATATTGTACTCATGAGACAATGATGATGGTGAAATCCTTTTCATAATCAGGACCTTTGTAGAGATTGCCCAGGTATTCTTAGCCAAAATCTCTGTCTCATTGTACACTACTCCAGGGCAACATGTGGTGTGCCAGCTGGATGCCCTCCCTACATGCCTCAGGTGGCCACATTTCAATGGTGCCTATAGAGCACAGGCCAAATTCTCATTCTCTGTGTTAATCAGTGGGAGAATTCCCATAGAAAATGGGATGGAAGCATATTTCAGGCAAACTCTAAGAGATCAGCCAGGTGATTAGGCCAGGACATTTTAAATTCAGTTTTCTGTAGAATTTCTATGGCATTATTTTAGTTGACCAAAGAATGCTAGAAAAATTTAAAGATACTTGGAATTTGAAATATCTTTTTATTCCACTGTGAGTACTTCAAAGAGAATTCCACAGTATTTTTCTTAGATACAATAAGAGTTTATCTTGATTTATAAACTCAAAGACAACTGATAAAACTATTAAATCATTCTGATGGGATAATTCTCCAATAATTTTGAAAGGATCTGAAATATATTTACTGAAATCTCATTGTAACACTCTTTATTTAAATTCTGATCAGTTCTACAAACATTTAATAAATGTGTAAAATACTATAGTAGATACTTTGAGTAGTTCTGTATATAAGCTTATAGTTTTGAAAATATGTTCATATTTATTTTCTTGATTGTGGTGAGGATTTGCCTTTTAATTATTTCTTACATAATTTGCCTAATGTTTCAGATGTTGTACTTTGGATTTGGGTAGGGAATTTGTTTTGTGTTTCTTTATGTTGGTTGAGCCTGGAGACTATTGTGGACAGACATTTAGTTTTCTGTGAAGGAAAAATAAAGGCCTTATGACTTTGTCGTATTATATTGGTGAGGGTTAGAACTAGTACATTTCCTCAGAGTCTCTGTTGTTTCACCTGACATTAGGCTCAGTCATGAGTGCATTTTTAATTACCTAGTTGAACATAATAATTTTCTTTTCTACACTTAAGGAAATATTGATTTAGTCCATTCCATATATTTTCCTAATATAAAAATGTGATTTTTTTCGAAGTTATTCATTCCTGTTGCTTACCATTCTATTAAATATTCCTGCTCTCCCTGAATACTGTAAGTGCTCTGCAGTTCTAGATAACAGATGTAGATGTTGTTTTCCACTTGGCATACAAGGTCTTCTACTGTTCTTGCATCTAATTCACCATGGCATTTTTTACTCCTGTGTTGCTGTTATGTTTTTGATAATTTCTAGTATCTTTCTTTCAAGCCTACACTGAAATATTGAAAACAACCTAATGTTTACTTTGATCCATCAATTTTATTTTGCTTACATATAATGTCAAAGTAGAATTTATGTACACTTTATCTATCAGATTTTCTAAGAATTAAAAAATCAACTTCACTAGGCATTGAACATTATTAATATTTTCATAAGCTCAAAATTTAAAAATCTCATTTGGATTGATTTTTTATAGTATCAAATTTGCAAAAAGATGTTCTCCTGGAGCCTCATCATTTATGTCATTTGGGGAGTTTGGCCCAGAGGGCAGTCATGTTGACCCCATCTGCAAAGGTTGGCTAAACTAGAATCTTGGACTATGTAAATCCCATTCATCAAGGTCCACATAAAGTAAAGTAGGTGGGGAGCAGGGGGACAGATGGTAGGGTCGACAGAAAGAAAGTTGTTGTTGACATTGATATAGACCCTACTTCTTGCCAGAGTGACTCCATGGACTTCTTTTGGCATGAAAGCCTAAGCCAAAGCTATCATATTAATGGAAGGTGAGCTGCAGGCACACTGGAGAGATCTAGACACAGTAGGTATCTAGGATTGGCTTAGAATCTGTCTATCAGCTTGAGTGTCATACATACTTGATTGATGTGCAGTGGCGCCTGAAAGTGCTGCTTTGATGTTGAGGACTGTGTCATAAGGTTCCTGATATGGTGCACATGTCTGGATGGAATTGGACATTGTCAGTCTTTGCCTATGCCAAGCAACACCAGACTTGAGTGCATTATTTTGCGGATCTGTAGCAGATGGTGAGTGCAGACGTTTGGAGGGGGTGTGCCTTCAAACACAATATGGAGCCAACAAACTTAGAAGGTTATTGCATGTCTTGACTTTGGCAGCTAATTTTAAACATTGACAAAAATTTCACGTACTACCCATTATTACTTTGAAAATACTAGATACATTCGTGTTCCGGGCAAAAGAACTATACAAAACAAAAATACTATTCTCTGTGTTGGTAAATTTGGTTGGAGACAACTCTTGGTATTGGTTAAACGGACAAAGTAAATATTTTAGATTGTACATTCTCAAACTTGTTACTAATGTCAATAATCTTACTTATAAGTAGACAGAGGAAGGGGCTTCAGAGACTAAAATGTCCACATTCTATGGTCCAGTGTGACACTTAAAACTGATTTTATTTTCTTTGGTTTTCAATTTGGACTGAGTACCATGTTCTTTAGAAAAATAAAAACTAAGAAAATAAGGTCAATAGAAGCATCTTATTTTAAAAAAGTGTGGAGGGAGAATCACAGATGAAGTAGCTTTATAATAATTAGAGACATACAAAACAAATGATTTTTCCTAATATTTTCTGTTTTGCCTTGAGTAGATTCTGAACATATATAAATCAATTTTCATATCATACTTCTTTTTTAAAATATAAGCTATAGAAGTAAAATATGCTCCTTAAAAAGAATTTGAAAGCAAACATATTATTAAGCAACTAAATCTTAAATCTATCGTCATGATTCTAAGATTTTTTCCCTACCTCCTTACAACAAATGCACCACTTCAAAGTGTATGTATTTGCATGTAAGTTTTTAAATAAAAATTGGGTCATATGGTATGTATTATGCTTTCTTATCATCAGTAATTAGATGACAGTTACGAGATACCTTCAAATTATTGTGCTTTGTGTGCTAACAGTTTTCAATCAACTCCTCCATATTTGGCCCTACATTGATTTTTTTTTCCCATGATTTCTTCTACTCTGAGGATCCATCTTCCCTTAGAAGTGAATTTCTGGATTAGAGAATGTGCACTTTAGGTTCTTTGGATACCATTCTCCAAATTGGATGTGAAAGGAGTTTTCTAGATAATTTTTCATCTGTTTTGAAGAATATCATAACTGTTTATCAGGTTGGCAAGGAAAACCAGGTTTCTTTGGTTTTGATTCATGTCAATTTGATTAACACAGAACTACCATGATTTTCATATACTTCTTTGCCATTGTTTCTTTCTTTCTTTTTTTTTTTTTTTTTTTTTTTGCTTGAAGCCGCTTTAGGAGGCAGCCTTAAGCCTAAATTCTTTGCTTGTCTTCCCTGAAGGTGGGTATTCTCATTGTTTCTTTCTTTTAATAAAGTGTTTGCTCTTGTCCTTTGCTCTTGTCATCATACTGATTTGTAAAATTCTTTAAATGTTTTTAATTTTGTCAAATATTGTAACAAAAATGTTTTCCTGTGCTACATCATTGTCTTTGCTATTGCTGATGTGATAAAAATTAAGCATTTGTATGGGTAATTCTCTTTTTATACTGTCCTTTGTTGTTATATTGTTCAATAGCTTGAAATTGAGTAACTAGTCTACATTTTTATATTGATGTTTTAGCTATTATTATAGCTCTGGTTTATTTTTTATTTCTTTAAAGCCACTTTACCATGACATGAATTGAGTATCTGATGTGTCTTTGGCTGAATATTATTAGTCTTCCCAACCCCATCACCATCACTCACACATTGCTGCATATAGATGACAGCAACATTAGATTGACAGTCTTTCTTTGGTCCTCTCACTGTTTCTGTGTTGTTCCTTACACCTTCACAGTTTATACATTTATTAGGTCAAAGCCTTCATTGTTCTGTCTAATTTTCTTCTCTCTTCTCCCCTCATGTCCCCTTATCACCTCTGCTTGTTTTGTGACAGAGTCTTATTTAGTCCAGTCTGTATTTGAACTTGCCATGTCAGTAATGATGACATTTAAACCCTGATCTCGGTGTCGCCCAAGTACTAGCATTACAGGAATGGATACAACCTCTGTTCAAAGTTATTTTTGATATTTTCACCTGCATATTATTCACAATTCTTTTTCTTCACTAAGTTCATAAAATGTCACAATAAAATCTTATTAAACCTATATTAATATTAGTGTCTTTGCAATATTTAGCATTCATATTCAGAACTATACAGTATTTTCCATCAAGAATTGTTTTGTTCACAAGTCAGTCTTGTCGTATTATTTGTCTGCATGCCCAAATTCATCAGCGTAGATGTATCATATTCTTGTTGTAACGGGATTGTTTGAATTTTGTTTTCCAAAATTTCAGTAGAAAACCCATGTCTTCTCTTTTTAATAATTAAAATTAGTCCTTTTTACTTAGCTGTTAATAGTTCCTTTGAAGTTATTTTGAATTTTCAAGGCAATTAGATTATCAGTCAACAATAATAGTTTAGCCTTTTGTCTTAATCATACATAAAATCCAGCTTTATTAATTAGAATTTCTCAATCATTTAAGTGATCATTGTGATAAGAAGCATACTTCTTGATTATATGTATAGTAATGCCTCTATCATTTTTCATAGTAAAGATTAAAATAAATATACTTTGTTATGTTATAAAGTAAATTACAATTCTATCTTATTCGGGTATTAGAATTGCTTTCAAGTTTATATGCCAAGTATTGATAAATATTGTGAAACTCTAACTGAAAAACATGAAATTTTTCTTGCCATGTATTTTTAATTCAAATCAATTTATTGCACATTTATTCCACACTTGCTTAGTATCAGAAAGTTTTCACTAGGCATTCGAATTTAAAGTACATTGGCCTTTCCCTTAAAAATAAGATGTGGTGATTTGGAAAATGAAAAGAAATAACTTAAAGTAATTGTTTTTTCATTTTTTTAATTGTTAACTAACTCTTCCATTATAAGAAAACAATTTCGATATAGGAATTTATTAATAAAAATTATAAATAAGAATAGTTATAAAATTTCTTAATGCCCCACTAAATTTATAAGCTCAATAGCATAGACTGCATACATTGTATATAATTAGGGAGCTGAATGTCTCATAGTCAATCCCTGTCTCATGTGAAATGACATGTGCTCTTTGAGGAAGTCACTTTTGCAAAACTGTAATTGGGTTTTAATGATCCTAGAATCCTTCGAAACATCTGTGACATATCACTAGGTATTCAAACAACTGATGTATTTGGTGTTAATTTATTGTTTCAATTTACTTTATAAAATGTATCCTACTTTTCCTTTCTTGTGATATAACTTATATGTTTTATTTTATTTTTAAAATTCTTTTATTTTGCTCATTTAGACAGTGTTTGTAAATATTTTTTTAAGCTAAACTCTTTTGACAAGATTCTTTCCTTACAATTTAAACAAAATTGCAAATCTTTGTAGTATCAATTTTTATATATTATGCTTGTTATTATGAACTATAATACTGGAAAACTCAGTTCACATACTTTCAAAGAGTTTGCTTTATTTAGTTACATGTGAGTAATGATAAATATAAAACAAATAGCAATGAAATATTTATACTTTGCATTTACTAATATATCTAATCATTTTTTGATCTTTTAGCAAAAGTAGTAAAACATGCAAATTACCTGTTATACATGTTACTTCCTTTGAAATAACCATTATTTCCACATAATCATTTTTTACAATTATTTAATCCCTTGTTACTTGTAATTTTATAATATGTTTCCAATATTTTATTTTTTATCTTTTGCTTTAGAACTAACTACACTGGCTAGAAAAGTGCATGCACATGAACCCTCACGGTTTTGGTATTAGTGATGATAAATCCTTTCAAAATGACAATACTTTTGAGTTCAACTGAAATGTATATTTCTTATTTATATAATGTTTATTTTTTCATGATTGTATCCTTGTTTATTGTTAAACACTTTTATAAATGCCTAATTAAACAAAATATAATTCTTTCAAAATAAAAGGTGATGCTGGATAGAAATAAGATTAATGTAGAGTAAAATCTTTGCTTTCTTAATCTCTCCTTTCATTAAATAGCTTCTCCAGTTCAAAGTAGGAGAGGTCTTTGTGGTGACACAAAGTTGATGTGTCTACCAAAGGGAATGCTAGCAGGAAATGTTGGCATTTATTAAAGGAGACTATTTTCATCTTTCAGACTTACATTCATTTTTTTATTCTATAGAGAATACCATTTTAAACTTTAGCATTCTTTATATATTCTTAAAATATTTTATTTTGTAAGATTTTATCCCTTCTCAATTTTAAGTACTGGCATCAAATGATATTTGTCACAAACCACAATACTTGTCCCTTTGGAACTGTTGTTCTCTGTTAATATATAAGTAATACTATTGATTAACAATAGACCTTCCAGACTTAAAGACCTTTCTCAGCCACCAATTCCCCGAACCTCACTAGGAGCCTCCTGTGAGGTATCATTTGAGTGAGGTCTTCATAGATGTAAATAAATTATGCACAGCACACTTCTTCTATTTACCCAACTTACTATACTGAAGCAACTGTCTTCATGGAACACAGATTGATATATTCTGTGTTTCTGTACTAAATCAAAGTGAAGAAGGTGTTTTATTAATATTTAACAGAATCTACTTCATAACAGTTTTTAAAGTATTTTATGAATTGTAGATAATCAGAGCCATGGGATATGAAGTAATTCTACATAACAGAGTTCATAGAAGATAACTCCTCAAACAGAATTGGATTAGACTCCTGAGAAACATGCATTGGGTTGTTTATAGCACCTTAACTTTGTAAGCATATCTCACATTTAATTGTGCATATTACTGTTGTAGTGCTATAGTAAATATAGCAGGAATGAAAACACAGAAAAAGAGGATACTTTCTAAAACAATTTGTCTTTGTTGCAATACACTTTTTCCTCTCTAAACATTTTAGTTTCAAATATGCCACTTTGTATCTTTTGAGAAGCAATTACTAACTTCCATATTTTCAGAGAAAATTTGTAGTATCTGCATGATGGTCAATTTCTCCCTATACAAAATTAGAATTCCCTATAGGAAAAGGTTATATTAAACAAAATCTGTGCTGTAACAAGTTTTAATGACTTCTTAAAAGTTGATAATATCAACCTTGTGGAACATAATGCTACTTGATTAATTATTATATTAACTTTACTCAAAAATAATTACTGTAGAAATTGTTCATTTTGAGCACATACAAATAGTAAGTGAGATGAAGAGGCAATTCAGTGATTTTTAACAAGTCAAACTTGGCAAAATCAAATTGGTACTGTAATTTTCTCACTGGTAGCTAAAATATGTTTTATTAGGTTATCTGCTTACCTCATAATCCTGAGGGTCTCCCATGTTATAAACCTGATATGTCAGTCTCTGCTTGAGAGTCAAAATCAGGGGATCCCTTTATCTTTCTGGCCAGGCCAATCAGCAACCTCAAAGTTTGGTGGAAAACATTGTCTCAAAAAATAAGATGGAGAATGATTGAGGAAGATACGTGATATTTAACCCTGGGCCTGTGTTTACACATATACAAACACATACACACACACAAAAATGTATCTCATTGAAATGGTACCTTAGATTGCAATAGTGATGATTATTGTTGTGCAATCAGATTATTGATGTTTGTAATTATTTCTTATACATGTCTATATTTTCTATCCCCTTCTTTACCTTATAATTATTATTTATAATTATTAATTTTCTTCTTTGACAATTGTATGCATTCATATAAAGCATCCTAGTTACCCTTTCCCCACCATCTTCTCTCTCATCACTATCTTACCACTGCCCCCTCACATTCATGAAGTCTTGTTTTTTTTTTGTTTATGAACCACTGAGTTTAACAAGGGCTGTCTCTGTGGCCTTGGGTTTTAAACTGTCCATCAGAGCCTTTTGCACTTACCTGGAATACACTACTGAAGTCAATGACTGCCTCTCTCCATTATTAATCAATAGTTCACCAGGGTCAGGTGTGACCCAGGGAGTCTCCTATCTTTGATGGACTGATGACAGGCCCAGACCCAAGAAGGGCAACTAAACCTGCTTTGAGATCATGATTGCAATGACTCTATCATTTTTCTGAAGATGTTCCTATCTTCCTGCTCTTACATTCTCTCCACCCCAGTCCTGCAGTGCCTTGGAGTGGACTTTTGAAGTGTTTCATTTAGGGCTTGGCACTTAGTCATTACTTATTCAGCACATGAGCCTCTGCATTCTTCACAGTTCATTGCAAGGAGAAATTTGTCTGGTGAATCTTGGTATAGCATTTGTCTATGCATATAAACATGAATATTTAGAAAGTATTTTAACACCATGACTCTTTAGCTAAGTTCCTATCTGCACCCAAGATCTCCTCTGCTATGGGGTTTTGAGTGGGTATACAGTACCCAGCATGAATGCCTTCCTGTGGCTTGACCTCAAATCTGATAATAAACTGATTGGTTATCACCATTGTAGTTAATATTGTGCCAATAGACATATTTTGCTGGGAAAAATATGTGTTGTTTGCAGGATTCACGGTTGGCTAGGATCTTGATGGCTTTTCTCTTGGAGCAGCCCATAGAGTACCTTTTGTGACTATAAAAACCTGCCAGTAGGAAGGAAGCTTCCAGATCAGTTCAGCAATAGAGTCCTATCATCCAGTTCTGATGGTCAAGAAAAGGAATGATAAGAGCTTATATTGTTCAGGGGGCAAAATACAAGTTCAATAAATAACCTTTGTCATGAAAACAATGAGGTGAAAGTCAAATGGGGCAGACCCGAAACGTCAGCTTCTACACACACACACACACACACACACACACACACACACACACACACTACATATATACAAACAAAAAAGAATTTTGTTTGCAATATGCACATTTGGAAGCACTGAACTCTGACCATCTATGTTGAAACTTGTTGCAGAAAGGCCACTTGTTTGTCTCAGCTGCTGAGAATTGGAATAATCACTCAGAAACTATTAATTAAATCATTGCTTGGCCCATTAGCTCTAGCTTCTTATTGACTGACTTTTACATATTAATTTAACCCATTTCTATTAATCTCTGTAAAACCATGTGGATGTGGCTTACCAGCTAAAGTTCCTGCATTTGTTCTCCAGTGGGGCTACATGGCTTCTCTCTGACTCTGCCCTTCTTTCTCACAGCATTCAGTTTAGTTTTCCCCACCTACCTAAGTTTTGCCCTGCTATAGCTCCAAAACAGTTTCTTTATTCATTAATGGTAATCACAGCATACAGAGGAAAATCCCACATCAGAAGCTATGCACTATAAATACTAAGGCTGAAAGAGATATATTTACAGAAAGTTCTTCAGCATATAAAAAGGGTAACTATACAACACTGTGGATATTGTGGTAAATCATTTCTATGAGAAAAAAGGTATATTTTGTATGAATACTTCTTTTTTCTCAACATAACCTAATGATATCTGATTATGTATAATTTAGTATTTTCAGTGTTAAAAGATGTAGATCAGACAGATATTCCACTCTGGATTTTCTTAGAGTGTATGTAGGGAAAAAAAAACTCAGAAGGACTACAATTATTTTATGAAGTTTTTAATATATTCTGTTCTTTAAGTTATTCCTTTGGCTGTCATTAGATGAATCTAAAATTTAGCTATTTTTGTTAATATTAAAAACAACTATAATTTTGGGATTCATTTGAGTCCTCCAATACAAAATGCAAAGCCTACCAAAGTACACAACAGAAGAAATACACACCTATTTTACATGAGAGACCAGCTACAAAAGTTCCAATTTAGAAGACCCAAAATCCATTTAAGTACTGTCTCCATGGCATCCCTAGTCTAAAGGTAAACGGGAGGTGGATGCTCTTCAGTTTCATTATAATAGTTTGGATATTGACTAAGTGATAACCATATCACACAGGGTAATAAATTTCCATCATACTCCATGTTCTAGCTTACTCATATTTTGAGCAGCATATGGTGTTTCAGGGTTTATGAATTATATTTTTTTATTCTTCAAGTGGAAACAGCAATCCTTATGGTACAGGTTCTTAGAAAAAAAGTGAATAGCTATAGCTGTGACATCTTCATGAGTCAAGGCTTGGTGAGGATTACTCTGACACTTTGTAAGTGTGAAGCATTATTTTTGGCCCAGAAAAAAATCAGATTTCAGAACTAAAATTTTATACATTTTGTATTTCTCCTGCACTGAGTTTGCTGTTTTCTTATCCTTCTTGATATCCTTCTTTGAAGGACAAATTTTGAAATTTTCTAGAAACACATACTACATGTTTATTTCATCTTATGTTATATCAGTGTTTTTTTAAAATCAAATAATAAACATAAATGCTCTATATAAGTCTATTCTCAAGTGAACTTTATTATGGATCTTCTCTTAAAGAGTTACGTTTATAGTAAATATTATTCTGCATTTCTATATATGTACTTCATAATTTATCAGTTTTTAATTCATATGGAGGTCATCCCCTTAATATTTTCATTAAAAGTATGCCTTGAGTGAGAACAGGAAACCAAGAAACATAATAGTATGGTCGTCCTCTGTAACATGATGGGGCCTGGATTGTTGGAGTTTTTGCCCTGCCCTGTTCCAACAGCTGTTTAGCCCCCAAAGAAAATCACACATAGATCTCTATAAGTTATAAAGCTGATTGGCCCATTAGCTCTAGCTTCTCACTGGCTAACTCCCACATCTTGATTAACCCATTTTTCTGATCTATGTTAGCCATTTGGCTCACTATCTTTTTCAGTGGGGCAGATCACATCCTGCTGCTTTGGTGATCTGGGCAGGAGTGGGAGGAATCAGCCAGCTTCCTCCTTCCCAGAATTTTCCTGTTCTCATTACATAAGTTCTGCTTCCTGTCTGGTTTTCCTGCCTATATTTGCTGCCTGGCCAATCAGCGTTTATTTATAACATGATTGACAGAATACAGACAATTCTCCCACACCAATCCTCTGGTGAGGCAGTATAATTCTAGCTCCTCTCAGTATCTAGATTCTCTCAACTACATGTGTGTGTGTGTGTGTCCAGGAGTGCATGCCTGCATGTGTGTTTACATGGTCTTTTGACTTAGGTTATTGACTTGTTTTTCCCTTGTATTGAAATAGATTCTTTTCTCATGCAGTATATCTAGGTTACAATTTACTCTTACTAATTCTTCCAGTTCCTTCCCACCCCCTCTCCCATCCAGATCTATTCCCTTTCTGTCTCTCATTAGGAAAAAAAAAAACCAGGCTAGTAATAGATAACAACAAAACATAACAAGGTAAAATATAATAAGTAAGAAATCACATTAAAATTGGACAAAGCAACCCAACAAAAGGAAAAGAATCCAAAGGCAAGCACAAGAATTAGAGACCCACCTCTTTACTCACTCAGGAGTCCCATGAAATACTAAACTGAAAGCTAGAATATATACACTGCTTACCTGGTACAGATCTCTGTGTTTGCTGTGGTGACCTGTGCTTGCTTATTCAGTCTCTAAGCTCATATGAGCTTAGCATAGTTGATGTAAAGGAACTTGGTGTTCTCCATCCCCTCTGGCTCTTACACTCTTTCTACCTCTTCTGCAAGCTTTCCTGAGCTCTGAAGGGAAGATTTTGATGGGGACATTCCCTTTAGAGTTATGTGTTCCAAGCTGTGGGTCTCTATATTCATTTCCATCTGCTGCAGGAGAAATCTTCTCTGATTATTGCTAAATAAGGTATTGATATATAAGAATGGCTGAATATCATTAGGAATCATTTTATCACTACTTATTATGTATTTACCTATGAACAGTAGTATTTGATTTTACCCTAACTCTGGGCTATCTAGTCTCGGTTTCTTGGTTACCTAAACATTGTTGCACGTAGGTTTGATCTCTTGGAATGGGCCTTAAGTCAAATCAGACCTTGGTTGGTTACTCCTACACCTTTGTGTGACTATTGCCCTAGCATATTTTGCAGGAAGGAGAGGATTGTAGATTTAAAAAATGCTGACTTTTTTGGTGTATATGTTTCTCTTTTGGTAGTCTTGGACTCATTGGAATAGGACAAGACTTTCTAAAAGAATACTGATAATGAAGGCACTAAGATCAACAATTAATAAGTGGGACCTCATGAAACTGAAAAACTTCTATAAGGCAAAAGATACTCTCATTTGGGTAAAGCAGAAGAGTACAGAATGGGAACAGACTTTTACAAACTCCACATCCAATAGAGGGTCAAAATATATAAAGAACTCAAGAGCTGAGCATGGTGGGGTACACTTTTAAAACTAGCACTCATAAGGCAGAGGCAGGTAAATATCTGTGAGTTAGAGTCCAGACTGATCTACAAAATAAGTTCCAAGACAGCTAGGACTGTTAGACAGAAAAACTCTGTCTCAAAATATAAAGAAGAAGAAAGAGGAGGAGTGGGAGGAGAAGAACTACTCAAGAACTTGATATGAAAATCCAAATAGTACAGTTTAACAATATGGTACCAGATCTAAACAGAGAATTCTCAATACTGGAAACTCTCACTCTGGAATATTTGCCCAAAGGATCCTCATCCTACTACATGGATACTTGCTCAACCATGTTCGCTGCAGCTCTATTCATAATAACCAGAAACTAAAAACAGCCTAGATGTCTCTCGGCAGAACAGTGGATGAAGAATATGTACTTTTACAAAACAACAGAGTATAACTCAGCTATTTAAAAAAAATGACATCATGAATTTTTTTATTATTATTATTTTTATTGAGAAAAGGAAAAAAAAAGAATCCGCCTCCTCCCGGCCTCCCATTTCCCTCATCCTCCTCCCACCCTTCTCCCCCTCCCCC
>NC_022010.1:53903151-53904629 GCF_000317375.1 Microtus ochrogaster
GGTTCGGTCCCAGCGCCCGAGCAGGCTAGCTGGGAGGTGCTATGCCGCTCAAGAGGGGAGGGGGGGAGACAAGGGGTGGGGGTTTCTGTATGTAAGCTTGATGGGATTGGAAGAGAGAGGATGTATAGGGCAGTATAGCCCCTGCAGGATGAGCAGGAAGTGTAGGAGGGATGAGGAACGTCTGAGTTCCCTGTTCAGGGCTGCAGCCACACTGACTCACCCCAAAGATGTCTCTCCTGGGTGCCCAGATCGAAACTCGGTACTGCTTGGGTAGCTCGCAAACAAAGGGCCCCGACATCATTAAATTTATAGGCAAAATGATGAAACTCAGAAAAGTCATCCTTAATGAGGAACCCAGATCCATAAAATAAATATATTTATTTGTTTATATGTGGATATTAGCCTTTAAGTAAATGATAACAATGCTATACTCGGTGAACCTAGACAGGTTAGGTATAGAGGAAGGAACTGGGGGAACACATGGATCTCCTTGGGAGGGAGAAATAGAATAGATTTTAGGAGTGGCCTGGAGGTTAGGAGGACTGACACAGGGGAATCGGATAGGAACACAGAGGAGAAATGGGTAGGGTTGAGGGAGGGAATGTGGGGAGAGACAGCTAGCATTGAGGGGCATTTCAGCAGTAGTATGGAAACCTGAAATATATGAAGGCTATCCTAATGAAGTCTCCCTAAATAATGGAGGAGATGGAGTCCCAACTGACCATTTCTTGACACTAACGAACCTTCCAGTACTGGGGACTGGGTTACATCCAATTGAGTTGTTGGCCAAAGGGGTTCCATGGAAACAACCAAACAAACCAGGCTGTTGCCAAGACAATAAGCTACTTTCCACAAACTGAAATCAAGTTCCCCTTGCTGAAGACTAGATCCTCATGACTAATTGAATATGGACAGGTTTATGTGGTGCCTAAACCAAACCTTCACTCTATGTGCTAGTGTCTTTGGTATGGGAAGATACTCTCAGTTGTATTTTTAAAAAAGCAACTCTTGATCTTTTATAAGAGGTTTGACAACTTCATCATTTCATCATTTTGTCTTCTACCCACATTCCAATCCAGATCCACCCTTACTGTTTCAGAGTTGAAAGGCATTTAGAGTGCCTGTGTCCACAAATTTTTTAACTCTTTAAAGATGTCCAGACCATGGATGATTTTTAAACAACTGTTACTATATTAAAATTTTTATTCATGCTGGTATAAATTATATATACACACATATAACTCACACAAATATATATATTTGTGTAGAAAATATATAGATATTTAGGTCCAGCTGGACCTAAATTACTGAATTGGAAGGAAAAGAATTAGGCAATGTACAGATATTGAAGAATGCCAAAATTGTTTATGTTTACTATGAAAGTCACAAAATATGGAAAGGAAGGAAAGAAGGAGGGAAGGAAGGAAGGAAGGAAGGAAGGAAGGAAGGAAGGAAGGAAGGAAGGAAGGAAAGAAGGA
>NC_022010.1:53905092-53916697 GCF_000317375.1 Microtus ochrogaster
AACCAACCAACCAAAAAAAAAAAAAAAAAAAAAAAAAAAACCTGTCAACCCGCCTTCAGAGGGACTTGTTTGTTCCCATGCTCCTTCACTCCCAGTCCATTTGGAGTTGGTGAGCTACCATTAGCTCAGGTGAACTGTCCCAGTGGATGAACCCCTCATGGTCTTGACTTCCTTGCTCATACTCTCACTCCTTCCACTCTTAACTGGATCTTGGGAACTCAGTCCAGTGCTCAGATGTGGGTCATTGCCTCTGTTTTCTTCTGTTGTTGGACTAAGGTTCTATGGTGATATTTAAGATAATCATCAGTCTGACTGATGACAACCCCCACTCTCACATTTACGAGTCTCATACAAAGACCAAGTTACAGAATTGTAACGTATGTGTAGAGGGCCATGGTCAGAATTGACCATCTTAATAGATACATAGAAAAAATTTTAAAACCCACTATCTGTGACAGAAATCTTAACAAACTTGTAATAGAGGTGACTTCTGAACCTCATAAAGGTATCTATGAAAAATCTATATTATAAATTTAAAGATGAAATCTTGCTGCTAAGTTTGGGAAAGAGACAAGGTTGTCAGGTTTGAACTATTGTATTTAATAATATAATATAAGTTAATATAACTTAAGTTAAGAAATATGAGAAAGGGAAGGAAAAGAGAAAAGGGAAATGGAAGGAAATCAAAGACCCAAGGGATGGAAATCAGTAGAAAACTGAACCATAAAAAGATTTTTATTTGTAGATAATGTAATCTTATATATAGAGGATAGTAATGTGCATAAACAACTTATGAACTAATTAGGAGTTTGGTAAATTAACTAGATGCAAGTTCACTCTAGAAATTAATTTTCTTTTTGCATACCAACAACAGTGAAATTATAAAAATTCCATTTGCAATGGCATCAAAAATAGTATTTTTTTCAAAAACTGTTAAACTAATTCTAACAGTTGAAAATGACACAATAGTTATATTCCTTATTAAAAAGAAAACTAAATTAGATTATATGCACTGTGTTATCTTAAAACTTACTATTCAAACTATAGTAAGGAGAAGTATAATACTGGAATGTAGAACAATGGGGTGACATTGAGAGTCTAGAAAATTTAATCTTAGTTTGTTCATTTGGCTCTTTTCAAAGGTACCAATGCAATTTGGCAATGCTAAGTATGCTGCAAAGACTACATGACTACTTATATTTTTATGTATGTCTCACAATCATAAACATTAGCTCAAATGCATCAGTACCTAAATTTAAGAGCTAGAATTATAAAATTTCAAGAAGATGTTTTGGCTGAAAATCTTCATGCCTTTGTTTTAGGCAAAACAAAAAGCCAAAACCTTGATTTTTAAAATACATAAATCCCAGTAATGATTGGACTGGCAAGATAGGCCCACTGCTGCAGTAGTGGCACAAATGGTATGGAAGTAGTCAATCACTGTCTTATTGGATTTAATACTCACTCCAGAAGATTGAATCCATTCTTGGTATTGTTAACTAGGCCAAAAATCCATGACTCAGTAGGTCATATATCCAATATTTTATTTTCCAAATTGAATGTAGTATTAAATTGTCCCATAAGTTTCTATCTTTATACTCATATTAAAGCATCTCTCAGCTGTCATTTTAAAGTTTCTTTTTGCAGTAGATGGTGACTAATCCAGAGAATAATACCTGGTCAATGTATCACAACTTTTCCTCCCCAGATTCAGGGTTTTTCTAAGAATAGATGGCAGACAGATTGTAAGAGTCAGAAACAGTGGACATGTATAGTGAAACTGTTTATTGAACATGTTGGACTATTGCACACAGGAACTCAAAAAGGTCATGACTGCATACACAACCTGAATAAGTTGTAGCCAGACAAAATCCCAGCCACGATTTTCATCCCTGTCCAAGAATCCATTGATAGAGGCTGCTGAAGGAGGTTAAGTTTTCTTCTAAGATGCTGTCCCTGAGAAGCTACCCCATGTTCTAGTAAGCGGTCCAACACCCTTGCATATACAACCAGCATTAATTAGACTGAGTGGGTTCATACAAAGAAAGAGAGAACATGAAGTTGGAGGGAATAGGAGAGAAATTGGAAGGGAGGGAATGGAGAGTAAATTTGATAAACATTATATGCATATATGAAATTTTCAATAGAAATATGCCTACAAAAAAAGAATGAATCAATAACATAAACTTCAACACAGTTAAGAACTTTTGAACTTCATGATAGAAATGAAATGATAAGCCACAGTTAAGAAAATTGCTACAAGATTTTGAACAGATCGTCAATCTATCATAATTGTTAATGTTATTTATAAATCATAAACTATCTTCATAAAATAATATTTCATAGTATTATACAGAATCCAATTTAAACTGTGAATATTTTAAATAAATATTTCATGCAAGAGGAAATAGGAATTGCTGTAAAAACAGGAAAAGATGCTCAACATGATTAACCCTAGGGAAAAGTAAACTTAAATCATAAGATACCACTTCATATTTCTATAGTAGTTATAGTTCTGTTTTTTTAAAGGTAATAATAAGTATTCATGAGGATTTGGAGAAATGGAACCCTCCCACATAGCTGGTGTCAATGCAGAATTGAATAATCCATTTAAAAAATGATGGAAATTTCTTAATTAAAAATAAACCAAGTCTTAGGACCCAACAATTCCACTTCTAAGTGCTTTCCAAAAAGAAATGAAAATATACATCTACACAGGGACTTTCATAAAGCAAATGCTCATGGCGGTATTATTCATAGTAGCCAAAATATGGGAGCTGCCTTACATATTTTAAAAAATGGGGTGCACTATACAAATTCCATTCATCAGAAAAATATATGAAGGCAATTTGGATTGTGACAAGAATTTTGTCAAACTGCATTGTGCTTATCATTGTGTTACTCTGAATTTACTCAAAACCGTTGATAGTAAGGATAAACACATTTATTGTCTTCTTGACACGATGTATGATTACTTGGAAGTTAGTCTCAATGAGGAATTTCCTAGATTAATTGTGGGCATTAATGTGAGGGATTTCTGAATTGGGTTCATTGAGTTTGTAAGACTTACTATGAACTTGGACTACACCATTTTCTCGGCTGGGCCCCAGAGTGAATGCATTGGAGCAAGGGAGCTTAGTTCTGGCATGCATATATGGATTCGTTCTTCTTGTCTGGGGATGTGCTGTGATTAGCTATTTCAAGTTGTTGCTCCTTTTCACTTCCCTGTTGATAGTAGAATGTAACCTGGAATCGTAAGCTAAACAAACCTTGTCTCTCTTATGTTGTTCCTTTTTTTTTCCTCAGAGTTTTCTGTCACAGCCACGGGACATGAGACTCAGACATATTTTCTTTAAGTTTTCTACCATATAGTGCTAAAATAGAAGTTTGCTTATTAAGACTATAAGATGTCTGATACCACATAACCAAGTAACCAAAGTCAATATCCTCAGTGATATACCATGTTGACATCATTTACTGCCCAAAACTGTAATAATACATCTTTTTGTATGCATCTCTGGAACTCATAATTCTTAAAAATTTATTTATAAGAAAATATTAGACAGATTCAAGTTTAGTAACAGAACACAAAGTATTTTATCTTGTTCAAAACTGTGAAAGTAATGAAAAACACAAAAGGTTGTCACAGACCAAAGAAACCGAAGGCACAGGCACGCAGTTTGTCATTCTGAATGGGATTCTAATAACGGAAAAAAGATACTGGTAACATATACATACACATATATATATATATTTAACATATAAAAAGAATTGATAACATATTATTTGACAGTAACAGACATTTACTAACATTAAAAGTCATTTGAGGTGTGAAAAAAGCCAACTATGTTTATTAAAAGTTATATTTTAGTGACCCATACTAAAGTCTCTATGGTTGAGTGCTGTGTTATCTGGAATTGTCTTTTAAATGATCTGGTGGAAGCAAAACTGGGAAAGAGAGTCAGTGGAACTCACTCACATACATTTTACCCTTCCACATGTGTGAAAGTTTCCGTATTAAATTTTTAAAAGCAAATTCAATTGAAAAACAGATTTCACTATTTGCATTCTCTGTTGACCACAGTTACGTCTTGTCTTTTAAGAGTCAAATATGTGCATCAATTAAGAAGCCATAAAAAGACTTACTGAATGTGCAGAAATACCCTGATCAAGATAAAATCAGGGCTGAATACTTGTGAGAACATTAGGAGAAGTGCTTGAGTTAACAGACTCCTAAACTGCAGTGGTTCTTGTTCTTTCCTTGGAGCTCTGTGGTCCACTGATAGGCTGCTATCTCAGTTCCTTTCTGCCTGAAGACTTTAAAATGAAGTAGAGTGTGGTCAGAAGCCACTCTTGTTCCTACTCAGTGTTCCAAGGATCTAAGCATTTTGCCACTGTGTCATTGTTGTTTGACTCAGTGCTTTCTTGGTGGCCTTGTGACTTGTAGCATGGGTCACTGAAATACCACATGTGCTGCTGCTCTGCAGTCCGTACAAAATCTAGTGCAAAGTTCAGAGCTGTGTGCAGAGAGACTCCTCCAGGCTTTGTAATTTATGGCGATGTCACTGTATCATTGAATATTGACTCTGATCTAGAAATTCTTGTAGTTTTGTTCTGACTAGAACATTTACCACTATTGTTAATCTACTGTCTAAGATTAATTTTTAAAAAGATTTTAGAAGCCTGGTGGTGGTGGTAGTGCATGCTTTTAATCCCAGCACTTGGGAGGCAAAGACAGACATATCTCTGTGAGTTCGAGGAAAGCCTGGTCTACAGAGCTAGTAGTTCCATGAGAGGCTCTAAAACTACAGCAAAACACTGTCTCAAAACAAACAAGAAAGAAAGAAAGGAAGAAAGAAAGAAAAAAATGAAAAGAAAGAAAGAAAGAAAATTAGAAACTGATACAAAATCAGTTTTCAAGGTGCATTCAGTGTGCAGTTGTGAACATGAGAGTTGGAAGCTGTAAAGCAGAGAGGAGGGCCGTGATAAGACCCTGTCCTGATTTTCTGCCCCTCAGTCTCAGCGCCCTCAAAGTTATTTCACTTTCCTTAATGACCTGCCTTCAAGCAGTTTCTACCTAACACTGTGCAGTGGGCGGCTCAGTGACAGAGTTAATGGCTTTTTCAAGTGCAATGAAGAGGAGCAGTGTTCATATCGAAGACAACTGGTCCCACTTCCAGGTCCATCTTTGGGCCAAAATACGTAGTCGCCAACAGTGAGTTGGCGACTGTATTTTTTGAGTTCTGGCGCAAAGCAAGATCCATCTGTTTTGCCCAGCCGTTTGCCTGAGTGCCACAGAATGGTCCTGTTATTAAGCTTATTTGTGGTCCTATTTGAGGTTAGGAATAATGTAAATAAACCTCAGTCCTCCTTTTGATGAATACAGCCCAGGAATTAAAAGTGGTTGTGTTGGTACTGTAAGTGAGGCTGTGTCTATTTTCTCAATTGTTCTGTTTTCTTTGGATAGAGAAACAGACATTTAAGAATGAGTTTGTCATTTGGAAAGATAGTTGTGACCAAGTTTCTCTCAACAGGATACAAGATGTTATTTTTGAGCTTCATTACCCTTACCAGAGAGAGGGATAGAGACAGAGACAGACAGAGAGGGGGAAGCAAGCAGAAATGGAGAAGAAAGCAAGTCACAGCACAGGGAGGGGTGTGTGGATGACTTAGTGCTGACTGTTCATGATGAACTTTATGATTTTGAGTAGTTGTGTTTACTGCACATTTGCTGGTTTGAGGAAAAGGAAATCTGACTGAACTGAACTGATAGTTGTCAGTTAATACTTTCTGTGTGTATTCAGTCTGCTTTCTCTCACCTTTGGAGCCAGTCATTCAATTTCACTCACCACATGTTGTTGGTGAGAACAATACCAGTTGCAATTCAGATTTATCTACAAATGGACACTTTTTCTCTTTCTGAATCATTTATCAGGGGTTATTGTTATTCCATATAATTTTTGAGCACAGTTATTTTTGTCAGTGTCTTTCATGAATGTTTGGTTGCCTTATAAGGATATATGTGCTCTCCCCTGCTCTCATTCAGCTGTCCCTGGTGACGCCTCCATAATTTCTGTCTTTACACTGGTGCATTTTCAGGCTAATTCAGGCATTTGAGAAGCAGAGGGAAAGTTTAGTAAGTCAGAATTTTTTTTTTCAAAAATATAATCCCATTCATGGCTGGATTTAATATGAAATATGGGCAAGTTTTCATTTAAAATGTATGTTCATCAAATAGACACATTGCCTAAGTTATTATTCCATATATTTCAAAGGAAAACAGGATTTGCAAGTGAGAACCAGATGCATTTTCTCATAATAGGTGCAATTTCAGGGGTGATTTATGATTATGATCTCATATGTGGGAATATTAAAATATTACTTTGTATTATGTGAGGGTCAGACATGAAACCAACACAATCAGTGCAACAAATATATATTAAAAATGCTGTTTTAAAGTAAAATAAGGAAGATAATTATACTAGTTCCATTTTGTATTTAAAAGTATCTTTTTCTAAACACTAATGTGTTATTTATTTGAAGCTAAAAATAGAAATGACTTAATGTAGAATGTTGTGATTCTTTTATTACTATTGTTTGTATTTGAAGAAAAGATTGAAAAATAAACAAAGTGCTTTAAGCCCAAACTTGTGGGATACAGTTGGAGAGCTGAATGCCTGGACTCTTAATTCGACGATACATGGAAACAGAGAGTTAAACCAGGATGTCTCATTCAAATCCTTATGATTTTCCTGTCTTACACTGATGATGATATGGAATAGGAAGTGCAGTATGACATGAAGTGGGGCACACAAACATCCCATAATATAATTTGTGACCATTTTGCATTTTGTATAGCTAACCATGCTTGTTTACCTCTAGTTTCCAGCCCCTCCCCATGGGTCAGTCATTTGTAACCATAGATTAGTATTTTTCCCAGTTTATTGCAGTCATAGTTTTTCTTCATCATGGATATTCAGATTCATAGATTTTTTTTCCCTATGGACTTAATATTTTCCATACTCTTTGGATTGTGAAATTTTTCTCCAGGATGTTTTTCTTTAAATTACTTAGATTGTAACTGAATTCACTTTGGAAGTTTCTAGCCATACCACTATAAAGTCCTCAGTATTGAGGGAGGGTTTTTTTTTTTTTCAGAATTACCTTTGTTTCCTCTTTAGATTCTATTATTTTCATTAAGAAACTACTCTGGGAAACAGGTTTTTTTCCCTCTCTCTCTTTCTTTCTTTTTCCCCCTTAACAGGAATAAAAAAGCTCCGCTTGACTGGTAATGCATTGCTTTGGATGGGGAAACATTATGAAAGTTTAATTTTTAATTAAATCTGAAATACCAATTATAACTGAAAGAGATTTTAACCTGTTTCTTTTCAGACTGCCTGAAGTTACATTCTGAGACTGAAATCACTGCACCTTAAAAACAAAAGATTGAGCGGCACTGTGTCCCTGTGAGTAGACGCTTCCCGTCCCTTCCTCAGTGCTTCTGTGACCAACCCACAAAGGGACAAAACCTATCATAGTAACCGACAAGAGGGAAAATCTGAATGTCCCTGAAGAAATCTATCCTTAAATGATTTCCTTTAAAAAAAGTTATTCAGCTCAGTGTTTCTGGGTGTCTTTTATTCACTCGAAATTATGAAACCTTTCTTTTGAATTTCATTAGGGAGGGTGTCGCCCACTGTGCAGCACAGTGACACACACCCTCTTTGGAGAGCTTTGTGCATTTTATACCACACTCTTAGAGGTAAAAGAATTCTTTTGAATCAAAGTAGATTTCGTTTTCTTTAGTGATGTCGCTAGAAATTTTTAGTCTTTGTGTCAATGGAAATGAAAAGTTCATGATGACATCACAAGATTCTATAGCCTTGAAGATTTTTGGGCAAACCTAAGTAAAAATGCATAATTCCCTTGTGTGCGTGTGTTCCCCATTCTGCTATGAAGCAGTCAAAATAGCACATCTTATGTCTTCCCGTGAGCTACAAGGCTGTCTCTCAGAGCCCCATTGTTCCATAAATGCATGTCAGAGTCTACCACAGTCTGCTCTACCCTTATTTAGCTGCTGTTTTGTCAATGTACTTGGAAGAACAATTAACATTTGGGATTTCAATGTCTGAAAAACAGGCAGTGAATAGAACTGGAGCAAATAAAAGATTCAGATGCCCAGGGTAAGAAAACAGAAGCTCATAGTTGGTGGAAGAGAGAAAGAAAATCACTTTAATGCTGTATTCGGAGTTGGGAAATACTGAAAGGAAAGATCTTTTTCATATTTTAGATCAAAATACAGATTTTAGCAATAAAATCCAGGTTTATTATGCCTTGCTAAGTTTTACAGTCTGATGTTTCTGTCGAAGTCTAAAAGCACCATCTCTTCTACTGCAGTGCTGGGTGTGATGTCTCCTTACTGCACCCCTGCTTCCTCAGCGCGCACCATCTCTTCTGTTGTTGTACAGGATGTGGGGTCTCTTTCCTTACTGCACCCCTGCTTCCTCAGCGCGCACTATCTCTTCTGTTGTTGTACAGGGTGTGGGTCTCTTTCCTTACTGTACTGCGGCTTCCTCAGTGCGCACCATCTCTTCCATTGTAGTGCTGGTGTGGGGTCTCCTTACTGCACCCCGGCTTCCGCAGATGGGGTCCCCACACAGAGAGTATGCCTACTTCCTCCATTTTCATTTTGCTTCAGTATAGTCTGTCATTACTGAATGAAGATAGCCAGAAGCTTGCATGTCTACATCTTTTGTTTGAGTTCTGTTAAGTTCTTTTTTGTTTATGTGTTTTGTTTTTGAGAGAAGTGACACAGGGGGCACTTTGGCAACTTGGGTTTGTTGACAACCTAGACTAAATAAATAAGTAACAGTTGCTAATTTTATCATAATTTTAACAGTTCAAGCCTACAGATACTAAGGTCTCTAAAAGTAAGGATTAGTTCAGGTTTTTTTCCCAATACTTGCCACAGTAATTGATAATCACACACACACACACACTTACACACACACACACAAACATACATACCTACACACAACCCCCCTCCCCCCAAAAAACAAAAATAAAACAAAAAAACTATTGTTTGCGGCACAATTATACAAGATTTTTTTTTAAAGTCAGAGATTTGAGAGTATTTACTGTACAGAGGAATCAGGTAAAGATTTTGGCAGGTAGAAAAACAATTATAAATAATTTGCCATAAAGCATGCTTCCATTCATGTCAGGCGGGGCATCAGCCTCTTGTTCTTTCATCACAATGCTAATTTATACTTCTTTTCCTGGCCCAGAGAAGAAGTATCCATTCATATATATCCTATTGGTCTGTGAAATAGTCTTCAGTAATTTTCTCTCTAAGTCCTGTGTTATTTCTGGTGTAGTAGAATTGACTCTGATCTGCCTGGTTGGGGATATTGGCCACATCTTCTCTCATGTTGACTGTACGTACAGCAGACATCTGAAGTAAGTGAAGCAAGCGTTGCTGTTTGTGCTAGCTTCAGAGGACAGGGTCTTGAGAAGTTGCTGTGAGAAAATCTTTTCATTGAGGCAAACATCAGAACCAAATCACAATCCCAGTAAGACTACAGTATTCTTTAGAACTCAAATCTGGTTTACCTAACATTTCCAGTCACCTCTCCCTAACTCAATTTAAGAATTTTTTTCTGAAAGGAATTCTTTTTTCATTTTCGTGCAGTCAGCTCTCGGTGATTCAAATTAAGGCTTTCATAAAATTTAAACTCTGGGGGAAACCTGTATTGATACAATTTAGGCCTAGTCAATTGTGCTACCATATTGAAAACCGTTTAAGATTATCAATGTTCCTTATAAATTATTCCACATTTTTTAGGGTGGAAACCTGAGGTAAAATTGATGACAGGGAAAAAACTGTCATAAGACATAACAGCAGCAAGGAATGTAAAAGAATGGAAGTCTGACCTCTCATTCTGAAACTAGTAAGTTGAGGCACAGGTAGTGCACTTAGGCTATGACAACCATACTGACGACAAAGATAGATCATTCCTCAACATGTAGATCAGACAGAAGACCACACCAGGATGCCGAGCTTCCAGCATTCCTCTGAAGGCAGTGTAAGCAATGCTTTCAGAGAGACAGATCTCCTTTTGATAATTTTGAGAGTTATTAACTGTTTACCAGTTAACCTAAAATTAATGAATAAAGCTCTGAAACTATTATCAAAACTTTTTTGTTAGCCCTACACATTTTGATACTAAACCCTTGGTTGTGCCCTGTGGTCTTTATAGACAAAATTTATTGGTTCACTTAATATTCATTTTAGTGATTGATGAAGATAGTTCACTAGAAATTCCATAGTAATCTGGCTCATAGTCTTGAGAATGAAGCCTGTATACCAAACATCAAATTCAAAATTGCCAGCAGTGTTCATGGTGTCAAAGGTTGCTGTTGTCAGGTGCCATTCCTCTGAAAGAAAGTTTGTGGTAGGAATGAAATAAACTAATGTAATTTAAAATGAATTAGTTACTATGGTAATGTATGTCACCCTGCTTTTATTAATTCTATAATTTAACGATCCAAAGAGGGAAGCATCAGAACTTATTTTACCCAGAGTCAGCTCCTAGACCCATATTTTTGTTTCTTAATTTCATTTTACCACACCCACGCCTTCTACTCCTGGCCTTGAAGTTGTTCGAATAAAAGGGTGTAAAAAGTTAATGGCCTAAGTTTTGTGTCCCAACAAGATGAAACAGATGTGCTTTTACAAGTGCCCATGAAAGCTTTACCATACAGAAAAAAAAAGATCATGGCATGAGAATGTCAGAATAGAGTTCTAGATATGCTTATCAACAAACTGCTCTCTTCAAACTTCTCATTTTTCTTTATAATAATTAACATTTATTATATGCACACTTATAACAAACATATTACCAGGGTCATTAATACCTTTATTGTATAATTAAAGGGTTTTAAATCTGCTTGGTAAGTCTCCTAAAAAATGGAGTCATTCATTCATTCATTCGTCAACCATGTTTGATGTTAAGAATATAGAAATGAGTTCTGAAGTCTGAGCTGAATTTCTTTTTTTTTTCTTCTTTTTTTTATTATTGAAGAAGGAAAAAAAAACTTTACAGCCTCCCGTTTCCCTCCCCCTCCTCCCACCTTCTCCCCCTCCCCTCACTCCTCTCCCACTCCCTCTCCGGTCCAAAGAGCAGTCAGGGTTCCCTGCCCTGTGGAAAGTCCAAGGTCCTCGCCCCTCCGTCCATGTCTAGGAAGTTGAACATCCAAACTGGCTAGGCTCCCACAAAGCCAGAACATGAAGTAGGATCAAAACCCCATGCTATTGTCCTTGGCTTCTCATCAGCCCTCATTGTTCACCATGTTCAGAGAGTCCGGTTTTATCCCATGCTTTTTCAGTCATTGTCCAGCTGGCCTTGGTGAGCTCCCAATAGATCAGCCCCACTGTCTCAGTGGGTGGATGCATACCTCGTGGTCCTGACTTCCATGCTCACGTTCTCCCTCCTTCTGCTCCTCATTGGGACCTTGGGAGCTCAGTCCAGTTCTCCAGTGTGGGTCTCTGTGTCTATCTCCATCCATCACCAGATGAAGGTTCTATGGTGGTATGCAAGATATT
>NC_022010.1:53926978-53928341 GCF_000317375.1 Microtus ochrogaster
AATGTTTTGTGATGAGAGTTTGTTGGACTTGCTGTTTTCTTTGATCAGTGTGTTTATTTTCTCTATGGTATCTTCAGAATCTGAGATTCTTTCTTCTCTGTTGGTTATGCTTGTTTCTGTAGTCTCTGTTTGTTTACTTAAATTTTCTACGTCCAGCCAGCCCTCTGTTTGTGTTTTCTACTTTGCCTCCATTTCAGTTTTCAAGTCTTGAACTGTTTCTATCATCTGTTTTATTGTTTTTCCTTGGTTTTCTAGGGTATCATTCACTGATTTATCCAATTCTTCAAACTTTCTGTTATATTTCTCATCCATTTCTATAAGGGCATTCTTTACATGCTGTTTAAGGGCGTCAATCACTTTCATGAAGTCAATCTTTTGCTTGGTGCAGTCAAGCTATTGAAACAGAGGAACTCCCACCCGCTTGGTTGCCCTGAGGATTCGGACCCAGCGCCCAGACAGGCTGAGCTGGGTGATGTGCTCAAAGAGGGCAGGGGCGCCCAAGTGGGGAGGGTTCTGGATGCAAGCTGGGTGGGATAGGAAGAAAGAGCCTGAGGTGAATTTCTAAGCTCTTAAAGAATCATACATTAATCTAGTACACAGATAATAACAAAATTACAGATTGTCTCCATGAAAGAACTGTTTATTTAAGGAGACTATGGTTGAAGTAAATCTAATTTTAATACTCACTAAAGTGTTTTTTTTTTCTGAGTTTGAAGAGAGTTTGAACCTCTAAAATTTAGGACTAATATCTTAGGCCACATTTTCCATATGCAAAACTCAAGAAGAATGCTGACAACTTTCTGAGACAAGGTCAGGTTCATTTCTGTTTAGTTAATAATTATTAAAGCGCTGTTGCTGGTTAATTCATTTCTTATTTTTCTGTTCTTTACATATATAAAGAATATATACCAACAATAATTTTCACTCCTAGACCCTATTTTTCACTGATAAACCTTAACCTTATCTTTAAGTATGGTTATATTTTATCTTAAACAATTACAAGAGGCCTAGAAGCAATGAAAGCCTTGAAAATTGTTACTTTCTACAACTATGCTAAATTTCTAAATTGAAGAACAAATCAGATAGTTTAGAAACAGGTTGCATTAATAATATCCTAGGAAGTCAATAAGCAAAAATAGAGATATTTATGTGTTTTCAGAATGTTGTATATCATCCTTTTCAGTTTATGCACGGAGAGAATGTTAATATTAACCATAGAAAAGTAGATTATACTCTAAAAAAAAGAAAGTCTATCTGTCATAACTCAGAAGACATTACCATTAGAGAATACTACAACAGCAAAGAACTTTAGGGATTTTTTAAATAAAAATCAGGCCTAGAATTCTTATAACAGTTAACTATA
>NC_022010.1:53928923-53939724 GCF_000317375.1 Microtus ochrogaster
AAAAAACAGTTAACTATATGGCCATCTAATTAAACAATTATTAGCTTAAGTGGGAAAACTGGGCCTGTGACCCTAACTTTTAGCCATATTACTGCATCCAAGCCACCTAATAGATGATCCAAGTCCTTCCCATAATCCCTTCACAGTCTTAGGAGAAAGGGAAACATTTATACAAGAGACAAGTTTGTGCAGAAGCCCCAGTTAATGGATAAAGGAATGGTATAGGTGACTCCCATTCTCTTTACTTCATGTACCAGATTCCTCCTAAGAGTTGACTGTCACCATTGCTACCCACACTCTGCAACTGCTCAGCAAAGAACCCTTTCCATGTTGTAATGAAGAAACTTAGCCCCAGGAAGTTTAAGAACATGCAAGAACACAAAGCTAATATGTGAGTCTAAAAGATTCCACCACTGGGGATCTCTTACTTAATATTTTTATCTTGTGTGCTTTGGTATCACCTCAGCTGATGTGATCCCAGAAATCATTATATCCTTAGTGGTCTGAATGCCTTAAAAGCTGAAAAACTGCTAAGAAAGTAAAAGTATGTCCACTCCACATAAAAGTGTCACATCGAACTCTTCCATGGCATCAGAACATCATGTCAGAGTAAATAACCTTTAGAAACCATGTATCACAGTGAAATCTTGAGCCGACATTCACAAACATACTCCACTTGTTTGTTTTTCTGCTTGTGAAATAGTGTTTCATGTACTCAGAGGATGTCAAACAACTTTCTCTCTAGACAAGACTGACCTTGAACTCCTGATCCCCCTGCCTCAGTGTTCTACATGCTAGAGTTACAAACATGCCCCAGCCTGCCTGACTTTTTCATCATCTAACCCAACACTATGACTACTTTTCTGGATGCTGATTAGTTTTCTGTGGACTACATAGTATGGCCACTTAGCTTATAAAGAACAGCATTCATACATTTTTATGTACTTCCCAAGAAGAAGGAATGTTGAGAGAATGTCTTTAAAACTGAGCTATGTTATCATGTTTGTAAACAAACATAATGGTTTTATGTTTTCTTCATTGGGAAGTGAACTGGTAAGACTGGCCGGTAAATTTCTGAAGTTTCTTAACTCATTCTTTGTTTGTCTGTGTTCAACACCCTAATCATAACACTAACCTGGAGCCCATGTAAAATACCTTTGAAAAGTGAATAAGAAGTAAAATAACTGTGCTAATTAAAACAATAAAAAGGAATAATTCAAATGATAATATTAAAATTTGTTTTATTAGATTTTTTGCAGGATTAGCTTTACAGCATAATTAGAGATTGTGTGTGTGTGTGTGTGTGTGTGTGTGTGTGTGTGTGTGTACATTTTAAAGTAAGTGTAAGGTTAAACATTATGAAAATGTGAAACAAAAAACACTGAAACATAACCAAGAAGAGAATATCATGAGAAGTGAAATCAGAACTGAGGAAGTTGAAGTAGGAAGATAGTAAGTTTCCAGTCTGAATGGGAGAGATATATAGTGAGATCCTGCCATTTCAGAAGGGGGAGAACGAGAAGGGAAAAAGAAGGAGGTAAAAACATTTTTAAAAGTAGGACTTCTAGAAGAGCACACAGACACACATGACACTGGCACCTGGTATCCCTTAAACAATGATCCTGAATTTCCTTGCGTGTACCACTTTAGCAGCAATGTTTATTCTTGTTTCTGAGGAACCCATTTGGATTTCTTGATTTGAGCCACTATCCTAAAACCGTTGTCACCGGTCAGTAACAGCAGATCAGGGAATGATGTCCAGCCTCAGATGTAGAGCCATCTATGGTACTCAGCCTCCCAGAGCTGCTGCTGTCCTTACTGCCTGAGTCAGACCTCTGGATCTGTGTTTCCATGAAAGCCCCTGAAGATTCTTTCCCTCCTCACAGCGTCTCACTTAAAATCCCTCTTCCTGCTTTGCACAAGGAATCATTTTTATTGGTCTCGGCATCTATTTTGTGATGCTACTATTAGCCCTACATCAGAAAGTATAGTGATTTCAAATTACAAACACAAACAAAAACAAAAACAAAAAATAACCAACTTATTTAAAATTCTTGGTTTCCTCCACAAGAAAAAGAATCTTTATAATAACTTTATATTTTGCTAAAAAAAATCTAATTCTAGTTCAGTGTTTTGTTCTCAAAAGAATTTTAAATGGAAAAACAGTTTTAGTAAGAGGAAGAAGACAGGTTACCTCTTCTGTTCATGATTGAAAAGAAGCAATTAGGAAATTTGAAACAGCAAATTTCCAAGAAATTAGGCACATGTATTTTCATAAGGAATAAAGCTCTGCATTTCAGTTCAGGTTGTCCCACATTGTCTTTAAATGTGTCTCCATGTCCCACAAGGCAATCTGAAAACTCCATTCTGAGTCACCTGGAAGAGACAAAGCACGCCTTGCTGAATCTTGATTCTTCCTGGGGAAGACTAATGCAGAATAAAGCTTGTGCTCATGTGGATTCTCAGAGCTATAAATTATTTCCCAAAATTGCTCCAAAGGCATTCAAGAATATAAATAATCAGGTATCAGTATTGGAAGTATTAGTACTAGTATTAGCAGATCCAGATGTTTACCAAGGTGTTTTTACTTTGTGCTAAATGTACTAATTTATATAAATTTTGTTCAACTGTGTTGTTGCTTTTTCTAAATTCTTAAATAACTTGAATACTGTAGGCTTTAGTTTTCTGAATAGTAGTCAATACTTGCATAAAATTATTGTTGCTCTCAACTTTGTGAATTTTTGGTGTTTTTAATTCTTACAGATTAGGACTGGTAAGAACATCCTTCAGAAAGTTCAGGGTTCTAAATAGACCCTGGCAGTTTAGTAAATTCACTTAGACTCATTTATTTTTTTTTAAAATTTATTTATTTATTAAGGATTTCTGCCTCCTCCTCGCCACCGCCTCCCATTTCCCTCCCCCTCCCCCGATCAAGTCCCTCTCCCTCATCAGCTTGAAGAGCAATCAGGGTTCCCTGACCTGTGGGAAGTCCAAGGACCAACCACCTCCATCCAGGTTTAGTAAGTTGAGCATCCAAACTGCCTAGGCTCCCCCAAAGCCAGTATGTGCAGTAGGATCAAAAACCCATTGCCATTGTTCTTGAGTTCTCAGTAGTCCTCATTGTCTGCTATGTAAGTCCGGTTTTATCCCATGCTTTTTCAGACCCAGGCTAGCTGGTCTTGGTGAATTCCCGAAAGATCATCCCCATTGTCTCAGTGTGTGGGTGTACCCCTCGTGGTCCTGAGTTCCTTGCTCGTGCTCCCCCTCCTTCTGCTCCTGATTTGGACCTTGAGATTTCTGTCCGGTGCTCCAATGTGGGTCTCTGTCTCTGTCTCCTTTCATCGCCTGATGAAGGTTAATATTCAGGAGGATGCCTATATGTTTGCACTTAGACTCATTTAATTTAGAAAGACTTGTCAGTAAAATTTCATACACTTGGCCTTGGAGGAAATGGGAAAATATTTGGCATGATATGAAATGTTCTTGTGTTGAGTAACAACTGATAATAGCAAACTACATGAAACAATGACAATGTGATGATCTCTACATCATCACTGCACAGTTAACGCTGCAGAGTCAAGAGTAGTGACCCAAAGCAAAGCGTGAGTGCACGTTCCATCATCTTATACACAATATGATGGGAAGGAGTCAGATGACATGGCTGAAATATTTAGAGTTCTACAGAATGAGCATGGTTAATCAACATCACAGAAGTTTAGGAGAAAGTGTTTTTTCGGATCCTTTAGTGGTTTGAAATGCCTTTGTGTTTAGGCAGCCATATAAGGAAATACTCTGTTGCTACTAAGAGTTGTTCACACATTGGAAACAATGGCTGACTTGAAGTGAGATATTACTTCTTTTAAACATTTATTTTTAAATGATGCTACAGTAAACTCTCTGAAGTTTTTCTCAAATTAAAAAAATCACAACTGTTTACTCTCTCATTAGGTGCTGATTTTCCTGAGTAGAAGTGAAGATCATGAACAGACTTTTCTTTCATAGTCATTGATAGGGCACTGGTTAAGTCTCCAGTAAGAGTTAGGCATCGTGTGTAAAAAATTTGTTTGCCAAAATGAGTTTAAAAAGTCGAATTTCATTAATTCAAGTACACATTTAAAATTATTAAAGATACACAGACATAAGAAAAAGAATGAATTCTATATAGAGAGCTATTGACCTTCAAGAATGATCACAATTTATGAAAAGAATAAATATTTTAGGCAATTAATGTTTTAAATAAATGTATTTTATACATATATGTCCCTGTGAAAAATGGCACAGACACTTCCCACCATGTTCTATACTTTGGTTGTCACAGAATTCACAACAAAGGACTTGGAGAAAATTGCTAAGCTTTATTTTAATATTTTATTGTTTAACTAGTTACAATGGATATCTATTACTAAAGAAACACATATTTTATATTACTTCCTCTTTAGTTTTTTAAAAGGGGGGATGAGAAAAATAAGCTACATTCAGAGGTTTTAATTTCACTTGTGTTCCTTCAACTTGCTTAATGCCAAATAAAATAATCCTGCAAATAGATTGATTCTTTCATTTAGCAAACATTCCCCGAATCTAGACTGGTGCTGACTTTCTTGTGAACAAGTATTAAAGGAGTGTGTGTGTGTGTGTGTGTGTGTGTGTGTGTGTGTGTGTGTGTATGAAATAGAGAAAGAGAGAAAGAGAAACAGAGAGAAACAGAGAACAACTGAGTTTTTCTTGATTCACAGTCATCCATGGATCCACAAAAATTAATAGTTGCTCAGTCAAAAGTAAATAAAACTAATTTGCTTCCTTGGTATGATTTATGTGACTAAATGACGTATTCAATGTGCATGGCAATTCAAAAGTTGTTGATCATTTTTCTTGTACACTGATCATCTGTCCATTATAGCCACTACCAATCTCTCTTTCTTTCCTTGTCTCTACTCTCAATGCCCCCTGAAGTCTGGCTAGTCCACTTCCCTGACCAGATGAGCTTCTTCCTGGGCCAGTCTTTTTTTACTGTTTCTGCTATAAATTTTGCTGAATTTTATGACATCCTTTATGTCTAGTCATCCATCATTAATTTAAAAATAAGAAAGAAAATACAAGAAAAAAATCTAAACTATTAAATGTTACATATAACATGGATTATTAATAGTAAATCTATTTTCCTCGCCCAGATATTTTGCTTGAATTGATCAGGTGTGATAGGGTCTAACTGTCTAATAGACCCTTGTAGAAAGCAAACTCTCATGTGAGATTTCCCTCTGTATGCTGTAATTACCATTAGTGAATAAAGAACTGCTTTGAGCCTATAGCAGAGCAGGGAGGGGAAGTGCAGAGCTAGGCAGGGAGGACTGGACTGAATGCTGGAAGAAAGAAGGGCAGTCAGAGAGAAGCCATGGAGCCACCGCCAGAGACAGATGCTGGAAACTTTACCCGGTAAGCCACAGCCACTTGGAAATGCACAGATTAATGGAGATGGGTTAAATTAATATGTAAGAGTTAGCCAATAAGAAGCTAGAGCTAATGGGCCAAGCAGTGATTTAATTAATATGGTTTCTGTGTGATTATTTCAGGGCTAAGCAGCTGGGAACTAACTAGCAGCCTCCCTCCTACAAAGCTCTAATTCTAAATCCAGTTAATTCAAATTTAGTATACATCTCCATTTAAGAAAATGATTTCTCTGAGTGATGACTTCCTTTTCCTACAGAAACTAACATGGTTTTATCACCATAAACAGTACATTTCTAGGTATCATAACAAATATATTCATGTGACATACACATCAACACACTTAGATAAAGACCAACTAGAATATGTAATTTACTAAACAAAGAACTTACTGTTACTGAAGTAACTACTTGGATACAAAATATGACTGACCAAACATAAAAAGTCATCTTTAAGCTATTGTAAATAAAATGTATTCCCAAAATATGCCTTAAGTTTGGCTAATAGAGTTGATAGCCAAAAGATAGAAACAACCCAAGAGTCCATCTGTGGACAAACAGATACACAAAAGGTATACACACTAGGGCAACATTTAGTTTTAAGCAGAAATGAATTCTTCCATATGCTACAACATGAGAAAATGCAAAACAAAATGCTAAGTAAGTGCACAGCTTGTGAGCCTGCCACACAAAGTCAAATCTTAGATGATTCCATATACATAAGAAACAGTATGTTCACATTAATGGAAAGGAAAAATAGAATACAGATTTCTAAGAACAGGGAGGAGGAAAGGGATGTTTTCATGTATGGTTACAGAGATTTAACCTGGGTAGTTAAAAAAAATGGACCTGAATGTTTGATATGGTTGCATGACAATGTGAATATACTTAAGGCCTCTGAACCACTCATCTAAAAACAGTTAAGATAGCAAGCTTTATGTTATATTTTTCCATGAAGGAAATATATTTGAAAGTATTTTGAGTTTTAGTGAAAGTGGAATGTGATTACGTAGAAAGAAAAAAACTGAGCTGTGTACTATGGAAAACCACTGGAAGAGTTTGGGAATATAATAATTTTTTAGCTTGAAGAAAAATCTCTACTTTGCTGTTGAGACCTGCTGTATTTAGGAAATAGAAACACTGGTATTCTCCTTCATTCACAAGCAGTAATGACTGTAATAAACTGCAAGAGACTCTAGTTTAAAGAAGCAAAGAATTCTTTCAGAACGTTCACTTTGGTTACCCGATGGTAAATGCATGGAGGTTTCTTCTTCAGTTTTTTACTTCTTACCAATTTATCTTGTTGCTAGAAAAAGCGGAGCCTTATTTGTAGCAGGAGGCCACTTGTTCATTCCCGACTGCTCAGCCCTGAAATAATCATACAAACTGTATTAATTAAATAACTGCTTGGCATATTAGCTCTAGTTTCTTATTGGCTAACTCTTACATGTTAATTTAACCCATTTCTATTAATCTTTGTATCACCACATGGCTGTTGCTTACCAGCTAAAGTTTTGGCGTCTGTCTTTAGCATGGCTACATGGCTTCTCTCTGACTCTGCTCTTATTTCTCTCAGCATTCTGTATAGTTTTCCTAGCCTCGCTCTGTTCCCCTATAGCTCTGCTATAGGCCCAAAGCAGTTTCTTTATTCATTAGTGGTAATCAAAGCATACAGAGGGAATCCCAAATCACTTATTGAAGTTCATATTTCTCTAGAAATTCTATATGCTATCAATTGATCCTTTTATTTCCTAGATATGTCGAATGTTTTCTATTCACTTCAGAAGTCACTTAGTAATCATTTAATATAGCATTCGTTGGAATTCACATATATATTCACACAATAACCACCATTACTATCAGGACACAAAACAGTTCTTTTACCCCAAAGAGCTCTCATCTTATCTCCATATTTGCTCCCACGACTGACCCTAGACAACTGCAGGTCTCTTCTTATCCTTGTTGTTTTTTCAGTAAGAAAATTGTTATGTATGTGAAATATAGCATGGAACCTTCTAAGAAAGACTTACTATACTCATTATGTTGTCAAATGCCAGCATTTTCTGTCCTTTTAATTTCTGAGTAGCATTTCTCTGTAAGGACAGACCTTAGAATATTTAGTCAAATATTCATGAAAGGCAGTTGTAGTTTTCCATTTGGAGCAATTATGAATAGAATTGCTATAAATTTTCATATATATATTTTTTTGCATGAAAACTAGTTTTTGTTTGTTTCTGAATGGTGATATTCAAGGGTAGGATGTTATATTTATGTATGTTTGCCTTAATACCAGACAACGTTTTTACTAAGTGACTGCACCATTTTCATTCCCACCAGTGATGTACAAATTCCAGCTGTTTCATATCCTTGTAGCTCCTTGTTGTTGTCAGGATGGTTTTCTTATGTGCAATAGAAACAGCTTTTTCTTTTAGATTGTAAAAGATAATGTAATTTGGAGGATATCATCTTACCTACCTCCCATCTGTAGAACTTTCCTACTCCTGTACTATTAGTGTATTTCTGATACCATTTTCCATTGCACATATACACTCTTCTTGTAAGTAATGCTTTTCCTATGAATTTTATTGATATAGTTTTTCAACTTTTTAAAAAATAAATACCTAATAAGGTGGCCTCTTTGTATTTAAATTCTAATGTGGTATTATATAATATATTTAATATTATTATTAATATACATAGAATATATTTTTATGTGTGTATGCATACATATATAATGACTCATGTAAAAATAATGCACTAATTTATTATATTTTTATTAAACATTTATTTACAGCATTTCACCAAGTTAGGTGAAAAAGACATAACAAGAATGTAGTCTATACAGTTATAGTATTTTGAACTTCTAATGATGAGGAAAGTTTTGTATAGTGTGTATTCACGATGGTAAAATTCTTTGAGTTCAGTATATGCAGTGTTTAATAAGTATAATCTCTTTTTATATTTTTGGAAAAATGGAAACAGGTTTGTGGAAGTGAGTACAACTTTTACTCAGGAGTAGAGGATAGTGGTGGCAGTTATAAAATCACTATCACAGGGCCTCATGACTAATAGGTGTCTATGTGTTCTTAGCAATTTTTTCCAAATTGAAAATTTTAACCTTATATTGTATCTTATTAGTATTTACCTCTATCTACCAATTTTGGCAAAATTGTTGCTTTAACAAATATTTGACTTTGCAGTACAACATGATATAATAAATTTGATCATTATCTTTATTGCTATAGGATACTGTACACTGACATAAAGTTCTAATTTGATCTTATAATCTCTAAGAGAAGTAGCATATTGATATACTCTATTTATATGCTAGCTCCAACTGTTGATGTCCATAACCTTCTAGATTTTCTCCTAACATACGGATTAGTCTCTGCTTAGCATCTCTTCTAGTGCTCTGTTGTGCTTCTTAGACTTGCTGATCAAATCCAATAACTTTATTTCAGGCTCTTGACTTCCAGATTTTTATCACAAAATTCTACCATAACATCTTAACTAACTCTAAGCTTATGAAAGCAAAAGTGAGCTTCATACATGTTTTCTTACACTATACCCAGCCAATACAAAAATAAAATACGTTGAAAATATGTATTCATACTACTAAAGTTTTCACAATATGTTAGTTATTATGGGAGGTTACGGACAGTGGTCTCATCCTATATTATGGAGTGGATGAGGTTCAGCAGTCCACAAGGATTGGAAGAATTCATGGGAATTTGTTAACAGTGCTTATCTAGGGGTGACAAGAAGATTGCAGAGACAGAGAGGCTGTTTAAGTTGAAAAATTGTAGTTTTGTGGTTTTTTAAACTTTGTGTTTGGGAAGGGGTTTTAGTATATTTTGTCTGAGATTTGACAAAAAAATACCATTTAAAGATGTACATTGTAATGTTTTCATATATAAATATGATGTAGAAGGTATGAAAATCAAGCAAATTGACACATCTATCATCCCATATACTTTTTGTGTTGTGCATGTGTTAAGAACAAATAAGACACTATGTCTTAGCAAATTTCAAGTAAACCATCCAATATTATTAATAATGATAAATCATCCAATATTATTAATAATGGTCACCAGTTTGTACTATAGGTCCCCATATTTTATTCCATCCATAATTTCTATGAAGTCATCAGACCTGTTAGTTTGTTATCTGTCGCTTTGACTAGTGGGTGTGTTCAATTTATCTAATTGAGAAAATATGACATTTGGAGTCAAATGCCATAGAATTTTTTTTAAAAAAATATAAACAATTTGAGTATTGTAAAGTAGATAATGTAATATTTTTGTCCTAAGTAAGACTAAAAAATAGTCTGATTATTCTTATGTAGAAAATACAGTCTGTGTGGCTATAAGCTGCTTGCTTTCCCCACTCCCTGAGAAGACTATTGGTGAATCTACAAGTTATTTGACAAATCCCCATAACTAGCCATAGGGATTTAGTGATAACAACAACAAGAATAAAGCAATTTAAAAATCATATTTCACAAATTGACCTCCAATTTATGCGGCTATTAGTTTATGGTGTAAAATATTAGGGTAGACTATAAAGTTAAATGAAAATAAGCTCTATCGCGTGGGGAGGTTCTGCTGTAGACTCTTGCTTTCTCCCATTGCATTTCTGAATTTCTCTCTGCATCACACCATCTAATGCCTTCTCAGGAGAAAGATTTCCTTCTGTGATGGTATTTTAAGGCCCTGTGGAACTGCAATAAAATCTAAAATAGTCTAAGAAAATAATTATATGCAGGAATAAATATTTCCTGCTGCAGTTATTAGGACTTATGAAGAATAGAGTATGTGGGGGTCTTTATTTCCTAAACTAAATAATGAAAAGTTAAGATGACCATGATTGAAAAGTAAGACAATCCATCAAATCTCTGACGTGGTGTGAATTCTCAGAAGCCACCCAGTATTCTAGCTTTTATTTCTAGATCATGAGGTTAGAAATTATGAATCATATTCATTAATCCTGTGAACTAAGAACCATTTCACAGTGAACATTTGCAGTTGACTTGATGACAGGGACTGTCTTTGGTTTCAACTTATTATTATCTTTTCCAGAAGAATATCATGTTCCTCACCAGTAACAGTCTTTTTTGCCAAAAATGTGTTTATTATTGTATTTCAAATTTTATTTAAAAAAATCATGATTTGTTTTTTTTAATTAATTTATTTATTTAAAGATTTCTGCCTCCTCTCCGCCACCGCCTCCCATTTCCCTCCCCCTCCCCCGATCAAGTCCCCCTCCCTGATGTGTCTGCCGGTCTCTCATAGAGTTTCTTTGATTTCTAGTGTTTCTGTCTTTTCAGATATGAATAATTTCAGTGAGGATTTGTTTTTTTT
>NC_022010.1:53939949-53948030 GCF_000317375.1 Microtus ochrogaster
GGGGTACACCCACACACTGAGACAATGGGGATGTTCTATTGGGAACTCACCAAGGCCAGCTGGCCTGGGTCTGAAAAAGCATGGGATAAAACCGGGCTAGCTGAATATATGATTTGTTTTAACTCTTGTTATGTACATACTTGCAGATTATAGCATCTCTGATTTTGTTTTCTGTATACAAAGTGTAAAATACTTATTGTATTTTCTTTGATAGAAAATGTTTACCAATCCCTTATAGATAAGGAATCTAAAGCCCAGAAAAGTTAAATGAATCTTTAGAGGTACTAAAATCCATTGATTACTGTGCTCTCTACTTACCATGGTTCTGGGTACCATACAAGTAAGTTAGCTGCTCATTCATTAGCTTTTTAACCTCTAATACTGTTATGAACATTAAATGAGGAGGTGATACATGGAATGATTTTAAAACTGCTTTTGCTCTTGTTCTCCCTCCTTCTGCTCCTCATTTGGACCTTGGGAGCTCAGTCCAGTGCTCCAATGTGGGTCTCTGTCTCTATTTCCATCCATCGCCAGATGGTAATATGGTAATATGCAAAATATTCATCAGTGTGGCTATAGGATAAGGCCAGTTCAGGCACCCTCTCCTCTGCTGCCCAAGGAACAAGCTGGGGACATCTCCTTGGACACCTGGGAACCCCTCCAGAATCAAATCTCTTGCCAACCCTAAAATGGCTCCCTTAATTAAGATATCTACTTCCCTGCTCCCATCCCAACCATCACATTCCCTCAAGCTCTCTCCATCCTCCCCTTCTCCCTTCTCTCTCCCCATCTTCCCTTATCCCCACTCCACCCCCGCTCTCGTGCTCCCAACCCCTGCCCGGCAATCTTGTCCACTTCTAATATCCAGGAGTATAACTATATGTTTTTCTTTGGGTTCACCTTCTTATTTAGCTTCTCTAGGATCATGAATTATAGGCTCAATGTTCTTTATTTATGGCTAGAATCCACTTATGAGTGAGTACATACCATATTCATCTTTTTGGGTCTGGGTTATCTCATTCAGTAAAGTGTTTTCTATTTCCATCCACTTGCACGCAAAATTCAAGATGTCATTGTTTTTTACCTCTGAGTAGAACTCTAAAGTGTATATGTGCCACACCTTCTTTATCCATTCTTCTATTGAAGGGCACCTAGGTTGTTTCCAGGTTCTGGCAATTACAAATAATGCTGCTATGAACATAGTTGAAGAAATGCTTTTGTAGTATGATTGGGCATCTCGTGAGTATATTCCCAAGAGTGGAATTGCTGGGTCCTGAGGTAGGTTAACTCCCAGTTTTCTGAGAAACCACCATACTGATTTCAGGACCACGAAGGTGCATCCCCCCACTGAGACAGTGGGACTAATCTAATGGTAGATCACCAAGGCCAGTTGGACTGGGACTGATGGAGCATGTGATCAAACCGGACTCTCTGAATGTGGCTGATGGTGGAGGCTGACTGAGAAGCCAAGGACAATGGCACTGGGTTTTGATTCTACTGCATGGACTGGCTTTGTGGGAGCCTAGTCTGTTTGGATGCTCACCTTCCTGGACCTGGGAACTCCTCTCCCCCTCCCTCTCCAGTCCAAAGAGCAGTCAGGATTCCCTGCCCTGTGGAAAGTCCAAGGTCCTCCCCACTCCGTCCATGTCTAGGAAGGTGAACATCCAAACTGGCTAGGCTCCCACAAAGCCAGAACATGAAGTAGGATCACAACCCCCTGCCATTGTCCTTGGCTTCTCATCAGCCCTCATTGCTTGCCATGTTCAGAGAGTCCGGTTTTATCCCATGCTTTTTCAGTCATAGTCCAGCTGGCCTTGGTGAGCTCCCAATAGATCAGCCCCACTGTCTCAGTGGGTGGGTGCACCCCTCATGGTCCTGACTTCCTTGCTCATCTTCTCCCTCCTTTCGCTCCTCATTGGGACCTTGGGAGCTCAGTCCAGTGCTCCAGTGTGGGTCTCTGTGTCTATCTCCATCCATCACCAGATGAAGGTTCTAAGGTGATATGCAAGATATTCGTCAGTATTGCTATAGGATAGGGTCATTTCAGGTTGCCTATCCTCATCTGCCCAAGGAACTAACTGGGGCCCTCGCCTTGGGCTCCTGGGAGCCGCTCTCGGTTCAAGTCTCATGCCAACCCTAAGGTTCCCTTATCTAAGAATTGTGCTACCGTGCTCCCCTATCCAATCTTCCTTTATCCCAATCATCCTCTTTCCTCAAGTTCCCCCGATCCTCCCCTTCTCACTTTTCTATCCCCATCTCCCCTTACCCCCAATTGGGATCTTGGGAGCCATCACATTTCAAACATGAGAGAAAAATTTTATTTATTTTTAATCTCATTTTTGTAGTATGTTTTTTTCATACTTCTTTAAGTCATCTAAAGAACAGTAGAAAGACACTTTATACTTCTAAATTACTTTAATTACACCTACTATTGAAGGGAAAACTTAAACGCAGAACACTTATATGACAGTCCCTAGAATAACCTGCCCTAAGTCTGGAAGATGGGATCTGTGGGTCTCTCATCTTTCTACCCAGAGGACATTCTCATATATCTAAAGCTCCTTGAACAGATTACATTTTTAATGATTAAGCTCTTATTTTTAATTGTATTTTATGCAGTAGTGCAATTTTGAGTTATTCCTCATTCTTCCAGTGCTATTCACACAATGCATATTTTCCCAGATATTGATATTCTTCATCTCAAACTACAAAACCATCATCCTCAACTACATGGAACAGTGTAAGATAAAGGCCCTAAATAATGGATCCCTTATTACATTGACCTGTTAGGTTTTGTTAGTTTTTTTTTATCTACTCATATTTTTATGTTATGAAAGGGCCTCACACCATTTTATTTTCCCCAAAGAGTTAGAATAAAGAAAAACCTATTTTTGTTGTAATAAAATCCAGACGTCTAGTTTCCCAAGAAAATCTACTGCTTGGTTGACAATTTCTAGGAAAATGATTGTTAAAGGCTATAGGTTATAATGGACTTTCAAAAGTATCAAAACTAAAAGACGGTCTCTAACCTCGACTTATTAAAATGACAAAGAATTGGTGTAACCTATAATTGCTTCCTGTTTGACTCCTATCTTGTGTTTGCTTAATTTAGTGGTCCAAACAAGATCTTACTCTTCTCAGACCTGTAGATTTAATCTCACAAAATAAAACACTCCTTTTTTTTTGGGGGGGGGGAACTGGGTAACTGTTTAGTACATCAGTTTTCTTGACTTACTGTCATTTATAATAGAAATGTCTCTTAACAGAAAAAAGAAATACTTAGACAGGAAAAGATGCAGGGATGTTTACTTTAAAAGAAATTAACAAAAATTTATTTGTTGTTGATGCATGCAGAATTAAATATGCAGCCCAAAAGGCAAGATTTAATCACAGATGAGTAAGACTCACAGGCAGTAGACCATTCTATAGATAAGCAAGATTGAATCAGAAGAAATTCAAGGCACTTTATTTTTGCCTAAGTGTAGTTCTGATAGTTTTGTAATGAGTTTAAGAATAAATAGGTTACAATTAATTGTTCTCATACCATCTAGTACTTCACTTAACATAACTTTTATTACTGTGATATTACTAATTTGATTGTCTAATTCCCAAGCAGGTCTCACATGAGATTTAAAGAATTAATGCATAAATAGATACTCAGAAATGAGTGAATTTGTAAGGGATATTATTATTTTATTTACTGAACTGAGTGTTATTACTGGGCCATATGCATCAACTAATAGTAGGCCTTTCAAATATATCAGGAAAGGGCATGCCTTTGATGTTTATGTCACCCATTCTCAGATATTTCCACTTATCTCTGCATATCACCCAATTTACACATTAAGGGTATAATGCTGTTTTCACAGAGATAAAGGATTTGCATTAAGACCTTGCACAGATATTACCCCCTACTAAAATTACCTTCATTCCCCCAGCTATGAGTAATTGCTTCTTCTCTGAAGATCTCCCACAACACATTATTGAGGACTCTATAGACTGAATTTGCTTTCAGAGTTTTCAGTGGCTTATTTAGTTATATCTGTCCCACACTGCACTTCACTCCTGTGCTTTGCAAAATACCATGCAGTGGATTCTTAAATATTTGCACATTAAAACAGACAATTGTTAAAAAAATAACTTTATGTTATAATTCAAAACAATTTTATGCTACCTTAGAGTATTAATCCCAAGCAGAGAGATGAGAATTCCATTCGCAATACCACACGCAGTCAGTTCAACCTCAACACTGTCCACAACTGAATAGGCGTGCTTATGAGAATCTTCATTACTGTTCCCCCTCCCCCAATAGCCACTGTTATTAACTAACTAGTTGAAGTTTTCATACAATGCATTCTACTGAACATTTATAGAATAATAATTAGTGGGATAATTTTTGTTGGCAGGTTATGTCTGGATAATAGGGCAAAAGGAACATGTAGATAAATGCTTGGATAGCAGTGGGTCCGTGGCAAAGATATTGGGGATTGGAGAGACTCATGTAAGTTGGCCGTTGCTTGCTACAGAGTTGGAACCTTCATTTCCCTCTGTGGGTCTTCTCATATGTTCTCCAAATGAAAGGTTACACACATGCTGGTAAGTGTCTTCTCCACCCTTGTTTTCTTCTTTGCCTTGTTCTGTTTTGGGATGGTAACCATGCTATATCCCAAGCTGAACTATGAATACATCACAGTCTCCCTGCCTTAAAAAAGAGACATCTCCCAGTTTCTTTCAGCCAGACCTGAGTGTAGCATTTCAGCTTACACTGATTTGTTGTTTGATTTGTTTCTAGTTTGGTTGTGTTTTTCTCTTCCTCCTCTTCCTCCACTTTTCTTCTCCCTTCTTTCCCGTTTTTCTTCTTTCTCCTCCCCAGTTTTGTCCTACTCCTTTTTTTTTTCTTCTGAGACAATGACAGTGTTTTACTATATACAGTTTATGTTGGCCTTGAACTCACTGTGTTCACTAGCTGCTCCAGTCCTGGGGCTGGAATTAGAGCCATGTGCTAACATATGCAGTTCAAAACTATGATGATCTCAGACTCGAATCTGAACAAGGCAGTCTGGATCTATGCCTCTCATCAGTTTATTATTTATACTGCAGCAGAATATTAGTATGAATTAATTTGAGAGTACATTGGAAGACAAAATAATTTCAAAAGTCTGTTTTTAATGAGAAAAGCCTCACTTCTGAAATAGTTAACAGAATTAGTAGTGACAGCTAACATTTATTGATTTCTATGTGCTAGGCCCTATTCTAATAGATTATATGCAAAGTTATATCAACTATCTTCTTATTAGATAAGTAGAGAAACTGAGGGACAGAGAGGCAAATCTTTGAAAAGTATTTTTATTGTGTGTGTTTGTGCATCTCTGTGTTGAAAGGATATGTGGTTGACTGTCGGGGCCAGAGGCATAAGGATGCCCCTGGAGCTGGAGTTACAGGCAGTTGTAGGTGCTTGGAAACCACACTCAAGTCCTCTACTATAGCAGCATACTCTCTTAACCACAGAGCCAACTCTCCAGACCTGAAATGGGGGGAAAGGTTCAAGATTAAAGTATTTGGCAAAGTAATATTTAACCTCTGAAAGTCTGATCTGAGAGCTTTCAAACAATACATATAGTCCTTACACCAACTCTTTAAATCACAATTTATGTTTAGATGATTTCTTCAAAATATTCATGCATTTCTCTGCTTTTAAGAAATGATCTTTATTTTGCCCGGTGGTGGTGGCTCATGTCTTTAATCCCAGCACTCATGAGGCAGAGACAGGCAGATCTCTGTGAGTTCGAGGCCATCCTGGTCTACAAGAGCTAGTTTTAGGAGAGGCCCTAAAGCTACAAAGAAACCTTTGAAAAACCAAAAAAAAAAAAAAGGAAATTGTCTTTATTTTAAAGCAGATTTAAATAATCATCATCATGTTTCCCCTGTCCCTTAAGTTTACTGATGCTCAGGAAATAAGAGTTGGTATACAGTATAAAGAAATGGGCAGTTATCATATTATAATGTACAGGAAGTATGTATGTGTTTAAGACGAAATACACCTGTCTATGCTGCCTGTATGTTTATAGTATTAAAAATTCTTTCAAAATGGATGTTACCAGATTTCCAGCAAGAAGTGAAATTCAACTCAGAGTATGTGTCTCCACTTAGAGTGTTTCTCTTTTCTTCCCTCCCTCACCAATTTTCTTTTTCTTAATTTGGTTTTTCTCCTTTATTTTTTGATCTTATAGCCATTTTATCTCAGTAAAATCTTAAAATGGCCTCTATTTAAAGGCTTACATATTATCCCTAAATTTACAAAATGACAGATTGGATTAGCTGATCATAAATCACAGGGGAAAGTTTACGATCTGTATTTTTGATGGATTTCCATGTTATTAAGAAAAAGGTATATAGTAATCTGTAAATAAGATACATAAAAAATAGTCATTGATGTAGAACATTTTTTATTAAGGAATTAAATTCTACTTTTATTCCTTACAGACTTTTATTTTGAAATTCACTAAGTTTCTTCCAACAAAAAGAAATTAGTTCTGTTTTTTTAATGTCTAATTTATCTATATGAAGGGGGCTTCTGTAAATCTATCCACTTTGAAGACCTCAGTTCATAATCAAGACAATTTGAGCAAAGTTTATTGGAAAATTTACCAAAATAACTAATACCTTGAGACTTTGATTAATTCATCTCTTAAAAATACAATGACAAAGATATTTAGGATAAATTCTTGTTCATTTATAGGGAATGCAAATATGTCTTTCATTGTCTTAAATCTTGGCTCTACACTTTAAAATCCTTATTCCACTCAGCCTTTTTTTTCCATATTTATTCCACTAAATTCCCCTCCTATAGTGGCCACACAGAGTATAAGTACTTTTTGGATCCTTACCTATAGTAAAGAAACTAAGGAACTATAGTATTGGGATTTTATTTATTTGATTGTTCAGTTGGTTGGTTGGTTGGTTTTTCGAAACAGGATTTCTCTTTAGCTTTGGAGCCTAATCAGGAACTAGGTCATTTAGAGCAGGCTGGCCTTGAACTCACAGAGATCTGCCTGCCTCTGCCTCCTGCCCAGCTGTACTAGGATTTTTAAAACTTCTTGTATGTTTGTTTCTTCAGCATCTAATGGTCTGTTTAAAGACTTGCAAATCTAAAACAACCAGTCCCAACAGACCCTGGACCTTCTGTGTCAGTTACTCACTCCAAACACATCCTTGGTATAATAGATCTAAAAAAAATAATTAAAGGAAGAACATTGTTCCTGCCCTCAAGGAACTTGATAGGGTTATGATGATGAATGGAAATATTAACAATTTCCACATAGGTTTTTATAAAAATAACTAAGTATATGATACTATGGAAACATGGATAGCTATTTCATACCATAAATAGGTATTGCATCCTATCCAGTAAGGAACACATAGTGTTAAAGCAAATAAAGTAATGAAACATTGTGAATGTGAAGATGGACTTTACAGAGACTGTTTTCACAGCACAGGTGGACCTCGAAATGCTTCTCAAGTCTTGACACTTAATCTGCCATAAGTCAATCTGTTAGTAAAAGGTAATGGAAAAGGAAACAGGCTGAAATTCGTATTCTTCATGTTTCCTCCTTATTGACGATGCCGGAAATAAAGACCAGAAAAGTGCTTGCTGCTTTGACACATCTTTCTTTGGGTACAATAGTTAGATTAGTCATAAGTCAATTATTTATTAAAAATAACCTCTATCCTTTGTTTTAAAATATAGTGTTAAATTAGTCTTCCCTGATAATAAGAATGTAGTAAATCAATAACCAACCCTATTACTCATATTCAGTGATCAGACTGTTCACTTTTTTTTTGAGAAAAGGAAAAAAAAGTATCCTCCTCCTCCCAGCCTCCCATTTCCCTCCCCCTCCTCCCAACCTTCTGCCCCTCCCCCAAGCTCCTCTCCCCCTCCCTATCCAGTCCAAAGAGCAGTCAGGGTTCCCTGCCCTGTGGAAAGTCCAAGGTTCGCCCCCCTCCATCCATGTCTAGGAAGGTGAACAACCAAACTGGCTAGGCTCCCACAAAGCCAGAACATGAAGTAGGGTCAAAACCCC
>NC_022010.1:53956843-53966171 GCF_000317375.1 Microtus ochrogaster
CTAGGGTATCATTCACTGATTTACTCAATTCCTCAAACTTTCTGTTATACTTCTCATCCATTTCTATAAGGGCGTTTTTTATATGCTGTTTAAGGGCCTCTATCACTTTCATAAAGTCAGTTTTTTCTACTTCTTGATTAAGGTGTTCATGTCGTCCTGTTGTGAGGTTGCTAGGTTCTGGTGGTTTCATGTTGTTTTTCAGATTGTTGGGTGAATTCTTGCATTGGCGCCTGCCCATCATTTCCTCTGAATACTCCCCTATTGATCTTCTTTTACAGAATCAGGTCTTCTTGCCCAGTGATGTACCTTCTCAGTGATGTCACTCCCCAGTGATGGTTCTCCTGGTGTCCAGATCGGATCTCTGTGCTTCTTGGGTAGCTCGCAAACAAAGGGCCCACCCTGCTTGCTGCAGGCAGGCTATGGAGACAAAGGAACTACCACCCTCCCCTTTGCCCTCCTGATTCCGGTTCGGTCCCAGCGCCCGAGCAGGCTGAGCTGGGAGGTGCTATGCCACCAAAGAGGGAAGGGAGGGAAGGAGACAGGGATTGGGGGGTTTTGGATGTTAGCTGGATGGGATAGGAAGAGAAAGGAGGTATAGGGCAGTATAGCCCCTGCAGGATGAGCAGGAAGTGTAGGAGGGATGAGGAACGTCTGAGTTCCCTGTTCCTGGCTGCCGCCTCACTCACTTACCCCAATGATGTCCCTTCCGGTGCCCAGATCGAAACTCCGTGCTGCTTGGGTAGCTCGCAAACAAAGGGCCTACCCTGCTTGCTGCAGGCAGGCTATCCAGACTGTTCACTTCAAGAATTTTATCTATAGTTGCCTTTCAAATTATAGAAAATAAGTCAGTGTTTCTTACTGATTTTTTCCATTCATTTCATTGTTAAATGACCTACAATCTTTTAAACTTCCCAGAACACTATTCCTTCATTTGTATTATTAGTCTAGGTTTTATATTGATTCCAAAGACTAATGATTTGCTTGTTGAAATGCTCAGTACCTCAAAAGAATCATGGGAATTTGTGTGCCTTACTATTTCTTTAATTTTTAAAATTTTTTTTCTCTTTTGCTCTTATAGGTAGAGTATCTTTGTGGTGTGTGTGTATGTGTATGTGTATGTGTGTGTTTGTATATGTGTGTGTGTGGTGTGTGTGTCTGTGTCGTGTATGTGTTTTGTGATGTGTGTGGTGTATGTGTGTGTGCTGTGTGTATGCTATGTGTCTGTCTGGTATGTGTCTGTGTGGTGTGTGTATGTGTGTGTATGTGTCTGTGTGTAATGTCTGTGGTGTTTGTGTGTGTGCTGTGTGTACTCTGTGTAGTAGCAGGCCACTTGGTTGTTTCCTGCCGCTCAGCCCTGAAAAAAATCACACAGAAACCATATTAATTAAATCACTGCTTGGCCCATTAGCTCTAGCTTCTTATTGGCTAATTCTTACGTATTAATTTAACCCATCTCCATTATTCTCCATATCGCCATGTGGTAGAAGCTTACCAGCAAAGTTTCAGCATGTCTGACTCTGGCAGCAGCGCCATGGTATCTCTCTTTCCAACTTCCTTCTCCCAGCATTCATTCCAGTTTTCCCCCACCTACCTAAGTTCTGCCCTATCAACAGGCCAAGGCAGTTTCTTTATTCATTAAGCAATAAAAGCAACACATAGACAGAAGGACCTCCCACACCAGTGCTTTGTGTGTGTGCTGTGTGTTCACATGTGTATGGATGCACATGTATGTGCAGGTATAAGTGCTTTTATGTCACCTGTGTATGGAATTTCTAGTGTTGATAGTAAATGTCTTTCTCAGTCCTTTTTATTGAAGCAGACTATTTCACTGAACTTGGAGCATACCAGTGTGGCTGGCCTTGAGGGCCAGTTTGTTAGGAATTCTGTCTCCTCTTCCTATACAATGGGGTTACAAGAGGGCCACTACACCAATCCACATTTTACTAGAGTCTAGAGATCTGAATGTATGATTTTGCAACAAGCCTCTTTTCTACTTAGCCATCTCTTCTGCACTTGCTTGAACTTTTTGTTGCTGCAGATGCTACAGATTTTTAATCATACAGTAGAGAGAGTGATATACTAAGTAGAGTGGTTAAGCAGAAGTTATTCTTTTGCTGTATTTTCTCAACTAGTTTTAGTGTTTTAACATATTTAAGCATTGTTGAATTTAGAATATTAGGTAAAATGCTCTCACACAGAAGTGAACACAAAAAAACAACAAACAAACAAAAGAAACAAATAATATCAAACAAACAAAAATTACTATCAATTTCACAGAAGAGGAAAGAGAAAGGGAGGTAAAGACATGAAATACTGGATGCAGGACTGAAGTCATATAATAAAATAAGTTATCTATCATATATAAAAGATTATATAATTCTATAAAGCTCTAGAAGAGAGGATTTGATGGATTCTAAAATACACATACACAAGATAAAGTTTAGGCTCAAATATGAATTACCCTGTTATTTTCATAGCTTCTGTGTATTAACTTTTGTACCATATCCCATGAAGTGAAAAATTATTGCAGTTTTAAAAATAAGAATTTTAAAAGTTACTGAGTTTCAGGTATAAATTATCTCAGATAAAACATTAAAAATAGATATTCTTTGATCAACTAAAGGAAGTTACTAAAATTACAGGACGAAGAACTTCAATTTTATAGTATAGTATGTATTTATCAAATATGGTTCTATGAGGTTATAGAGATAGCTTAGCAGTTAAGAGCACTGGCCACTCTTTCAAAGGACTGCGTTCAACTCCCAGCACCTACATGGTGGCTGATAACTGCCTGTAACTGCAGTCAAGGGAATCTGATGTCCTTTTCTGGTCTCCATGGACACCTGGCATACACAGACATACATGTTGGCAAAATGCCCATATACATAAAATAAAATTTATTTTTGAATTTTTAGTATATATAAATCTTTTCACTAAAGTTCAGTATATTGACAATTGTATTTTGAAAAATGTGTGGTGGTATCTTACATATAAATGGCCAGTATAAAGAAAAATATAAAAGGTTTGTGCTACTTCATGAAATACTCACACTAGCCTTAGAAAATTTAAACCTTTTCATTCTCAGTCTGTGTAATCTTCTCAAATGCCTTCTGTGCTCTCATTGTCTTGTTTATGTTAGTTCTCAACTTGATGTAGCTTAGTTATTCTTAAGAGTTCCTGGACAGCCACATGGAATTTTGTCTTCAAATGTTGGCACTTTGTTATTTGTAGTGTTTCAGCCTGAGACTTAGATGACTTTAGAGATTCTGAACAGTGTGGTTTGGAAACAGTTACTACCTGTGTTCATTTCCTGTGCCTACTGTATTAAGCATCTACCTTCTTAGTGATGTAGGACATTCTGCACTTTATACTCCAATAATAAATGGCCTCCTCTTCTGCAGAACACAAGCTTAATGTCAGCACCAAGTGTCCAGGTGACGACAGTGATACATTCTTTCTGTATGCCATAGTAGATTATCATTCCTGCCTCTGCTGACTGCAGATATTTCTTGGTTGTGGACATATCATTCATTGAAGTACTATCTTGTTCCATGGTCACATTGACTTGCCTTCCTGTCTGTCTGTAAGCAACCACCTTTTGTCAAGAATTCATGTGATTTATGTGGTTGCATTTTAGGGCCCACATAGAAAATTCAAGAAAATACCTCTTTGAGAAAACCTCAAAGTCTCCTATTTTAGCCATATAAAATAGTATTTATAGATAGAAGGATTAAGATTTGTGTATTTCTGATAGAAATGTTCAAACTAACACATTGTCTTTATCTAGGTATCTATTATCTAACTCTTGCCTTGCCTCACATCCTTCACTCTCATTTTAGGTCAAGTGAATAAGAGAGTGGAAGGAGCCTAAATGGATGGAGGGAGGAGCTTGTAGAGAAAGAGACAGATAGATGATCGATAGGTAGGTGGGTAGGTAGATAGATAGACAGACAGACAGACAGACAGACAGACAGACAGACAGATGTTAGGTAGGTAGATAGATTTTAGATAGGTGGATACATAGATACCTAGATAGATGGTAGGTAGGTAGGTAGGTAGGTAGGTAGGTAGGTAGGTAGGTAGGTAGGTAGGTAGGTAGGTGGATAGATGCATGGATAGATAGATAGATAGATAGATAGATAGATAGATAGATAGATAGATAGATAGATAGATAGATAGATAGATAATCAGCCAGTCCTGACTTTATAGTTTGCACTGTGTTTTTAGCTGAACCAGTTAAACACATGACATAATGGATCCTGGCATGAAGACTTTCAGGATTAGGTGAAGCTAGCTGCCTAAACAGTGGTCTGCAGATTGGTTTATTTCTTAATCATGAAGACATCTCAAGAGACTCACACTTGGTTGTGTGTTCCTCGGTATTACCCATCCTCCATTACTGCTGAAGGCAAGGCAAGCCAAAGGCTGAATCCGAGGTCAGTGCCCTGTCCTGCTGCATTCAGCAAACCTGTGTGCCATCACAGTTGTTCGTGAGCATTTATTCTCCTACTACATGATGAGGAGGGACACGCAGAAAGGTGGCTGGGGAAAACATCTGGAAGAAATCGATTTTCCAGGATCAAAGGGCTCCTTGTGTAGCCCAGAGGGTCCTCAGAGCAAACAAACAATTCTCTGGATGAGTCACTGCGATTTTCTCCTGCCAAAAGCCCATATGTGTTACAAGAGCTCAATGAAAAGAGATGGAGAAAGGAGAAAGGAGAGAAAATGAAATTTAAGAAGGCAAAAAAAAAAATTCCTTAAAAACTTTACATATTAATAAGAAAAATTATAAAATGATTATAATCTTTTCTTTTATTTAGTATTCTCAACATTATGCCACTTACATTGCCCTAGCCTAGAATAAAATTATGTATACATAAAATATATTTAAAATCCCAAAGAAATGTGGCAAAGAAAGGGTGGTGGAGGAGACTACAAGACTTTGAAACAACACATCTCTAATACAGGAAAATTGGAGGAGGGGAGTGAAGCCCAAGTCAGTGTCCCAAACCCTAGCCAGTGGCATTTTACCGAGGAAAAAAAGTTACTTATGAATCAGTACAGCCATGCTTTGTTCTGCATGAGTGTTTTAATAGAGCAAGTGTAATATAAGGATCAGGTGGGCTCATGGGAATGGAACAAAAGGTTTTGTAAAATTAAAGCAAAATAATTATAGCTCTAGGTGCAAAGCAAGCATACTCCAACGTTGATAGCAAGGACCTGCCCAGAGCGGGGGGTGGGTGGGGGGCACTCTGGAAGGTTTTTTTCTTTTTCTTTTTTTTTTACTCACTAACAAAGGCTTTTAATAGGTAACAGTTGTAAAGCATCTTTGAAAGTAATTAATGCACCCACACAAAAATTTATTAAAATGAAAATTTAAGGAATTGTCTAAAATGAATTAATTAACAAAAAAAGAACATCATGCCTTTCTTATTTTTTAAAGAAGGAGAGAAGGTTAAGCGGAGCAGATTTTTGTGAGATTGCATTTTAAAATGTTCTTGGTTTATTTAGTATCTGAATAGCCCTTAAAGAGAGAGTTGGCGGGATTTATTATCCACCCCCTTTAGAAATACTAAATGGGGACCGTCATAAAATGGGGATTAATTTGCCACATAGGAGCTTTACAACCCCCTCAAAATTATGATATCTGTTTACAAAATTTCCAGAGTTTTAATAAATTTGCAGAGACCTATAGGAAACAAAAAAGGACATTCAGAAATGGAGACAGGTTTGTGCTGTTCCTCACCTGGCCTACTCCTGTGCTCTGAGGCCAGAAGAACTCTGCTTTCTGTGACCCTGTGGAAAATGAGGGCAAATCTGCAAGGTATAGGACTGATCAGTTTTAACTCAGAGAATTTCTGTCTCATGAGGAAAACATTGCACTGACCCTGTCTCTACAAAAATACTTAGTCGTGGCATTTGCTTTCTATTCTGCTTTCTTTTGTACTATTCCATACCTAGATACATTTGTAAAGTCAGATATGTGCCACCCAAGTGAGCATTTACTCTTTCCTGTGAAAAGATCACTAGCTGATGACAAAAGTTTCTGCTTTACGGCTGTTGTTGTTGGCTATACCTCAAAACCTTCAGAGTTGAGCTTGAGTTGTGAAGACAGCCTCCATTAAATACATGATTATTACACGAGTTTTGTGATGGCAAAAGCACACTGCATTTACATACCATCTGCATATATTTGAGTTTCCTTTGTCTTCAGTAGTTTTAAAATATCTCTTATCGTGCCTTTGTAGTCATTTGGACTGTCTTCAGATTGTTTATTTTTAAAAGACATTTTATTAGTGGTTATGACATTGTAGCACTGCTTTGATAATATCTTTGCTTATGAAAAAAAGGCAAATTTATAGTACTGATAGAGAACATTGAGCACTCCATTCTTTCCTTATGGTCTGTCCATAAGCCTGGTAGAAAGACCCCTACACATAAAGTAGATAAACAAATGTGTATGAACATAGACGTACATACATACAGTATTAAGAAAGAAAAAAATTGATGTATAGTGCCAAGAACTACCTGTTTTCATAGGGTAGTTCCTGGCCCAACTCTGCCATGTGAATTGAAGCTAATGTATCTATATGGATCTGTGATCTAGGATAATATATTTTTCTGTTCCTGCTATATCGAATTACCATCAACTTAGCACTTACAACAGATCTATTATTTCACTGTTCTCTAGGAGTTTACCTTGGCTCTCACCAGTTTCTTTGTTCTTGGTTTCATGGGGCTGTAATAAAGGTCCACATTGGTTGTGTTCTTTCTGAGTCTGAGAAAGATCCCACTTCTGAACTCCTGTTTTCATAGCTCTGAAATGAAGTTCCCCCTTTCCTTGCTGCTGACTGCCCAAGGCCATCCTTAGCTCCGTGAGTGCTGTCCTCATATCCCAGGGCCAGCAGTAATGCCTCAAATCCTGTGGGATCCCTCTGACTTCCCCTTCTACTGAATCTCTTTTTTAAATTTTAGTCCTAAAAGTTATCTGTGTTTAGGTTGACTTGAATGAGCCCATCTGCATGGTCTGTAATAGTCTCACTCTTTGAATGACCATAACCATAGCTACACCTGTATAGTTCCTCTGACATATACTGTGACAGGATCATGTACAAGAAGGACAGGGTATTGATTTATAGGAATTGTATTTTGGAGGTGTAATTATTTTGCTTATCATAGAAAATTATAAGAGTGTGCCATTTCAGTGATGTATTTTTCAGGTAATTCTGAGTGTTGGAGTTGAGAGTGTTCCCAGAAGTAAGTCAGTTTACCTAAAAGACTAGTATACTTTTTTCCTAAAATAGCTTATAGTACTTGGTAAAACTGATTGTCCAACTTGAACAATAAGGTCAAGTAGAAGCATAGGCAATAAGAATAAGGCCAGGAGTTGGAGGCGACATTCACATGCATCTGACAGCATTGTTCGAGGTTGACTCTGATGTTTGGGATATGGGGTTTCTTTGGAGATTAAGAAGGAAATTCCAGCAATTCTACAGGATTGTGGTTTCTCTTATACTGTTTTACTAAGGAATAACTGAGCTTTCCAGCAACTTAGAACCTAGTATAATTTAAAAGAAAATGTCCAGAGATTAGAAAGATAAGGAAAGTTCCCAGTAAATAAACAGAATTTCACAAGTAAAAATGGAATGATTAGCACAGTCGAATTCTAAAACTTGAATACTAACTACAAATTTTAGTCTAATTGCAAATAAATCATGAAGATATATTTATTAATGTTTCAAATGTCGGAATCTAGTTTTAATTTAATAAATCTTACTTACATAGTCAATTATCCACTAAAAGCAAGGATAATTGAAGGTAAATATGTGTTTATATTTTTCTCAAAATACATTCAGTTGTACTATTCATGTATTTATGTTGGTTTAATTTATAATTGATTTCTGAGTATTCATAATTGTATAATTAATAATAAAATATAGACATAACGAAGCATTATTGTTGTTCTAATAGGACAAATAAACTCACAGTAGCCCCCATGCATGGGCCCATTCATAGGATATGTGCAAATCTTCCGAACATATATAAAGTACATGAAGTTCATTTAGGTATATTTATTATACCTGTTTCACTTCTTAAATAGTGACTATACTCTGTACAGAATACCCCTTAAGAGAACAAATTTTGTACCTATAAACTCACGTGAATGTACATAGCATCCTCCTTTGTTTCTAAAACAAGAAAGTGTTGGTGCCTAAACAAGTTATATGTGATGAACACTGAGTGAAGTATAGGACAGCATAAAATTACTGTGTCAGAATTGTCACCTTTACTCTTTCACATTTGATATATAATATTAAGAATGTCAGTTAATCATTTGTGGCCTCAGTTTCCCCACCTATTAAAATAAGAATGAAACTTCTCTCACTTATATTGTACAATTGATGTTCCAATAAAATAACTGAAGTTAACTTAAGGCACCGAAAAATTATAAATTCCTATGGAAAACATTTTTATGAAATGATCCCTGTTATTATGGTTAAAGAATGGTCTGCACCTTCAAACATGAAATCTAGATAAAAATGGAAGTTAATTTATTGCTTTATTTTTGTGTTAGTTGTAGTTATGTTTTTTTTTGTATGTCTGAAAAGTTGGTAGTTACAGTATTAAGTAATTAGTAAAGAAAACAGTTTAATAAAAAAAAACAAGCAAATTAGTATGTAGTTAGTTTTAATGTTTTTACTTGTGCTAAAGCTAATCAGGACAGTATTAGTTATCACTGAAGGAATTTATAATTAATGTTCAAAATATATAGAATTGCTATAATATATCTTGCTTGATAATTTTGTCTATTTTGTTATTTAGTTCATTAGTAAAGTTATATCTTACTTAGTTCTAAATTTTAGTGACAATGAATTACAAAACTCAGGAGCATCCAGTTATCATGGTGGCAGTTGTGTGTGTGTGTGTGTGTGTGTGTGTGTGTGTGTGTTAACAGCTGGCTGTTTAATGTTTCATTCCATGTCTCCAAATCCTTGCTCTCAGGCATCTATTTTGATATGACAGAGATAAATAAATAAAAGTTTTTTTCAGCTAATGGATGATTGTAAGCTATTGGGTTGAATTTTAAAGTTTGCTAAGTGCTTTGAATACATACATACATGTATGTATCATATATGTGTGCATATTTGTGTGTTTATATGCTCACCAGCACACATGTGCATAACTGTATGCATTATCTACGGGCATTTGTAATGCGCATTCAACCCCAGCAGCACAGACTTTAAGGGCCTCATTGAATAAATGGGACCTCCTGAGACTGAGAAGCTTCTGTAAAGCAAAGGACACTGTCACTAAGACAAAAAGGCAA
>NC_022010.1:53967326-53973582 GCF_000317375.1 Microtus ochrogaster
CCACAGGTCAGGGAACCCTGATTGCTCTTCAAGCTGATGATGAGGGAGAGGGACTTGATCGGGGGAGGGGGAGGGAAATGGGAGGCGGTGGTGGGGAGGAGGCAGAAATCCTTAATAAATAAATAAATTTTTTAAAAAAACATAAAAAATGTTTGCTAAGTGCTTTGAATACATACATACATGTATGTATCATATATGTGTGCATATTTATGTGTTTATATGCTCACCAGCACACATGTGCATAACTGTATGCATTATCTACGGGCATTTGTAATGCGCATTCTCTTATACTCTCTTTGGAGATGAGGTTTATCATTATTTATTCCTGAAGGAGCCACTGGACCATACAACAACTGAGCTTTGTATATTAAAGAGCTGGGTATCCAGTTCAGTTGAAAGTAACCCTACTTCTGTCTCTTCCTAGCTATTCCAGTTATAACCCAAACATTTGAATTGGCATGGGTGACAAGAAGGAAGAAGAAAGGGCTAGCCAGAAGGAAGGTGTGACCCTTCCTCTCATCCCTGCTGTACTCCTTTGTTTTCTCTTTCCTTAGTCCTTCTTTCCTTCCCCTTAATCTCCAGTCTCCCTTCTCTTTCCTCCTTCCCCTCTTTTTTCTTCAACTTTCTTTCCCTTATTCTTTTATTTCTTTGTCTTTTTTTCCTTTTTTTCTTTATTTTTTAATAAAAATTTCTGCCTCCTCCCCACCTCCGTCTCCCATTTCCCTCCCCCTACCCTGTTCCCCTACCCCTCCCTCTCTAGCCCTATGAGCAGTCAGGGTTCCCTGCCCTGTGGGAAGTCCAAGGTCCTCCCCCCTCCATCCAGGTCTAGGAAGGTGAACACCCAAACCACCTAGGCTCCCAAAACCAGTACATGAAGTAGGATCAAAACCCAGTGCCATTGTTCTTGGCTTCTCAGCAGCCCTCATTGCCCGCCATGTTCAGAGAGCCTACTTTAATTGATGGTCAAACTTTATTGAATGCTATTATTTTTCTTGTCCTTCTCATTGATTCAAACATTATCACCTTTCTTACCACTTCAATTTTCAGAACATTCTGCACTGTCTTCTAAGAGTGCTACTGTTCTGAAGAAATTATTTTTACATCAGAAGTCATAAGAAATTAAGGGAAAATTAATAGCTATGTGTCATTCACATTAATTTTCAACATTTTGGCTCTCTGCTTGATCTTCATCTAGAAAATATTTTCTCATTGAATACAATAAATAATTGATTTAGGAATAATTATTATAGTAAATAGATTAAATGAATGTGGAATTATTCTATTCAGTAGTATAACTGATCTCTTTAGAAGACATAGACAGGACCATCTTCGAGTTCTATGGAGAACAGAAAATGAATTCACATTACAGGTTGAAACATGCTATTACTGTAGAAAGGAACTACATTTTCTTTACACCCAACAGTATATTTGTATAGTAGCTATTTTTTAGTAAAAATAAGTTTTAGAAAGGAAGAAAGGGATGATTGCGTTATCAAAATGTTGCTAAGCAGAGTTTTCTTATAGAATTTTATTTTTCCAGGTGGACTGACTTACTGTCAAAAAGTCAAGTTGATTATTCTTTGAATTAATTTGATAATTGGCTGAATAACATGTTAATGCCAGTTAGAAAAGGTAGAGTTTTAAACTGTGTAGTAAAATAGTTGCTAAGACTATTTGGTTATTTTTGTTGATTTTTCTTAAATACTCCAGTGGAATAGTTCATATAGTTATGATGTCCTATTTTATGTTGTATTCTTTCTTGACTTACCTGTTGTATGTGCATAACACACACACACACACACACACACACACACACACTTCCTATTCCACCATTGACTCTTTTAAGAAAAGTAAACTTTTTACATAAAAACACTTAGAACATCACTTTTAGAAGAGTTTTTTTCACTCATTTAATTCACTACTTCTTTGTTATTGCTATATTTTTAAGAACGTTTAAAAACCTTATATGTGTCCAATGTGCTCTATGTGTGTACGCGCGTGCGTGCTCATCCATATATGTGGACGTCCACATATGTGCAGTTACCATAGAGTGTCATATTACTTAGAGCTGAACTTACAGGCAGTGAATTTCCCAATTTGAGTTCTGGGAAACAAAGGCAGGTCCTCTGAAAGAACTGCAAGTGAACTGAGCTGTCTATCTAGTTCATTGGAGAACTTTTTTCCTTTTTTTTTTTTTTTTAATGCTACTAGGGACTTGAACCCAGGGCATCATGCACTTCAAGCAAGAATTCACCTACTAAGGAATTTTCCCTGCTTGTGCAAGGCTTCTTGGGAGTTTTCTAAGCTCATTTTAGGTCTTTGTCTTATTCTCAATACCAGCATTCTTTCTGCACTCACTTCCCAATTATTTCCACTCCTACCTTCTCTTACTCTTTTTTTAATCTCATGACTTTGTCTTTAGGAGTCATTACACTTAAAATCATCTTCAACTTCTCATCTAAACATTAGCCTTTCAATTATGGTATAGTTTCAAATCCCGCTTATGCGAATTCTTTATGCCATGATACGTTTATAAGGTAGCCTTTTCTCTACCAGTGATGTTTGTTAGTTATCCCATCCTCATTAAGCTGCCCATCTTAAATAAATGTCAGTAACTCCATGTTTACCTTCCTTCCATATATGTTTTCTTTTCTGGTTTTTTGAGACAGGGTTTCTCAGTATAGCTTTGGAGCCTGTCCTGGAACTTGTTCTGAAGACCAGGCTGTCCTCAAACTCACAGAGATCCACCTGCCTCTGCCACTCGAGTGCTGGGATTAAAGGTGTGCACCACCACCACCCAGTCAATAGATGTTTCTAAGAAGCTGAAGACTTGCTGTTCTCTGTGCACTGAATATAACTTTGTTTTTAAATCAGTGAAGGGCCATGTGGGAGTGCCATGCACTTTTTGCCATTTGTTTTCTTCACCCCAGGAATCTGCCCATATTTTAGGTTCTTAAACTGTTTTGAGATAGGCCTATAAATGATCATGATTATATTGGAAAATTGCCATAATATATGAGGTTATAATTAAACTAAGAATATAGCAAATAAGATATTCGAAATTGACTGTCTTGCCTAGTTCTTGCCTTAGAAATTACCCACTATTGTCGAATTGAGTAAGGTATGAAATCATATTGGATGGTAAACTAAGTTTTTATAGTGTCTGTCAGACTTAGGTTATTCAATAAATAAAATACTAGCTTACAGTTGAATTAAGATCAAAGGCTGTGAGTGGGTGAGGAAATGTGGACTTTTAGTCTTAACAGTTTGTCCTCCTGAGCAGGATGCAGGGCTTGTAGCCCCACGTGCTAACCAACCAGGGGGCCCTGTGCTTCTCAGTACACCATGCTGTTGAGCCTCCCACGGTGGCTCTGATTTTGGCAGCCAAGGCAGAATCAGCTCTTTGATCCTTGGAGTGGCTCCTACCACAGTAAGTGGTTCTGTTTGTTTTGTCCTTCCTTTTGGTCATTACTCCCACCTGGCAGTAGAAGACAAAAACTAGGAGGTGGGAGGGAGTAGTGAGAGAACACTTCAGGAACATGGTATGACAAGCATGAAAGGTTCTAAGACCACATGGCTATCATGTCTGCCAACTTATTAATGATGAGTTTATTTTGTATATCACACAACAGTGCTGAAAAGAACTTTCCCCTATTCTGTTTTCTCGTTACTGGCATCCTAGATCCACCATAAAAAGCATCCATCCATACAAAACAAAAGCAGTTCTACCGCTTGCATTTTTATAATCTTCTTCCGTAAGTGTCTGGATATTCTTTTAAGCATCTACTTCATCTTATGCTTTCGTACTAGAAAAATAGTTTCTCCAACATATTTAAAAATATATTTGGATGTTATCTTTTCATATAAATATCTTGTTTTAATATATATTTTGTTGACAAATAATTTTATCAAGTACAGTATGCTATGCTGATCTATGTATATATTTGTGAAAATATTTAACCAAGATTATTTACATATCCATAAATTTACTGGCAGGAAGCTTTATTTATAATGTCAATAATTTTGTAGTAGTCTCAGTTCACATCAACACACAATTCGATAAAGAACATAAAAATGATTATACCTATTTTATAGTGAGGTGCTGAATGCAAAATGGTTCTACTAAGCCAGAATACATACTGAAAAGGCATCAAAGTGTCCAGGGTTAGAGAAACACTAGTAGTAGTATGAAGGATACATGTGATTATACTAACTGATGACTTCTACATATAGTCCCAATTAAGCTATTCAGTCTCTTTTAAATAAAATTTAGCCAGGTAGTGGTGGCACATGCCTTTAATCCTCAGGAGACAGAAGCAGGCAAATCTGAGTTCAAGGCCAGCCCGTCTACAGAGTGAGTTCTAGGACAGACAGGGCTATACAGAGAAATGCCGTATCAATCAATCATATAAATAAAAATAAAGCAATGTTGTATTAATTTTAAAGTATAAGAATTTATCATAAACATGTATTCCTGTATCTATATTCTGTCAGCTGTTTCTTAAAGACAACTATTGCAGAAATATTAGAAACAGCTTCAAAGAAAAATATCAGACTACCAAATCCAGTTTGTTTTTAATAATTCATTTATATTTATTGTTCAAAGCAGTCTTCAATAGTGTTGTGTGTCATTTGATCCAAAAACTATTTAACCTTGATTCTGTGTGTTATGCTTCATTCTGAATTGTTAAAATACCATATACTATGTACTTCTCAATGAGTTTTAATGTTATACATCTTAAGTATTTTTTTTAATCCATTAATAGTTGTTTAGAAATGAGGGAACTGAGAATCAGAGAAACTAAATATTTTGACCCTGGGCATGTAACTAATAAGTGAAAAATCTATTATTCAATCTCAGATATTTCTGGCCCAAAGTCTCCCTTCCTCTTTTTAAACTACTGTCTTTTTCTGTGTCTCATGGTATAGATGACTTTGCATTGCTTCCTACAAGTATATGTGCTTTGAATAAGGGGAAGTGTGTCACACACTCTTGTTGGCTTGCTTGCTTGCTTTAACCACTTGAACCCATGTCCAACACAATCTACTTTCCATTTTTTCCTCCTAATGCAGCCTACTAGCCTGGAGATAGCATCATATTACATTCTGGTTTTATTTGTGAGGGTACATTTACATTCACTATTAAACTCAAAACCATCTAAGTTTCTTAGATTAAAGATAATATGAGAAATCATATGTGTGACCTTGTAATTATAGTGTAATTAGGCTATTTTTGTTAGGTATTTGTTACAGAGGTCTTAATATTTAGGGCTTTACTATCCAGCTACATGTGAATTTTATTATTTGTTAAATTAAAATGGAAATAAGACCTACCTCAATTTTTATGGTGATTAAGTGAGATGTTTATATAAATATATGTTCATATAAAATTCTTACATCAATCACTAATATATAGAGTACTCAATTGTCTTAACTGTTATTATAAATGATTGGTATATGAATAGGTAATACAAGCTTAATAAATGCATAGTGAATGGATAAATGAACTATATAATTTCTTTAAATAGCTACCTATGACCAATGTATTAGTTTGGTATTCTGAATGCTTTTTTACACTTTGCATATCATATAATACAAATGTTCAATAGCCCTAAGAATATCATCCTGTTTCCAAAAGGACTTAGTGACTCTGAAGGAGCCATGTTAGGACATAGCATTCCTTTCCCCACTTACCATTTGCAGCTCTTTGTACTGCATAGTTATTCTCTGTCAGGAGCTATGTGTGGCCACTAAGTAATACATACTTTCCCCTCCTTGTAACAGTCATGCAAATATGATTTATCTTTTGGCATAATATAAATAGAAGTGATCATGTATGCATGTAGTGAGCAAAAGATAAATGGTCAGGAAAACACAAAAAGGCAGCATGTACTTCTATACTCCATACTTTCCTGAGACACCCAGAATACATTGATAACCAGAAGGGCAATGCACATCACTGTTTGTGCCTAGACTAGAGATGCCGCATACCTCCCTGAGGAAGGCAAGTTATTATGATTTGAGAAGGACTTTGTTCCTTAATAGATTTGCTTTTAAATCCTGAGCTGTTTACTGTCTAAGGCATTTATCTGATATTACTATGCACTAAATCCCTCAGTTCCTAGAACTGCTAATCTGATTCTGATAATAGTTTTAGAAAGGGTTCAAAGGTTTACCTCCCTGTAGAATGTTCTTCCACCACTGGTACTCCAGTTCTACCTTCAGAAATAGTTCTATCGGGAACTCACCAAGGCCA
>NC_022010.1:53973807-54006016 GCF_000317375.1 Microtus ochrogaster
GCTGATGAGGGAGGGGGACTTAATTGGGGGAGGGGGAGGGAAATGGGAGGCGGGGGAGGGGAAGAGACAGAAATCTTTAATAAATAAATAAATTAAAAAATAAAAAATAAATAAAGAAAGAAATAGTTCATGTGTTACATAGAAGAACCCCATTTTATGTTTTTCTGAATATTTGTGCTATGTTTATAGTTTTCTGTTTAGAGGTGGATATTTTCCTTTAGCCTCTGGTGATTAAATTATAAACTTCTTGTAAACTATGCCTTATTCATCTCTTGGTGCTAGTATTTCCAGTTTCTGAAACGGAATAGATTTTCTATAAATATATATATATATATTTATATATAATCAATTAATAAAGTTACCATTACACACACCAGATAAGGGGCATGAATGGAATTTCCTCCTTATTTTTGTTTTCTTCAAGTGATTGTGAGCCTTTTGAATTTTATTATGAACATATTAATGTGCTTGAGTTCGTTAGTTTATTTGAGAGTTATTTTCTAATCTTAGGAAAGAATTTTTTTCTGCCTGTTTGTCCTTTTGTTTTGTTTACTCTGTACGTATCTTTTCAGCAGGGCTCAAATGTACTTCTGTGAGTGATTGCATGATAGAACCACATGGAAAGTGATATTAATTCTCACTTTTGTTTACATGCTACCTGATTTATTGCTTTGTTCAAGCACTTTTATCTATATGTTTTTAAAAGACGCATGTGTTGTTTCAGTGAGCTGGGAAAATCTTAATTTCAACCAGAATTCTTAGACCATAATATAATATAGGATATTAGTTAACAGTCAATAACTGTGACCTGCCTGAACAAATTCCCCATTGTTGCTTCCTGTTTTGAGAACTAGACCTGAGAATATTTGTAGGGACTAACTGAAATGCCCAGTCTCATACAGCCTAAGAGAAACTGAGACACTCACAGCTCAAACTCCTGTATTCCTGGCTGTTACACAAGCTCACTGAGAAGTGCTGTATATGTCTGATTTCTCAACTTCACCATGTAGTAAACTTTTGCAATCCCGAGGCAAGAGACCTCCTTTGTAAATGTTGTCTGCCCAGTGACAGTGTTGGCACCCAGGAGGCCCTAGCAGATAAAAGTGGAAGAACATATGGCTTCCATCTGAGTACAAATTGGTGACCATAACATGGTAATTGAGCTGCAGTGTCCCTGTACTGTAAACTGAAAGAATATGATTAGAGGTGTTTATAAACGGCGTCTGAATTCTCCCACTCTGCTCCACCCCCATTCCACTGTATTTTTATCGGCCTGAATCATAGCCATTCTGCATCGCAGACTCACTGTGTTATTTGTGAAAATGGCTAGCATGTGGAATTATTAATTAAAGCTAACAAATCACCCTGACGAGCTGTGCCCTGGCATGGCTGAAGGTTGATTGGCGAAAGTGTTCTCCTTTAGAGAAAAGACTTTTTGTGCTTATGACGCAGTCAGGGACGGATTATTGAATATGCAAGTTAGAAGAAAAATCACAGGACAAGCAAATTGAGTATTTACTGGCAAATAATTGCTCTCTTAAGCTGTGGCTCTCTTCCTAAATTCTTAACATTCCCGAGGGTTAGAAAGAAACACAGAAAAAAAATGCATCGGTACAGAGTTCATTTTAAAAAAACCCACATAGACTGATGTTTGAGACTTGTTCAGGTAAGTGTGATTGTGTGTGCTTGGGAAGTGAAGGACCACGCAGAAGATGGGGAGCGAGAATGGGGGTCTGGTGAGTCTCTATGGGACATGCTAAGCATATTTCTAAGTGAGTCTCTATGGGACATGCTAAGCATATTTCTAAGTGAGTCTCTATGGGACATGCTAAGCATATTTCTAAGTTGAGAATCTAGTTTCTGTGCTGCATTTATTGTGAAAGTTAGAATCGTGAAAAGGAAAGAGTGGTTTCTCAAATTGTTTGTCTTTATTAGCAAAAAAAAATGTGGTAATGTTTTGTCCCCAAAATAATTTCATTTTTGCCTAGATATTTGTGTCTATGTAAAATAATGACTGGATCTAAAGCTCTGTTGTTATTTTCAATGTTGTTAACTATGATGCGTCTTAGCTTTGTCCCAGACACATGGGGGACACTGTTGCATTCCTTTTTAAATGTGAACACTGGTTTACATCAGAACCTAGCTGGGACTTTTTGAAATTTCTACAGGAACATGAAGTTTTAAAGTAGTTGTTTAAGCTTTGCACTCCTATAATAACGAAAGTGTTCATATTGTCAGAGTGTGTGTGTGTGTGCACATGTGTGTTTTGTCTGGAATGTTGATGAGACTCCTGAGTTCTGAAGATACTGTAAGATACAGGAAACAACTTTAAAATCTTTCAAAACTAAACATAATGCATAGAAATATACAAGTATGGAAATAAGGCTCATGTATAAAATCTCGAGACTCTTTTGAAGTGCAGTTAGACTATGTGAACAGCACCACAAAAATGTGTGTATCTACTGAGGATGAATTACATGTTCTTTGGAAACCTAGAAAAGGTGCTGTCATTGACAACAGACTGTTTTTGAAATGAGAATAATTGGCTGGCGAAATAGCATTTTAGGCTTATATTAACTCCGAATAGCATGGATTTAAAACAAAGGCATAAATATAATTTAGACTAAATTAACTAATTAATAATTGCAAAGTGCTTTAACAATAAAACATCAACATGATAGTAATAATAGGAATAAGAATAAAAATGGAAAAATCTAGCAGTTACACAAAAATTAAACCATAGTCAACTACATAAGCTTTCAGAAACTCAGTATTTTCTAGTATAAATAAATGAAACAGATGTTTTTTTGGCCTTCTAATATGTTTCTTTTGCCAAACATCATTGTATTAGTTAGGAGTCTTTCCTTACTATATTCTCTGTTTCTTGAAGATTCGTTTCTTTTAGCATGTAGGCTAGAGCTCAAAAGGAAGTTTAGAAATGTATTGTTTTTAAAGACTGAATGAATCGCCACTGGATCAGTTTTCCTCAGATTTCATGAGACAGCTTCCTTAAAGTTTCCTGTGAGTATTAGAGAGCAAATTTGGTCCATTATTTTGAAGTAGCAAAGAGGGCATTTAAAACATATGTTCAGAGAGCAAGCCATCTGCCTTCTTTGTTATAAGTATCACAGCATTATGAGGACTTGGAAAGGCTTGAAAATTGAGCCAAAGTCCTGATCAAGATCTTAATACCGAGCACTCTGATTTATGTAACTGTTTTTAGCACCCCCGTTCCCCCTCTTTTTTTTTTTTTTTAGAAAATACCGTTATTACTTTATGATACATGGGCAGTACTGCCAAAGTGTTCTGGAATGATATGATCCCATGGCAAGTTAATGATGATCTGATCTCTTTCATTTAACCCACTAAATGTGAATATTTTGTCAAGTTTTGAGCTTGTTATTGGTGCTGAAACTCACAGTGACTTAGAGAAACAGAAGGTGTTGACTATCGGAACAAAAATGAAATCAAGCTGCTAACTTCTGAACTATGTGCAGACAAGTTGTAGAAAGCATGCATGGGCCAGATTCGAGTACTACTGTAACCCAGCTGTGTTGTAGTGACAATATGGATCAGTTTGAGTTGTCTATAGGAAGAGGGGTTGACAGCAACAGAAAACAATACAAGTGTAAATTGAAATTATTCCTAGAAGGCACTACTATATTTCCTTAGCAACTGGAAGGATTTGAAAATCAAAGTATAATAAAAGAATCAAAAATCATATTTGGTTCTAAATGTAGTAATAATTGTGGTGTTATCCTGAACATTCTATAGTGGTCATGTAAGGACGGACCAAGATGAATGTAAATATAGGATATCTAACTTGCAAACAGAACTTCTCCCTTACCTAAACTGTACTCAAATCAGACCGGCCTGGGTAGTTCATTATCAAAGAGAAGCAAAGTCAGATTACAAGTTCTCAGTGGTTTTCAGGAGCATGCACTTGGATATGTTGATTGTGCTAATGACCTTTTTTAGTCTAAAAACTAAACAAATACCCTAAAATACCTACAGTTGATATTCATATAAACAAAATTAATGACCTGGTGATAGAAATGATTGTCTAGTTCCTATAGATCGTCTACTAGTAAAATTTTAATTTTGTACCTCTACAAGTTGCAGAACTACAGATGAATGTACCTGGTGTATCTTTCATCGAGTAGTCTTTAGCATATGAGAAATCTGTTATTTTTAGGAAGTCAATTTTAATTTAGGGATTTGTGTGTGCATGATTTATATACCAAATGTACATGCATGCACAGATACATATTTTAATTTTGCTATTTTTAATACCTTGTTCCAATTAAGCAATTTAGATGGTTGACAGAAATAAACAGATAGTAAAACAAAGTACATGAATTATAAGAATGTAAAAAAGATAAAAAAAGCAAAATGATAAACCAAGATAGGTATAATAGTGGAATCTGACATGAGGTGAACATAGAACACTCACTGGAGAACTGTACATTCAGCCTTTTTGCATTCAAGTAAACAAGTGTGACAAGTTATGCATTCATTTTTAGAAACGATAGTGCTAAGATGTCAGGAAACTTCCATGAAAAGAATTATGGGTTAAAGTTCTAAAAAATCATTATATAAGTAAATGCAGCTTTTCCTTGAGATGCCGATGTGCTAGTAATCTCTTCTCTTTGCATAAGAAGATGTGTGAGGGCAAGACGAGGCGGGGAAAGGAAGAGAGTGAGAGGATCAAGGACCCGGAATGGGGAGAAGGATGTGAGGACTGTCAAGTGGACCAGACCAAGTTCTTATGGACCATGAGGAGTTAAAAGGAAAAGAGATCTTCAAGCTATTAACTAAATAAATGATTATATATTGTTAGGACAAGTCAAACAGACTACTTTTCTTGTAGCCACTGAAACACATTTTACCAAATAAACCTCTTGAATCAGCGTCACTGTCCCAAGTTGTGAATAAAGTCCTGCTCTGTGGCAGCCATTGTTTTTTCACTTTCACTTTAAACAGATTTTGAGTCTTTTTTAAAGGTTTAAAAAGGTTTATTAAAAAGAGTCATTTCTGCCTTAAAATTGAGCATTTTTCACCTTTGCCTTCTCTCTTTCTTCAAAAATTTTAACAGGCTGTCTAGTCTTCTCACAATTTTGATGGTTAAGTCGCATTCGATGGCTAGTCATCACTTCCAAAGGGTGACACATAGTGATTTCTTTATATATTGCCATGAGGCCAGGCCTTGGAATGCCATACAATGACCACCTGTAGCAGGAATTCTAAGGCAGTTTTTAGAAATTTAGAATTTCCAAATCAAAAGCTGTGCCCATAGCACTTGAGCATCTGCAGTAGAGTGGATTATCTAAGTTAGTCATGTACATTACAACTTGAAAACAAGGGTTTGAAAACTGTGACCTTAAACTTTATAATATATGAACCACAACTGGTGAGGGTTCATTATAACATGAACTAAACACTAATGCATATTCAGGCAACAGAATATTGCAGGCAACAAAAAGGTAGTAGGAAACTTAAGAGCCTGCCCTCACAGTGACAGACTTCCTCCAACAAAGCCACACCTCCTAAGAATGCCACTCCCTGTAAGATTATGGGGATCGGTTACATTCAAACTACCACAAGCAGTCAGCTCAGAAATGGAATGAGCTTCCTATTTCATTGGTGGTTTGTTTTCTGGAAGTTTTGTGGAAACGTCCTCATTATTTACTGGACAACACAGAAACTATTGTATGAATTTTACCTCCACTACTGCCTCTTATTTTTTACTTAATGGAAATTTCTTCCTGCCATGACCTTTCCTGGGAACTAGAGATGACAGCAAAAAAAAAAAAGATAAAATATTGACTTAAAAGGGTTTATATTATATTGGACTAGAAAGGGACAAAATGACTCAACAAAATGTAAAGGAATATATGTCCAGAAAAAAAATGTGCTTTTTGACATGGCCTTCTCTGTTCCCTATGATTTCTATTGTGTGGGATCTTTTTTTCTTCTCTGATGCATACACAAAATAGTCCCATGGATTCAGGAGACTCTTCCATGTGGGAAACATCTGCACAGGAAGTCTGTGTATTATTTAGGGAGTCAACCAGTTGTTTTCAGTTCTGGGTTCTTAGAATCTGTCCTCGGGTTTTTCAAGGGCTGATTGGTAGGTGCTCAGGATGCATCGTATTTTAAGAGATCAACAGTCTATATTGGAGGACTTAGCTACAGTAGAGACTGATGATTAACAATACTATGTGACCTCTATAAGGTCATCCAGGGAACAAAGTAAGAAACACAATACTAGAAAAGATCAGAGAACAGAGCAAATTTTAACCGCCTGATAATAATACTAAAATGAAAGAAGTTCCGCAAGTGAAGTTCTAAGTTTCCCTTTGATCAACCACTGTCATGTGCCCATAATAAAAATATTTTAAATAGTAGGAAAGTATATTGAAGGAAAAGAAGTGGAGGGCCACTGTTAATTTCCTGCCTAGAGATGCCATTTTTTTTATTGATTTTTATTGAGCTCTACATTTTTCTCTGCTCCCCTCCCTGCCTCTCCCCTTCCACTCCAACCCTCCTCTAAAGTCCCCTTGCTCTCAATTTACTCAAGAGATCTTGTCTTTTTCTACTTCCCATGTAGATTAGATCTATGTAAGTTTCTCTTAGTGTCCTCATTGTTGTCTAGGTTCTCTGGGATTGTGATTTGTAGGCTGGTTTTCTTTGTTTTATGTTTTAAAAACACTTATGAGTAAGTACATGTGATACTTGTCTTTTAGGTTTTCATTACCTCTCTCCAAATGATGTTTTCTAGCTCCATCCTTTTGCCTACAAAATTCAAAATGTCGTTATTTTTTTTTCTGCTGTGTAGTACTCCATTGCATAAATATACCACATTTTCCTTATCCATTCTTCAGTCAAGGGGCATTTAGATTGTTTCCAGGTTCTGGCTATGACAAACAATGTTGCTATGAACATAGTTGAGCACATGTCCTTGTGGCATGAGTGGTTATCAAAAGAACAAATAATCCAATAGAGATGCAATTTTTAACATTCATCGGGTACTTTTTCACTTTCCTCATTCTGTTTGTATGAGTGTTTTGCCTGACCGTGTGTGTGTGTGTGTGTGTGTGTGTGTGTGTGTGTGTACCATGTGCATGTGCCTGAAGCCTAGAGACGTCAGAAGAGAGCTCAGATACCTGGAACTGGATTTACTGATGGTTATCAGTGGCAATGTGGGTGAAATGATCCCCAGTACTGGGGCCTTTGCAAGAACATTACGAGCTCTTAGCCCAAGGTATCATTCAGGCTCACTTCAGGCACTTTTTAAAGCATGTATTATGTTCTAAGATTTGACTAGCTATCACACCTTCTCAGAAGGGAGCATTTTAATTGGCAAGTGGTATGAATAACAGCATCTCAGACTTTGACTTGTTAGATATCTTCACGTTTGAGCATATAGACCAAGTGAGTCACAAACACAGTAGTATAGCTCCATCAGCCAAAAGATAGCCTTGATAAAATTTGGAATATCTGTCATTACCTCCACGTAAAACACATGAGAGGCAGACTTTGAAGAATCTGACCTTTCTCTTATTTTCCTGCTGCCAGTCATTATGGACAAGTTATTGGGCTTTTGTGCCTGAAGTGTCCTGTTGTAAAATCAGATTAACACCATACAGTATTTTGAGAAATGAGTAATACCATGCGTTAGAACTGTCAATTGTGATGCTTGAGACATTGGAAAGTATTCAACAAAAGTTATCACTACTGCTGTGATTGCTATTATGATTATTGGTTTTGTGACATCCAGGAACTTGCTGGAAAATGTATTTTTCCAGTGTAGCTGCATTAGCCCTAGTGACAAAATGATTCAAGGTGCTTTTCCTTCTGAAGATGGGTCAGAGATATCATCATTGCAGTACATATGGAGGAGATCTAGGTTTTCCATATTAAAAAAATAGTGTGATTTAGCTTAATATGTAGATGGTACTATGCAGTCCAAATTTCTGGTTTTTTTTTAATAGAAATTATGTTTCAGTCTGCATGAAGTGCTGCTTATTTTTCAGTTTGGGACTTGTGTTATTAAAAGGAACTTTTAAATCTGAAGCTCCAGTGATCATAATGTAGTGCAGTTTTCTTCTAACATCAGTTACAGAAGAGAAAAGTACAATTTTGCCTAAAAGTGACATCTTCAGGATGAAGACTCTATAATCATCAACTTTGTGTTTAAGTGGGAGTAATCAACTTCCTCCTTCCCAGAATTCTTCTATTCTCATTACATCATTTCTACTTCCTGTCTGCTTTTCCCACCTATATTTCTTGCCTGGCCAATCAGCGTTTATTTATAACATGATTGACAGAATACAGACAATTCTCCCGCAAAGCATGATAGTTAACTGACTAAAGTCACTAGCCTAGTAGGGGCTACACAGTAGGCACCTGAGATTGTTTACTGAATTGAATCTATATTATCAAGAAAACTGATACCAGTTCAGAAATTCTGTGTTGATGGAAATGACAAAAGAATGATATGGTGGAATGAATGTATTTTCTTATAAAAGTAGTTGACAGTACATTGTTAAGCTTTTTATTTATTTTATCTCATTTATATTTGTGTGGTACTGGGGGGTTGAGCCTAAGGCCCTATACATGCTAGGCAGTCATTCTATCATTGGATTGTATTTCTAGTCCTGTTAACTTTTAAAAATTGTAGTCTTGCTTAAGTCTTAAAAGTGGAACTGTATCATGAAGAGAGAATGGGCCATGTTCTTACACAGAGTATGCTTCCTTTTTAGAGTTGTCATCGCTACTATCTACAGGTCACATGATCATGGGCACCTTGGTTTTGTGTGTGTGTGTGTGTGTGTGTGTGTGTGTAAAACCCTCAAATCTCAAATGAAAAAATGAACTAATAGCATCATAATTGGTCTGTATTTATGGTCTCTAGTAAAGTTCTTTATGCATCTTGGTACATAAGATATATTCAGTAAATGGTACCTGCTACTTAGTGTAATAACCACAATAATAATAAGACACAAGCCTTTTAGACAATAATCATAAGCTCATTCATATATATTAATATGAAACATCCATTAATGTATGAGTATATACGTTATGACACTTAAAATTGCTTTGCCTAATATTTGACACACAGGAAATCTAAGATGTAAATTTGATATAGTTACATGCCTTCCCAGGAAAAGTGCTATAATTATTTTAGTTAAATGAAAACATAATTCAAAACTCCCAGGCCAACTCACTCTTATGAAAATAGTAATAAAAGCAACAACTATCCAACGATTTTTTTTTACTGAAATAACTAATTTGGGCTTAATGCAAATAAATAAGATATATAATGTGATAGAAAATATAAAGGGAAATACTTGAAAAATTCTTAGGTGAACCCCTGATTCAAATAGTATTAATTGGAAACACTTTAAAGATAAAAAGGCTATTATTGCTAGCTGCAATAGATACATATGGAAAATGGCTGCAGAGATTCACAACATAAAAATAGTTCATTGCTAAATTCGAAATTCTGTTAATGTCACAAACAGTGGGATGTGAAACACAAATGAATTGTGATGACAGTTGAGTACCAAGCTGCCTGTTTTTTCCCTCTCAGAACTGTCCGTATTTGGCTTTATATTTTCCTCATCCTGATTTAACCCATCAATATTTGTACTTTCTGTAACTAACACCACCTTGGAACGTACACACTAAGGATGTCATTTCTAAACCTTCCTGCTTCCCAGCAATCTTGCTTAGCTTTGTTACCACACACTTCTGTTGGTCTCGGAGTCTTTCTGGCCCCTCACTTTAGAGTCTGGCTTTTGAGCACCTTCTTACCCGGCTCTTTGCAGGCCTCTGTGATGTGCTTTATTCTTCCATTTCTCTTAGCTGCCTAAAGCCTTTCCACTCTTCATGAGCTGCAGGCTGTTTGTGTAGAGCATATTTCTTCTCACCACGGTTTTAATTTTGGGCACTTACTGTTATCCTAAGAATCTACATTCAATTTTTATTATAGTTTTCAACCTAGTTTTTCTAAAATACCACTCTTCTCCTTTATGGCAGGTTCTCTATGATCGTGGGTTTGGGGAGCAAGACTTATTTTCAAATAAAATCCCCTTCAATGCAGCAGCTCCACACTAGCATAAGCTAGCCTGACCTTTGGGAAATGTCATTAAAAGACTCTCTGAAGAGTATTTTCAAATACCCAAATCATTTAGGCTTAATGGCTTTTGTAGCATAGATAGCAGACCTACCTAACTAACAGAGCAACAGGCCTAGGAATATTTTATGTGGCTTTCACTGTGCATGATGTCTAAGCTGACGTTTATTGAGTGACCTCTCTGTTCTACCCATTATAGTCTTAAAGCAATCCTCTGTAATACTTCATGTTCTCTTCACTTAATAGATGAGGAAATTGTAACATATTCATTTAGAGTGTTAATAAAAAATATGGTGAAAAATACCACATATGTATGGTTTGCTATATCTTTTTCTGCCTCCCCGCCACACACAAAATTTGTTGACATGAGCAAATATCCAAGAGAAAACAAGATATCATTTTAAGTTTTAACATTTGTGTGTAGTTGTATTCATGCTTGTGAAAAATATAGAAGAGTTAAATATTTTCAACACAGATTCACTAGATATAATCCAAATCATAATATATTTGTAAACAATGTTTGAGTCTTATGTTTCTCTGATAATGTGATTCTATGAGGAAAATGAAACCAACCACAACAAAACTCTCCTCACAGAATAAAATGAGACTTTCTATCACTGTTTTGAAAAGTGGTTTGAACAGTGACTAACCACTCATTTACAAATATTGTTGTGGCCATTTTAAGCTGTAGGCTGGACAGCACGTGAGAAAAGTCAATAAAATGGTCTCTGTTGTGGATAAAACTGTAATATACCATTAAACTATAATATACCATTAAAACCAATTCCCTCTCCTTGTCTTTATTATTGCATTCCACTAAGGTGTTGCAAAAAATAAGCCAGCTTCTACTAGAATGAAGTGTCCAGACAAGGAAGTCTGTGAATAATTAAGAGAATAAACTAGAGTAGAAGAGAAAGACAGGCAGAGAGACAGAGACAGAAGGGAATGGAATATGGAATCAAGTGGAAAAGATTATGCACTGAAAAATGTTGAATATTTCAAAATACAAAATTAATGGAAGGGAAGAACTTTTCTTCAAAAGAAAATACTTTCCATCCTTCATCAGCAGTGCAGAATTGATGGCTTGATAATAAAAGGGCTTTTTAGTGAAGTTGCTGGGAAGAATACGGTCATCACAGAGGTTGCACTGGGTGTTCAGTTGCCTTGGGCAATCTGATCAGCATGTCCTTGTTTCTAGAACTAAGTAAACCAAATCAGGATGAACGACACATGGTTTAATAGTTAACTTTCAGAACAAGGGGCAGGGAGATGCTTTTATGCCATCATCCAGCCTTCATTCCAATCTCATTACTGAAGTCCGCTCTGAGAGTATTTACAGCTTTCCGGAGAGTCTAAGCTTGGCTGAATCCTGAAGATGGAAATATAGCTTAATGACCTCCTTGTTCTGGAGTCTTCCTAATGCAGGTGAATCCTTGTGATCAATCATTTTCTACAATCCAGATTATTGCTATAAATGTTATTGTTGTGATTTTAATTAGCATTTTCTTATCATGGGAGGTGCCTTTCCATTTTTCTGTTCTTAAACTATGCAAAAGTCTTGTGACTGCACTGAGTTTTCTCTGAGTCTCTGAGGAAATTAACGTCCTCTCCAAGTTGGAAATAATTTGAGATAGTTTGAAAAGAATTTGAATATGCAAGTCCAGTCTTCCTTTTTCACAGACTAGGCACAGAAAATATCATAGAAACAGGCTTTTATTTGACAAAAGGACAGAATAAATAAAATAAGAAGATGTATTTCATGGTTTATTCAGTCTATTAGGCTCAGGTGAGTTTTTACCTTTTCCTCTGCTTTCCTGGAATCTAAAGTAGACACTTCTTGTAGAGCTGATATACTTTCCTACTATTAGCATCTCTTCCACCTTGTCAAAAGGAAGCTCCAACCATAGACTAGGTCTTGCCATACTTAATGAACATGTGTTTAGGTTTTCTGAACAAATATTCCAAATAAGAGAATGGGGGAAGCTTCTTGTTAAATACCAAATTCATGGAAGTTGTCGAAGAGTCTGATATGTTTGATATTAAAGTATAATAACTAAACTAAGTAATAACAATAACAACAGTCAACAAAGCCATGTTTCTTAATCTCTCTTTTTCAATTCTATTTTTTAAAAAAAAGAAAACACTATAAATATCCTCCAGCAAACAGAATGAGCACACATCTATATTTTTGGTATTTAGTTTTGGTATGTAGAGCATATATTTTTATTGTAGTTCCTGCCACACATTAACATCTCCAATGTTTAAGAATCATAATGTTTTTGTGTGTGTGGCTATTCTATTAGTGTTACCATTTTTATTGTCTGCTGTTACTTGATATTTATGAATACTAAGTGACTCCTTTTCTAGCCTCCTTGTATACACTTGGACATATGGGTGTTGTCTGTATAGTGTCTTTGAAAGGGGGAAGACAGCAAGAATAGGTTTTGAACAATATTTTACGAATATTATTGAAAAAATAGCTTCTGTATATTCTACATACATACACAGCAGCTGCATAAAATGCAAATTCTGTTCATATCTACTTCCTTCTGCATTTATTACAGTGACTTGTGCTGTAGCAGCTAAGCACTTTATGTGGTCCCTCTTAACTATTATTTGCCACCTGATCATTCCAAAGTACTTTTGACAATCAGAGAATTTCATTAACAATCCATTCTCTTGCTTTCTGTTTTTCGGCACCTTTGCATGTAAAAGTATCCAACATCTTAGTAGCTATCTCAGATAAATTACAGAAAGATAGAATACTTTCCACAGGAGGGGGATGGTGTGGGGGAAACCATCCCAAAGCATTTCCTATCATTCAATTTGTGTTTTAGATTATTCAGATAGTGCTATAGAAGTCTATATAGTCAAGGAAAACTCAATCCTTCATAACTACTTTTGTTTATTATACTCTCCACTATTGTAGCAATCAGAAGTGTTACATGAGGAACATATATAATGCCCACACTTTACATGTATAAAGATCTGAGCAGCAGTACCTTCTCAAAGCAGGATTCCTATTGACCTAAATGTCCCTTAGCTCAGAACCATAGGTGCCAATCTGTTTTTCAAAGCACTGCTATTTTTTCTTAACTAAAAGGATTAAAACTTATTTATTAAAAGGTTCATTGTCTTTCTAGTGGAGGGTGCGTGGTCGGTACCTTAACAGTGTGATTGAATTAAAATCAAGTTCACGCTGGGGTTTCTTTTGCATCTCTACTCCTTGCTTTCTCTTTGACTCCAGGCTAATTGCATAACCTTTGGTTGACTTGTGCCTCGTCTACACATTCAAAGTAAAACTCAGAAATGAGGCTGTTATCCAACTATTGTAGGCTCGAACATTATTTCTCTAAATATTTCTGGGAGAAAATTTGAGATTCCTGATACAAAACGAAACAAACAACCAGTTTTATGAGCATTCTCCTGTAGTCTTAGACAACAGTTCTATGGGAGAGTATACAATATGATCATACTCAGATGAAAATCATTGAAGTAATTAGACTACAGATAAAGCTTGCTCCCCACATCCACCAAGCTTCTGATTCTGACTCAAGAATATAAACTTACCGTTTTATTTCTAGCAAGTCCTTAGTGTAATGCTGAACAAATGATGCTTTCTCTTGCATTGCCCTAACGGAGATGAAGTTCTAGTACCAAAAAAAAAAAGACATAAAAACTCATAGTCTCTTCATGTCATGGCAGTGAAGTCTTGGAGTATAGACACAAACCTAGACCTTTCAACTTTGAATCTTACTGTCTACCAGGACAGCCGGTGTCCCTACTTTGACTCTGTGTTTTCAATGACTATTGTCTGCCTTTAAATACTACATGAAACAGCATTGTAAAGTACAGACATTGGATCGTCCCCCCTCCATCTAATGGTTGTTCTTGTTAAGTTTGTGAAAGAGTCCATTTTAGTTATTAGCTTTGGCCAAAGAGTGTTTTAAGGGTAGTCTTGAACTCCTACTTAGGTAATGAGAACAATAAAGAAATGAGTCATCTTGGTCTTCACTCTTTTGTCAATATGTAAAAACGTACAAACAGGTTTATTTACCAAATTCAACTATGAAATGTTTCATTTCAAAGTTCTAAGACATTTTCTTTCTTTACATAAAATGACAGCAGAGTGGCAAGGTGGATGGGGGAAGGCAAGGGAAAGCTACAGCAAACAGACTGAGGACATAGGTTCTGGACTATCTCACTCCTCAGGAAACATCTGAGCTTCAGGAAAGCTTGTACTGCATACCAGGGTGCTTCCCTAATTGACTGGGTGTTATGGTGATGCAGGAAAGCCTCATTTCATATCTGGATTGTTGTACAAAAAATTCAGATTTAATTCTTCTGGACTACCACTTGATTGTTTGTAACATTTAAAATATCTGGTAATTATAATATGTAATTTGAGTTAGGAATTACTATTATAAAATGTGAAAGCTTAGGTATAAAAACCAGACAGATATGAGTTCATATCTTGACCACTCAGCAATTTTAAACAAGTTATTTCATGTCAGCTTTTGCTTTCTCGTTAGTAAAATTCAAACAGTAATATTCTTGTAAGCTGTTTCAAAATTAAATGAAGTGATTTAAAAATTTAAAAATTTGGTATTATGGTGATTGTCTTATGATATGAATCTATCACTTAGCTGGAGCTAAGCATCTCACTTTATCTGTAAAGTAGTGGGAAATCACTTTTTGCAATGAAGAACAAATATCTTAAAACTCTGTATACACTGGCTGGTGGTGGTGGCGCACGCCTTTAATCCCAGTGCTCAGGAGACAGAGGCAGGCAGGTCTCTGTGAATTTGAGGCTAGCCTGATTTACAGTGTAATTCCAGAACAGGCTCCAAAGCTACACAGAGAAATCCTGTCTTGCACCCCACCCCTACTCCCCAAAAAACCCTTGGTATGGGTACATGAATGGTATTTTGTCCACAGTATCTTCTATAGCTTCATTTTCTCCTTCTTACTCCTGATGTAGAAATACTAGTTACTCTGATTTCTCTGTAACCATGGTACTTGACAGAAGTTACTTGAAAGAAAATGGATTTATTTTATCTTTCAGTATTATCTGGTTCATTCCATTATGGTGGAGAAGACATGGGAATGCACCCAATTCAGGGGAACTAAAAGCATGTGATAAAGACTTTTCATATCTGGAAGCAGAAAGAGGCCAGAAGTAGAGGTAGGTAGGCTTAGGCTCCAAAGGCCACCATAGGCCACCAGTGATGTACTGCAAACAATAGGACCAACCTCTTCAAGTTTCTACAGCCTTCTAATATCAAGCCAACTGCTATGGCACACATCTTCACAGCGTGAGCCTATGACAGACCTTGAAACTCAAATAATAACAATTTTGTAATTATTAGTTGAAATCTTTAACAGGTTTAGCCTTTTCTATGGTATTTTCCCAAGTATGGCTACTTCCAACTCAGACTGGATACTGGAACATAATATAAATCCACTAAAATTCTCATAACGATAATTGAAATATTGTAGACTGTTGCAATACAGTCTTAAATACGTAGAAGGCAGAGCTTTGAAGGTGTGTCTAAATAAATACTAGCATGTCCCTGGAGTTGCTGGTCAGCCATCACCCACTTGCCGTGTAAACTCAGTCATTTGTAGCTTTCATCTCAGAGCATATGTGATGCCATTAACCTGCTAGTTGAACATGATTCTAACTTAAATCCTTTTTAAATTCCCTGAGTTTTACTGTAAGTCCTAAACAATCATGAAAAATTATTTATATATGTGAATAGGTTAGAATTATGGTCATTGTGACTGAAAAACACTATTTGCTTAGTTTTACCTATGTTTGCTAGGGTAACTGTCAATCATTTTACCTAATAACTTTAAAAATTAGATCATTTTTGAAAAAAACATCCCATGTGTCTCTTGAAGTAAGATGTTTTTGGATGGACTGAGGGAATCATTTGACTGTCCAATAAAAGTGCAGATGAATCAAGTCACATGCCTAAATCTGGGGATTTTGTAGCACCCTGTCACTAAGTTTTGGGGCATATAAAATACCATTTGCCTGGCTTTTAAGTTTGTGGATCTTACACAGTGCCTGGCATGGAGATAGGAAGGACATTTTTTTCCATTAAACTTTTATACTGTTTTGAAAGGAAAAGTTGAAACAGAGTCCCTACTGAGATTTTAACATGTTCCATGGTGGTAACCATAGGAAATAGGGAAACAGGAAATTTCTGGACATAAGGAAGCTAAGGAGTCCTTCTCAGCCTGCCCTCACCTCTCAGATACCAGTTGAGCTCTATAAAAGTATTTTTATCTAAATACATACTTAATGATTTATATTTCCATAGTCTTTATGCAGACAGTAGAGAGAATATTACTCCTGATAACCAAAATGCTTGTTTTCAGAACAAAACTCAGTTCTTAAATTCTGGAGGAACTGATGGAAAAATTTATCCAGATTCTAATAAGGTCAAATCGTGGGAGTTTGCATTTGAAAAAGTCCATTTAGCAAATTTAGAAGAATTCTCAAAGGATGTCATAATAAAAAATGCATATAAAGTACAGATATGAATAAATTACTTTTGGGAGGGCACAAACTTATGGACATAGCATGATGATACTGTTAGATTTAGGACATATACATGCCACAAGCACAAATATTCATATATTCATCTCTGTCACCTCTCATTCCTTGACCCAAGCTCCAGATAGCAAAACTGAACTCTACTCAGCTTCCCTATTTGTAAGTACTGTATCACTTAAATTAGTGTGTTTATCAAACACAGTGGTGTTCTTCCCTAAAAATGGAAAGACACATTTCAATGACTGTTTATAAAGTGTCTATACATTTATTTATGTGTGTTTCCTACCTATATGGAACATGTTTTAAATTCACTGTCACTTAAACTCTGTTAAAGGTCTGCCATCTCAAGAACATTATACCTAGTCAACTAGTCATCATGCTGTAGGTATTATAAAAGCTATCCTAAAGATACCACTTCCTATTCTTGTTACATTTAACTGTTGAAATACAGAATGTAAGTAGTGGTCATGGGTGCTAGCTATGTGCAGATATGTGGCTCTTTTTATATCTAGAGTAGCACCAAACTTTTACAGTCCCATAATAGTAAATTAAAAACAAACAAACAAAAACAGCCTCTACCCAGATTATAAATACTGCTTCTGATGACTTGCATTAACATCACTATTCTCATTCTTAGCTAAACCAGCCAGGTTGTATAATCATAGATTGCCACATTATATAGTTAGCTTTTTCCATAGTACATTTTTGAAAGATGAACACTGTGTATACATAACCATGAAAAATCACCTAGCTACAGAGCTTGTACAGTGAATGTGTGCCCAAAGGCAGGGAGGGGGAGGCTTGCTCCAGAAACTGGTGGAAAAGCACAATGATGCATCAGCATGTTTGCCTTGTGACTCACACTGACAGCAGATAAGCTGTCACTCAGTGATGTCACTGCAACCTTCTAGATCTTAACATTGTCTAAATAATTAAAGTAAAAACAGTTTTGAAATGCTTGCGACTATATAAAAAATTTAATCTGTAAAGAATAGGTTTCTCATGAGAAACATATTTATATTTATATTTTATATTTATGTTATAGGGCCATTTTCTTTTTGTTAAGCTCTCTTTGTCCAAATGCTGTAATCTAATTTAGCTGAGTCAAAGGCTCTGGTTGAAGGGGCCAGTAATGGTTCACGGTGGTAGTTAAACTAATAAGAGAAACGATAACACTAAAATCTTAGAGAAGTATATAATTTGATGACATGTGCTGTGTTCCCTGAATTCTCTAATGTTTGACATGGGATGAGCTGAAAGGATTTTTCAGACAATGGCAAACCCTGGTGAGCAAGACAAGTTTTTCTGTAAAAGTGTAGTTCTCCAACTTAACTGTACGTCGGGAACTGGTGCATATTGGAAGGACATGTCCCTGCAGATTCCTGTTTGATGGCAGTTCCTAGGTGGGTCTGTGGGTTCTCGTTAGGACCAGCTCCTCTAGTGAGTTGCTAGCTGATATTCTGGAAACCATCTCTGAAATTTCTGGCAGTCGATCAGCGTTCTTACATTCGGGATATGTGGTGTCTGGTTATGGGCAATACTGAAGACATTACTTAATGTTCTATTTTGTAAAGCCCCACAGACAGAACATTTTATTTTTTCAGTCACATATCTTCAGAATTTTCTGTTTGTTCCTACTAAATTTGCATGTTTTGGCTTAGGAAGGAATACAAATAGACCTGCTTTGTCAGAATTTTTACTTAATTGGGATTATAGCCTCTATCAGAATAGGAAATCTTTACATATTTTGGGCTTTTCCCTCTTTTTATGCATATGCCCAGATATCTTCACAAAACTAAAATAAATTTTTAAAAAATAAAATGGTTGTATTTAATGTATTTACACAGCTTTGTCAAGCAACAGCAATGGCATCTAATCTGATCTCTCACAAATATTCAAGCCCATAAGGATAAACAAGAAACACCCCCATTACTAAGAAAATTTTATTTCATGAAAGACAATCTCTCTCTATTCCACATATTCAATTCCCTTGTCATTTTACATTATAAATAAATAACAAACCAATTTGGCACATGCCCACCGATTAAAAATAAAAGTTGTCAGAATGAGAGGGGAAAGACAAAAATATGAATTATTAATTATAATATTAAGCAGCACAAAAAAGCCTAACATGAAATGATACCACCTAGAAGAAATTATATCAAAATAAAAATGAGACAATGGTTTAATATTCATCATAAAATTGCATTGTTGTAATTTTAGGTATTTACATATCTAGTACTCATATCAAATTTGATTAAAAGGTAGTTTCATTATTGTAGAGAAAATTTACTTGTAGAATAGTTATCATAAATGAAAGTATTATTTTACAATCATGTCCTGACCTAGTAGCTGTATTCACTGTAATGTCACATCACTGCGTATTATTTTTCAAATGTTCAACATTTTGGAAAACAAAGAATGCCTAATTAACAGAAAGCATGATTAAAGAAAGCTTTTCTGGATGTTGCTTAGAAGTTTACACCTTTCATTATGGACTGGGAATTAATATTTTTCCATTCATTAATTTGAAACAAATATATATTGAATACTGGTTAATAACATAATACAGACTTTGATCAGCAGACACTGGTGGACAACAAGAAGTGCCAATACTGAGGAAGACTGGCAGTATTGTTCTGTGTCTTATGAAGCACTTTGACTGTGATGCATGTGTGTGAGTGGGAGTGTGTGATGGGACACACATATGAAGGGTGATGTGAGTCATGAGAAACTTAGCCTTTTCATTTTGGTATTTTAAATGTTTATTTTTGATGATGTTTCTTTTGTTTCACAAACTACCTTAAAATTACATTTGAAAACTAAAACCAATTACCAAATAATTTGCCCACATTACCACATTTAGAATAATCTCACAAAAGTTATATAGATGAGCACTTTGTTCCCATGAATAACAATCCTGGTTCTATTTAGTAGTGTTCTTAATATTGTAGAAAACCTCCTTGACTTGTGATAAGTTTGCTTGTTCCATTTCATTTGGTTTTGTTCTATCTTGATAGTTTATTCTTTGAAGCATGATGTTACATTACAATTCAATGTCCTTGCCAATATCTTTGTTTTTAATTTTAAGTGAATCTAGTACTCACTGAAGTAGAGTCAGATCCATATCCAAGCAAAGGACAAAATGTCCTCTTTTTTTTTTTGCCATTTTTACAGTAAACCAACAATTTTGTTTTTGTTGCCTCTATGACATATTTTTTCAAGCAGCTAAATTCTTACAGCCCTATTTTAGAAAAACTTTTTTTGTCACATAATACATTGGCACTATCTGCCGACATGGGTTCTAATTTTAATTTACATTCCCTATGAGTTTCTAGCATTGATTCTTAGAAGGCATTATGCTTGGGACAGGACAGTTGGCTCTGTGGTTAACAGAACTTTTTGCTCTTGAAGAGGATCCAAGTTTAATTCCCAGCATTTACATGGTAGCCCATAGCCAAATGTAACTTCAGTCCTAGGTTCCTGATCTTTGCGTCTTCCTTAGGCACCAAGGGTGGCACATGGTGCACATATACACATGCATGTAAAACACTTGTATATTTAAAGTAATAAAATAGATACATCTAAAAGGAAAATAATATAGAAAAATCTCTCCTCACTGTTGTTACTATCACCTCTAAGCATTTGCTTGGCCCCTCATCCACAGTGGTATAGCCACACATTGTCCCCACGATGTAGATCATGCACTAAAGAAGTCTTAGAGAGCAAAAGTTTAATTTCCATTACACTCTCAACTCCATTGCCTCTGTGATCAGAGGACATCAGTCCTTTCAGTGTTACTTTCTTGTCCAGATTGTTATGCAGAACTGACTTTCTGTCTCCTGTAGTCTTCAGGGCTTCAGAGTGTTTAGTAAGCTTGGTCTTCTCTTAAAAATCATGTAAGTTTCATGGCCTTCCATTTTTCTTAGTTTATTCCTTTAGGATTCACTGATTTTCACTGTGAATAGCATGTCACAGCTGCTGTCATCAAGTGCTCTCCTCTGCTGTGATTTTTCCTTTTTCAAACAGGGTCTCCCATAGTCAAGGCTGACCCCAAACTGTTGTGTAGCTGAGGGTAACCTTAAACTCCCGATATCCCAGCCTGTGCACCTCTGCTGCTGGGATTAGTCATGCACCACTGCACCTGGAGTTGATGTGCTTTATTTTAGTAATTCTTCGTCTGCTCAGTTTTGGTAAATGTTAGTCCCAATAATTGTTCTTCTCTTAATTTTAGTTATTAAACTGCTGAGTAAAATGAAAGTAGCATAAGCAGTGCCAGAAAACTAAGTGCAGCACGAGCGGGTGACTTCTCACAGCTCTGATGAATGAGGCAGAGATGAAGACATTGTAGTCAAAGAACATTATAGAATCAAATGTAATAAATATGAAATCATAGGGAATGTATTATCTTAAAGTCTTCAGTTTATTTAAGTTACTTTTCAAACTTAGGTTCCTTAAGAGCAAGAACCTCTTTGTTTGCTTTCTCCATGACCATATGACCATAAGAATTGCTGCAAAGTGTTTCTTCAGGTCCTCTAACTACCATCTGTGTGTGCTAAAGAATTTGGAGGAGTTTAGTTCTAGGTACTGGTGAGATTTCATCTCCTCCACAGTTCTACCTCCACTTACCTCTGTGTGTTGCAGATAGCAAAAGCAACCTGGTGAATACCAAGTCTTTGTATTTCACACTAAACATATACAGTGCACAATCCAGAGGCTCTTCTGGATTATGCTTTTGAAGACTCCCCTAATGCAGGAAGGAGAGGTCTAAGAGTGAGAAAAGAGGAATAAGGTAGCTAAATGCTGCAGTGGAAGAAGAAAACAAACCACTTTCATGAGCAAAACAAGGTACTTCTGGCACCATCAGTGCATTCTTCAGAAAGCATTCAAGTACAATAATAGTGACCAGGAATCAGAGCTGCAAATGAAATATCAAGCACCCCCAAAACGAATCTGGCGTGACACTATATCATATCACCATAAGAAAGAACTAGGAAGATTTTCAGCCCTCTATTGACTTTTGTATCCGTGTAGATTTAGCCATAAGGAAACCAACTCTTGGCAAATCCAGACCTTATTGAGCTCTATGTGATGAGCCAGTGAGGTAATGGGAGTAAATACACTGTACTATGAATGTACACAACCTGACTAGGTCTGTTTTTATAAATGGGTAACATTTCCTAGCAACTTATTTGGAAAAATCATTTTTATAATATATGTGTTTACACAAAACCAATAAAATGTCTTGTGTGTGTTGGAACATTTTGCTTTTATGTCTGGTAGACCATTTACTTTACCTCCTTTTCAGTGTCTGTTGGAACATTTATTTTATATTCTCCATTTCATTCCTGTTGGAGCATTTATGTATGATTTGTTTGTTACTTTTATCTGTTGATCTTGCCCTCCCCATATGCTCATGTCTGACTGCCCTAGTTTCCCACATTCAGTATGTGATCTCTAGCCCTTCTTAAATATTAATTAGTGTAATTGAATTCCCTCCAGTATTTCTAACCCCAGGCACCTGAATCTCAGTGTTTTTATTAGAACTGATTTGCGCATTTAAAGCCCAACCTGCTTCCCCATCCCCCATTGCCCAAACAACTTTTCTTGATTAGGTAAAGGTCGGGGTACATGTTTGCCTCAGAGAAAGTCTGCATGGAAAATAAAAGCATTATATATTACACCTTTTTCAGCTAAAGGCTGAAAAATACAAAGCTGTTTTGGATCTTTGGCAAAGGAAATCATCCAGAGTAGATAGTAAAAGGCTGTAGCTCTCTTTAAGTACAATAAGGGGGTTTAAGAACTGCCCTTATACAGAGCCATGTGTGGAGAGAATGCTCTGGCAGCACCTAGGGGGACTTGAGGATGACTTCTGTTTAAAGTCCCCTCTACTGTTCCTGTACCCTGGTCTCTCTCTGACAAGCCTGCCATTTTAGGGTGCTTTGGTAATTTCTCAGAAGTGACACTTTCCTGGGAAAGTAAGCAGGGAAATGGAAGAGACTGTGAAATGTGGGATAGAGTACCCTGAGGAGTGGGAAGACTCGTCAGTAAGATTCAGTTATTGCCTGCCCTATCTCAGGACATAGGTTAAAAACAAATAGCTAGAGATAGGAAACTGTCTCATTTGTAGTAAGTTTGAAAACTCAGTTTGGGAGAACAGTTTGGTGTTAGTGTGGAGCAAAAGTCTGGAGTGGATCACTAAAGCAAGGAAATGGAAAGATGTGTGTTGTGTGCCCCTAAAATAAGTGCTTGCTAGAAAATAGAACAGCTTTAGTGAAAGTTCATTCACAGCGTGTGATGCAGTCTCTCCTGAGCTTTGCAGAAGACAGTAGTAACTCATGTAACTAGAGATAAGATTAGCAACTCCTTAAATGAAAAGGCCATGTTTGTAGATTTTTAATTTTATCTTAAGTATATTATTGTTTTGCCTGTGTGTATGTTAGGCACCATTTGTGGATCTTCAGAGGTCAGAAGAAGGCATCAGATACACTAGAACTGGAGTTACAAATTGTTATGACCTGCTGTGTGGGTGCTGGGAACCAAACCTGGGTCCTCTGTCAGAGCAGTAAGGGATCTTATCCACTTAGCCATCTTGCTAGCCCCAGTCATTTCATTTTGTTTTTTAAATTATCAAATTTGTTGATAATTTCTTGCATGCATATAGTGCATTTATGATTGCTGTCACCCTTCCCCACACTGCTCCTCACTCCCGTTTAACCACCCCTTCCGATACTATGAATTGCTTTTAAGTCGTTTTGCTTTGTTTTGTGACTCAGCCCATTTTAAGCGGGACCATTGGTGTACCTGTGGCTATCCACTGGAGCCTAGTGGGCTCCATTAGTGGTTCCTTAATTGAAAACAATGTCAGCTTTTCACCCAGAATCTGTCAATAGCCAGTCCTCAACAGGAAGGGTAGCCCTGTGAAGCCTTCTCTACTCCATGGTTGACTGTTGGCAGGTCTGGTCTGCTGCAGTCAGTGACAGCTACTGTGAGGTCATTATTGCCCTGATTGTGTCATGACTAGAAGATAGAATTTCATAATTCTTCTCCACATCTTTCAGCTCTTTCAGTCTTTCCACTCACTGTTGAGATGTTCCCTAGCCCTTAGAAGAACTAGGCAAAAAGTCCTGTTCAGGGATCAGAACTCAGCTGTCAGCTGTTCTCTGCACCGTGGTCAGCGTGGGTTTCTGCACTCACTGCACAGGGAGGCTTCTCTGTTTAAGGCTGAGGGTAGCCTTTGTCTATGGATATGGACATACAAATTTAGAAGTTAGCTTGATGCCATGGTATTTGTCTAAACAGTAGCCCAACACTTCTTTAGCTATGGAATTTTTGACGAGAGCATTGGGTACAAACAAATGACTTATTGTCAACGGAAAGATCATTCTTAGAGAATCATACAAGGGTATACTAGGCTTTATCGTGGACCCTGAGGTATTGGATTTCGTTGTTGTTGTAATTGTTGTTGTTTGGTGGTTTAGGTGATTATATGGTCACCATGTTTGTAGCCAGTTGGATTCCGCATGCAAAGAAAAGTTGAATAAAGTAACTAGGTTCCCAAAGTATATTGAAAAAAATACAGTGAGCCATATCTAACCATATAATATTTAAAGTAAATAATAGAGGATTCTGTGTTTGCATTTTAACTCTACTCGTGAATAATATGAGGCAAAGATGTCTTAACTCTGCACAAGAAATCTAAACAAACAGAAACATCTTTAGAAGTGAGTGACCAGGAGATTGGAAGAATGAATTGAATCATCAGGAATAGTTAAGGGAGTTAGAATTGTTTGAAAATCTGGAAGGCAGGAACAAAGCTATCTTCATATATGTGAAGGGCAACTGGAAGTTGTCTACAAGATAATTTAGGTTGCTTTCTGTTATTCCAACAAGAACATGAGAAGTGATGAAACCTTCAAAAATACAAAATTCCAATCAGTATCAAAACTACTACAGTAACAGTTCAAAGGTTGAAAACAGAAAAGGGCAGGAAATAGATTAGATTACAGGATAGGTCTAATACAACCTCCAAAAATGGCATTTCCTGACTCTTTGTTTAGGGACATTTCTTGAACCTCTCATAATCGGTAAAAAAAAAACAAAAAACTTTAAGCAGTCACTTTAAGGTGACTTTAAGAATTTCCTACTCTGCACAAAGTGGAGAAAATTTTAGTGTTGTTAGTGTTGTTGTTAGTCAATTAGAGCTGTCCAAAGAGACTACCACAGAAAAGAAGTTTAGACAGGAGAAATTTATTCTTCAGTTTCAGTTACTATGAATCTAAGAGTTCAACAAGTTTGGTTTCTTCTGGGGACTCACTCCTTGTCTTGCAGATAACCATCTGCTTGCTGTGTCCCCAAATGACCTTTTCCTGATGTGACTGTGGGCATATCTGTATCTTCTTATCTTTAAAAAGACAATTCCTGTTGTATTAGGGAACAACCTTATGACATAGTTTAATCTCAGCTGCTCTTTCAAAGGTCCAGTCTCCATAGAGAGTGACATTGGGGCTTAGAACTTCAACATCGTGGTTGTAGAAATACAGATAGTTAATAACAGGACAAGATAACCTGAAATCTTAATTCCCTAAGTCCAAGGTAGTTGAAGCAATTAGTTTAGTACTTGTACAGTGTTATTTCAATGTTTAATATTAATGACTCTGCTGATTCTGGTAATTTGTCAATAAAAATAAAATCCAACTTGTTTAATAGTGGCACACTCTTATAATCACACTGCTTGAGAAGTGGAGGCAGGAGAATAGATCAAGGTCAGACTTAACTAAGTCTTGGAAACATAACACCATTTTAAAAAATACCAAAAATAAAATTCAGAAGCCTCTATAAACCAACTCTGAAGTTGTACAGTGCCCTAAAATCTCATCATAGCATGATGCTTATCCAGGATGTAAAGCAATCTTCTTTCAATAAATGTTTCTTTTAATATCCAAAAATTCAATTTCATTTTACAAATATTTACAAATATTTACATTTTGCTACACCTCCCTTGACTTCTGCTGCCCAGTTTACCAATGTGGCTTTTGGTAAAACCTCTGTCTCATGTGGTAGACCTCGTTTTCCCATTTTTAAATGCCCTAAGACAGAAATTGTGTTGTAAAAAATCAGTAAGGATAACATAACTCTCAAAGTAAACAAAAACACTGCATCACAGATCACAAATAAATGCATCTAAGGAGTAAAACTAAAAAGTGGTGTTAGTCTATCAAAGAGATTTCAAAGTCTGAATTTATAGCTTTGAGACTGTTCAGAAGAGTATAAAGATTTGACTTTGTCCATAGATGTCCTGTTTATGCTTGTTTTACTATTTATATATCTCCACTTACATAAACACCAGTAGCTTAAAGTAAAGACTTGGTCAGAATTTAACACTTAGGTTGGCTATTCTCTTGGTTCATTTTTTTTTTTTTTTTTGCCATAGTGTTGTGCTGTGAACATGGTTAGATTCACTTGGGTCTGAATGTTTGGAGTGACTTTTCAAAGTTAGGAATGGAAATCAGGGAAATGACACATCCTCTCCCTTGAACGAGCCTCCTTGTGCAGTCTAAGTAACATTGGAAAGAAATGCATCTTCACAAGAACCAAGAAAAGCTGCAAATGACAGCAGAGCTGGTAGAATGCTAGCCTAGCACACAGGAGGACCAGTGCCATAGCACCGCAAAACCAGGCGAAGCCCCAGAATACTGCAATTCAGTCAGCTGCCTCCTGGGGAACAGTTCCTGCAACTTCATGCTTTCAGTGAGAATTGAGTCTGTAGTGTGCTGGGAAGTTGTATAGTAGCACCTAGAATTGGGGCATCTACACTCAAACCGAGCTTGTCGCCCTCAGCAATCTCCATATTACTGTAGGAGATTCCATGTAGCTCTATTGGTGCTTCTTGTTCAATGTGCTTTGCTTGACACAAAATACTTATTTAGGAAAGATTAATTTCTTTATATTTTTCACCAGTTCTTAATTCTGTCCTCCTCTGGTGGGAATAATGTTAATATTGTTCTATTTATATAACCTACAGGATTCTTGGAACAATCCAATAATATGATGTGAGACTATAAGCAGAAACACTTTGTAAAAACACTATTTTTTCTATTAATGAATGAATGGGGGCTTAGCTAGAAATGGAATTGTGACTAGCCAAGATTTTACATTCATGCTGCTTCCTAAGAGACATTACAGACCTCATCTTGTTTTCTTTTAAACTACCTGAGCTGATCTTCAGAATGAAGTGTTTAGCAACAGGTATCAAAGTTTATATCTGTTTTCTGTGGAGGATAAGAAAGAAAATTCGTTTCAATCCCCCCTCCCACAATTACTGCTACTGCATTCTCTGTCCTTTAAATACAGAAAGATTATTACCTCTTTGTGTCCATGGACCTCTGTGTCCATGGTGGGTACTGTCATTATTTCTATTGTATTGTGATAATTATTGTTATTATTATTAATTATACTTTGTAATTATATAGCGTATTTTAAAGATAGATAAATGGCTAGGAAATAGCTTGTTATTGAAATATTATTGTGGTTTAGACATTTCTATATCTATCTTAGACTGTTTTCACACACAAAAAACTTTTATATGAATCATCAGTTACAACTTTATTAAATCCTACCTTTGAAAATAAAGTACTAACCTGAAAAATACTGCATTATTGTATACAAAGCTCTTTATTTTTAGTTTCTGCCCTTTAAAAATAGTTTTTACAGTATGGTTGCTATATAGTACAATTTCTCTTGAAGAACATTTTAAAGCGGAAGTTGGAGGTTATTAAACAGTGACCTACACCTAAGTGGAAAGGCCTTAGTCCTTCTAACCTCTGATTGCCTGTTGAAAATAAGGGCGAAGCAAGGTAAAGTGAGACTTGTGATTTTTAAGGCGAATATCATAGTGTTGTCTAGCACTAACTGATAGAGGCTCTTTGAATAGAAACTCCATTGTCTTCGGTCTCATGATACTGTTATTTTCGATTCTTAGCTAGCATTAGAATTAGTTTTAAGTTTCCAGACTGGTTGGCCCAGATTTATTCTCAGCATGGGTCTCCTTGTTGCCGCAGTTTGGCACCTGTGCCAATAAAGAAGGGAGGTCAATGTAAGAAGTTTGTTCTCGGTAATCTCCATGGAAGTTCTCTGACTTACTTAGTAAAAGTTCAGAGGAGATGAAACAGCTACTGCTATTTGTTCATTTACTGCTTTGGGGGAATTTTCCAGGTTTGGGAATCTTACCACCTTCTCCACCTGACTCTCCTTAGGAAAAAATACCATCTTTTCCTCTGCTGAAGTAGTGGGTGTCAGAGTGATCAGTTGCATTAGCATGGCCTAGGAATGCCTTAGAAATGAAGAGCCCCTGATCTACAGGATGGAAATCGTATGTTGCCTGTACAGTGTGTATTGAACAATCTACCTGGGTGGTTCAGATATTCACTACAATCTGAGAGCCAATGTTCCAAAGAGATGTTGAATTCCACTAAAAAAATGTTTTGTCAAAAGATGTACCAAAGATATGCAACTCATTTTTCAAAACTGGCTATTATACTCTAAGCTCATCTTATAGTTTTATCCTGAAGTGTTCAATAGCTTCCTAAACTCTTGTAAATTCTAAAATGATCTTTGTGCTGTTGTGTAACCAAATGCTGTTCACTCTGGATTATCCAGCTCAGATTCTCCTTGCAAAATACTTACCAACTGTGCAACTGTTCTCTTAATTTTTGTCTTCCTAAATCTCTTAATACCTTTGCAGTTCATTTAAGGCTTATCTTGGAATATTGTATATATGCTGCAAAAATTCTGTTTTGATGAACAATGGTTGTATTTCCAAATCACCAGAGTTTTCTTAAAGAATTAGTATGACTGCATTTCTGACACCTTTAGTAGCTAACCCTAGCTCACACGGTGTTTTGAAAAGATTCTCCTACTGACGGACCCTTGACCATTAGGATACTTGCCTTCTAGTAGTCATAAGTGTTCTCATGAGGATATCTGGTTTGCCCCCAGCAAAATCATGTGTTCAATGACCATCAGAGAGCACCCTTTACTTGTGACATCATTTTTAAGATTTTTTTTTTAATTTTTAAAATGTTCCTCCCTCCTTCTTTTCCTCTCTCCCTCCCCCACGTGTGGGCATCAGATCCTCTGAAGCTGAAGATATAGCTGCTTGTGTTACCTGATATGAGTGCTGGGAACCAAACTGGGATTCTCTACAGAAGTAGTATATGTTTCAGCCTTTGAGACATCTCTCCAGTACCCCTCCCTACATGTTGCACCATATAAAAGAACTTTGAAAATACAGAATTAATAGTCATTTTTTAGCATAATGTTATATTGTAATGTCTAAGCATATTTCTAAACTTTTTCCACCCCTTATTTCTTAGAAAAGTCTTGGAATTGGAAATATTTAAATTTCTCGTTAGATTCAAAACCATCTCCATTTAAATTTAAAAATATTCACTGTAACAAACTAATTTATCAGTTGCATTTAAAATGTCCAATTTTCAATTATACATTGATTTTATTATTAGTTACCATTAATGCATTTTAAAATACTTTGTTCTCATTGCCTTTAAAAGAAGAAATAAATGATTTTGTTTATTTAAAGAATTTACTGATCTTTAGAAAGCTATTTTATATTCTTATAAAAGGAAAAAGGGTGAGTTGGTAGTGACTCCGACCCATGCTTGTCTACTCAGATGTACCTAAAGGATGATTATTCAAGAACTGTGTTTAAGTGAAGAAAACTGATTTTTTTAATGTGATGAATATAACAATACTCTGAAAATATTATATTTGCACATGACTTTCATGTAACTAAATACTGTACCTAGAATGCACAGGCTCCTCTGGATCAGGTCATACTCCGTAGTTACTTTAGAAATAAATATCTGATACAATTATACTGAAAGTCCTCCCAATCCTGTCAGGATCAACCAGATTGTTACAGAAGTGTGTATTCCTAGATTCTACACTACAAACTGAATCAGCACTCTGGGACTGGAGCCCAACAATTTGCATTTCTAAATGATCACTTCCAGGTGACGCTTATGCTCAGTAAAATTTGAAAGCCATGTCTATTTGGATTCATTCTCTACTTGCCTGGTGAATGAAATCTTGCAGAAAATGGATCTGTGAGTTTTAAACTGTTTGTTTTAGGAAGGAAGTCTAGGTGACAACCTTCAGCAATTACTGTGTTTGCCTCTAACAGGCTGTTATTGCATTCTGACATTTTTTGTGTACTGGGCACTTTTATCTAAATTAATATAAAACCCCAGTAGCTCTGTGAGATGCATATTCTTGATCCCCATATTGAAAGGATGTTCATTGAGGCTTAGAGAAGTAAATATCTGAAAACAGCCCAACAAGTTAATTGATTTCATTTTGACTCTAGAATATGTTCTTAAACTCTGAAACAGGGCTTAGAATATCAAAACCAAATCTTTTCAATCATCCCTTTCTCTTTCTAAAGACTCCTGCATTGAGGGCTTAAAATAGATGACAGCTAATTCCAAGTTTATGTCCAAACTCTGAAATTCTGTGTCAGGCAACACAGTCATCATAGATGATATGGTTGTAAGTGATGTTACCACGTGATTGTCTCAATTAGTAAACATCACCTTCAAGGTTATAACCTTGAACAATGAAAGAAAAGCCACTATACATCTGGCTGTTTCATCGTCTGCTTCCTTCTCTACTGCCCTTTGGAGACTGGAATATATATTTTCCTATGTAAAGGCAACTAGAATGAGCTGTTTATCTTCTAATTAAGAGATTTTCCACAACAATATCAGGCCTCATTTCCCTTAACAATGGCTTGTTTTGATAAATCTTTTGCAAATACAGCTGGTATACTGTCTAGCTGACTCAACGCTTCTTAACTTTGGCTACACTCACATCACCTACTGACTTGAAGAATATACAGATTTTTGTTTCTGAAGTCTAGAGATTCTGAATCTTTTGTTCTAGAATGGGGACTAGGTGGCCCATTGTTTATAAAGCCTCATCATTACATCTGTGAGAATCCCAGGTTGACAATCATTGATCCAATACATTACTCTATAAAAATCCAGAGTTAGCAAAGGCATCAAAGAAATAAGTATAGGAAGGAAAGCTTTCCTGGAAGTCCTACAATAAGCTCTTTGAAGCAAAAGTCAAACCTTTGAGCAAAAAGAAAGGCTATTGTTTAAGCCGGGCATATTCAGATTGAGTCTGGGATGATGAAAAAAACAAAACAGAACAAAAAAGAGATGTCATTAGGACGCTGTGATAAGTGGAACTATGGAGCATTATTTTTAAAATGCCATGCAGGCAGATCATTAGTAGCACATGTCTTAATCCCAGCACTCAGGAGGCAGAGGCAGGCACATCTCTGAGTTCAAGGCCAACCTACTCTACAAAGTGAATTCCAGGACAACCAGGGCTACACAGAGAAACCCTGTCTTGAAAAACCAAAAATAGACGATATATAAATAAATAAAATAAAATGTAATGGCATTTGAAAAGACCTGCTCTCTTGAACAAGCGTTCTGTGATAGAAAATGAAACCATAGAAATGGCAGCATGTTTGAGCCTAGTTGTACTTCCTTTAGAAAAAATAAAATAAAAGTGAAGGGCATAAACTTGTAAATGTATCTCTATCTGATGTTATTTTTGCAACTTAGACAGACATGGGGCCACCATTTAGACAGATTAGGAGCTAGCTATCATGCTAGAGCCCACTCTTCAAATCCTAGCACTAATCGGAATGATAAAGAGCTACCTTTAGATTAATCCTGCCCTGGACTCTAGGCGAAAGAAGCTGCAGTTTAATTACTGAGTGAAATTCACTTTGTCTGATCTGCCTGTCTTTGCTGTAATATCATAATATAATCAGCATCACCCCTATTTGAAACACGGAGCTGTGAAGTCCAAGGACCTGTGTGATTGGAAGAAATAAAATGATGCTCAGACAACAACCAGCCACAGTGCAGTAATTACTCAAATCTTGTTTTCATCTTTATGTCATTCTACCATTGGCTTGTCATGACAGCAACTGAGAAAAGGATGGAAGAAAACCTGATTGAAAAGGAGGGTGACCCACCCTTTGGAATCAGACAAGGTGTGGGAGGAAAGAGCCTTGCTGTATAAAATCTTAAGGCTAATTAAACTTGCTTTTTTTCTTTAATATATATCCCACTGGCTGCTCAGAGTCCAAGCTAAACCATTCAGCTGATGTCTCCCTGCAATTAAAATCTCCTTTTTAGCTGGAACTGTAGTTTCTGTTTCTCTGAAAATAATTTATTTTTTCTTTTAAAACTGGCAGTTTTGGCAGATTCTCCCCCCACCACTTAGGTTTCCATGTAGGTTTTGCAAATTTTTAAAGAAACAGAAGAGAGTTATAGTTTGTCTTCACTCAAATAACAACAATCTTTGGGCTTTAGTTTCAAGGTTTGTATGGACCCACTGCTATTACATAGGACCATTCAACCTACACATACACACACACACACACACACACACACACACACACA
>NC_022010.1:54006116-54022928 GCF_000317375.1 Microtus ochrogaster
ACACACACACACACACACACACACACACACACCTGAATTATCTAACACAAATGCTTAAAGTAACTAGCTCTGTGTTAAATAGTTGGAATTATAATTGAGCCATGATTTGAACAAAAATTCATTTGACTCTTCAACACTGCTCCCCTTCATTCTCATTTTTGACTACAAAATCTATTTGTTATACTAGTCTACATATTATTTTTAGTAGGCTCTATATGCTAAGAAGTGTGCTTTCCTTTAAATGTACACTGGTGAAACCAGAAAAGAAGAATCTGTTGGTACCTTTTGAAGAACTTTGAGATTTTCAAGTTTCAGTTGTTTTTGTAACTTCTATAGTAAAGAAATACTTCAGCTCCAAAAACAATTGAACTAGTGAAAGCAAATGTCCAAAATGAAGTAAAGACAATCTTTTACTCCCAACCAAATTCTAACATCAGGAATCCCAAGGATCCCTGGACCTAATGACTCATATAAACAGGCACTGAAATCTGTGGAATCTAGATACCTCCCCCATCACCAACACTCATAACCTCACACACCTATGACTGGAACAAGCAGCACTCATAGGTTAAAAGAGTGGGCTGTAGAGACAGATGGCCTGTGTTTAATTCCTAGTAAGATAAGACATTGCTTAATTCTCATCTATAAAATGGGAACCAGTGCTTTTTAACCTCTTAAGATTCACCATGCAGATGAAATAGGTTAATCTATAGAAAGTGCCTAGCACAGGACCCTGCATACAGTAGAGTACTAACATCATTACTTCCCCTGCAGTATCTCTGGAGTATATCATCACTTCACTCTTCCACTGACACCAATAAGGCAGATCATATAATTCCTGTATTATTAGAGGCATTCTCTTCTTGTGCCTCTTTTGTTTTCAGTTTCTAATTATTTATAATAAAAATGGACTTTGATCAGGCCAGCACCTTACTTGCAAGCCTCTAATTCATATCTTTTGCCACAGAACAAAATGTGTCCTTCAGCCCAGTATTCAAAATTTCCTTCCCCATTCCATACCCAGCTGATCCTTCAACACCATCTCCTATTACAATCCCAACTAACATGTTTACTTGTTGCTTCAAAATGAACCTTCCAACTTTCAGCTTCTGTGCTCTTACTCATACCCTCACACACCTAAATCTCATTATCACTATCCAACTCCTACACATTTTTTTCAAAGTTCAACTTAATTTTTTCACCACAATGAAGTTTTACATTGTCAGGCTATAGATACAAATGATAGTATTTGTTGTCTCTAAATCCCCAACCTGAACACCTGAATTTCCTTGTATTATAATTGTGTTTCTCACCTTAAGCATAGGTCAGTGTCTCCATGTACATTAGTGTTTATTCAACACGATCTTTCAGAGATCCCAGAAGTAATTGGTCCAGGATTAATGAACATCAAATGAATAAGTACTTAGAATATGGAGTTTTTCCTTTTCTTCTTAACCTTCTCTCTTTTCCAAAATTACTTTTAATTTTGTGCTTTTTCTATGTCAATTCTTTAATTTTTTAACATCTTTTTTCCTTAGTCTTCTCTAGACACTAGCACATAAAATCTTTGCATTTTCAGTCATCCTGCCACTCTCTAAGCTGTCATGTTCATATGGACTCTTAGTGTCATCTCACATCCTCTATCAACCCTGGGAGGGATACATATTACCTATAGAGAACAGAAATAAGATATTTAAAGGAAAAGATGAGTTACGTTAAAGCTTTTACAAAGGCCAAATGTAGTCTATATTAATAAATATCTCTCTAATAAACATGTCCTTGTGTAGTAAATGTTTTTTTAATGTTGGACATAATAGTGCATGCTTTATTTCCATCATTATACAGACTTAGGAGGGGGAAGTTCAAGACCACCCTGGTTGGGCTAGACATGACTCCATCTGGAAACAGAGAGAAGGAAGGAAAGAGGCAAAACAGAGAAGGGAACCCTGATAAGCTCTATCATATTTGTTGAATTTAAACAAAGTGCACATCATGTTGAAGCATTTTCTAATTCATTTATACCTTTCTCATGTTTATCAAATTATAGTTCTCTTTTTCAAGATGCATATTATTTGCCCTTGCTTTCTGTACATTGTGACTTTCCCTTGGAATTTATGGAGAAATGTCTCTTTACCCTACATAGGACCCCAATGGACCAAAGAAATGATTCCAACCATGTCTAGCTTACATGTCACTTACAGGAGCATAAGTGACTAATGTAGTTAGCATTGCCAAAAAGTGCCAGCCTAGCATGGGCAACATCTCAGCAAAACTACTTCACTGCCATCCTCCAGGCAGCCTTCTGCTTCCTAAACACTCTAGTACCCCACAGCTCATGTGCATGTACCACAGGGTACAGCAGTGGGCCAGGCAGATGATGGAATCTCAAGTGACAGTGTGATGATGTTTCCTCTTAGAAGGAAGAGGAAACATCTGCAGCAGAATTTAAGCAGAAAAAGAAAGCATCTTCTCCTTGTGGGGGTCGCTTGCTGCTAATCACAGCCCTGCTATGATGGAAGGTGGTGGTGGTTATGTCCATTCCAAGAGAAATAGCTGTTCACCTACATTTATGGGGCAAGTGGAGGATTTCCTTAAGATACCCTCTGGAATGTTGCATTTAAAATAAGTTTTTAAGTCAGAAAGCAAATTTATTTTTAACAACTGACAGGAAGACTCTTAATAGTTCCTAAACGTTCCTGAAATAGCATTAAAAATAAATCAACTTTATCCCTACACCTCCGGTATCAAGATTATGCAGAGTCTTTGACCATGTAGATTTTCTGCATAGATATTTTTGAGTCAGAAATCCTAACCATAAGATATTATTTGTGGTAGAGCTAACCAGGTACAGAAAGGGCATTCTGACTTAGTCTAATGCCTAGACCCACTTCTCCCTATATTAATAGTTTCATTAATTGGAGCTGAATCAGTAGACAGAAAACTTAAAATCACATTCTTAACATTCCAGTACTGTGGAGGATCATTTTATCTTTGTTGTACTATTGGTAGAAACAGGCCAGGCAGATAAACCTTCATTATATTGTTTCTAGTTAAAGACTGACTATGGAAAGCCTCAGGTGAGATTGAGTAGCAGCCTAGTAATATGGATCATCTAGTCTTTGTTGGGGACCTTTTTGCTGTTGAAAGAAGGGGGAAAAAGGGAAAACTTATGTTTTGTCCTCATCCTCTCTGCATTCTCCTGAACATGAGCGGATTCATAACCCTGTGAGTTTCCTTTCCCGTGAGGCAAGAATTCATATTCTAAGTCTTGTTATCATGGTGATAAGTACCAAGTGGCTCGTTTGTTGCCTTTGCAGCCCCCATGCTCCTCTTCCTTACTGCGACCTCTTTTCCTAATCAAATCTGCTTAGGACAAAGGAGAAATCTTTTCTCCTTCCTTCTGACCTTTTGATTTCTCCTACTTGTTTGGAGTTTTGAGTTAAATCTTTCAAGTTAATATTTAACCTGTGAGAAAACTTTACAAAATTGCTAGTTGACAATCAGAGATTCTTCTCAACTCCAGTTTAATATGGTTAAATTTTAACACAGTGGAATAGCTCACACACCAAATTTATATATATTTATATATAATTAAAATATTAACTCTGGGAATTATGTTAGCATGATCTCATGGCCCAAAATAGAATATGTGTTTTACTCTAGATAAAAGAAAAAACGTTAAAGACCTGAGAGCCTGACTCTGTAGCTGAATCCAAGTAGAAAAGGGAGCCAGGCATCTCCTGGACAGCATGAAGTATGCAAATGGCCATGACCTCCTCCTCCTCCTTCTTTCCCTCCTCCCTGTCCCCACTCTTCTCCTCTTAAAAAAATATAACCTTTATCCAAAGTACAGTGGAATATGACTTTATTCCATTTTTTGGGAGATAGAGGCAGGCAGATCTCTGAATGTGATTCTAGCCTGGTCTCCAGAGTGAGTTCCAATATAGCCAAGGCTCCACAGAGAAACCCTGTTTCTAAAACCAAAAGAGGAAAAACATAACCTTTATTCATTTTCTTGGCATATCTCATCAAATGGAAGATTTTTGAGTTATTTGTTATGGCATTTTTGGATAATGTTTAGCTTTGGTCAGCCTTGGGCTATTTTGTGGTACTTTATCATGCCAGTGCCCAGAGGTGTTGCTAACCTTTTAAATGGGAATATTTTTCCTTCGGAGCCACCAATGAACGTAAGCTACACTGAGAGCAGAAAACAAAGCTAGTCCTGGAGGATACTGGGTTCCCTTAAAACAAGTCTTCATGTTTTTCCCCTGATACTAAAATTCAGTCTAGCACTAGAAACATATTAAGGTGACTTCAGCTTACTTGAGAATGGTTTACATCTTTACTTCTTGCCATGTATCCTTCAATGAACAATTTCTAGAAGAACCTGAGTACAGTAATTAATTGAATCAGGTAGACCAATGAAGGAGTACATGTGTGTTTCAAGTTCTTTGTGGAGGTCTCTGTGAAATCCTGTCATAAAGTGGAAAGAAAATACCTGCTTGGGGCTTATATAAAATGTATCTGTATGGGAAATTTATAGATAAAGCATGAGTTGTTGATATTGTGAAGCTGGCAGTAAATTTTACCATGAGATATGATATGTAACTCATCAGGTTCAAGTTAAACCCAGAGCTGGATTTTTTCAGTTTTTTTTTTCTATTTCAGCCTGCATTTGAAAATCATAAAGTCAAACATTCAAAACTCAGATATCTCAGAAGTACCTTCTCATAACTCATTGATTGGCCAAATGTGCTATTATTATCTCAGTGTGCAATTTGAGAATACTGAAAGCAACAGGTGTTGAATATGACAAGATTTCAATGGATTCTATGGGTCAACTAAGGTGATAAGGAACACTAGAAACTAGGTACCCTAGAAGACAGCCCCGGTGCTTCGAGAGGGGACACGGCTAAATGAGGAGCTGAGCGAGATGAGAATATGTGACCAGAGGAGCTGACAGGAGTGAGTGTGCTGGAGTGGACAAAAGGGTAATTGTAAGTTTGGGGAAAGGCCTTGAAGTGAACGTATGTCTATAGCAAATATAATTATTTAAGTTTTTCTGTAAAACAAAGAATGAAAGTGAAAAATAGCTAGAAAGAGACATGGAATAAAGATATTTCATATGAAAAATTATGGTGGCTTTCTGCATTTTTTAATGAGGGATTGTTTGTTGCGTTTTGATTTTGCCTCATTTCGTATTTTGTATTTGTTCAAAACTTCACCATTTGAAAAATGAGTAAGGGTCAAATCCTTCAACCTGGAATGGAAAAACATATAAAAGAGTCAGAATCAAGACAGCAAAATGTAAAAGACATCCTCTAGATTCAACAACTTGTAACCTGGATGAAACTCTTCCATCTTCCATGAGCTTGACTAGAAAGCATGTCTGCCAGCTTGCTCCTCCGACTGGCAGCGTGAGTGTACTGGGGCAGAGGATGAGCACACCCGCATCTTCAGAGGACACTGGAGTTTCTTCTCACCACACTCCACCCACTTCCCCAGCAGCCATTGTGTTTCTAATTCTATCTAAAACAGAACCAGGATCTCAAGAGTTGGGGGTCTATAGTTAAGTGTAAAGGAACAACGGTCCAACACCAAAGCATTTTACCAGACTAAAGAATTTGCATTTCAGTTTCATTTCAGCCTATGGAAAACCAGTATTTTAATCACAAGGGCTAATGTTAGTGGTGGAAACTCCTTCATAATATCTTGTCATTGGGTTTACAAGATTTTAAAAGCAGAGAATGGAAAGAGATGATCAAAAAAAAAGATAGAAGGGGAAATTAGGGAAATGGAAAGTGAGAGAAGTGATGGCACAGAGGGTGCAAGTGTTGCTTAGTGTGGGCCCTGAAGACCAAAAATTATTGTGTTTCTAACTCTATTGATTTTTTTCAGCAGCTGATATTTCAATCTGGGTGCAGTGTGTCTGTGAGTCTACGCATACTGTCAAGAAGAAATATGATAGTGTCTTAAAAGATTAATAATATCGCTGGTCCTCTGGAGGCCTGTCTTAATTCACTGGCCTGTTCCCTGGCATGTACTGTAATTTATCTAGTCTGATTTGAATAGCAAATGGCAATCGGCTGCCATTAGGGAAATGGGCATCATTCTTATTGATCCAGCATGGGTTGGATTTTATTTAAGGAGAACTGCAAAATGTTACTACCTTCAGGAAGAAAAGTCTGAAAAGGGAGCTTTTTGTGAGTGTGTTTTAGAAATGTTCCACCTTAAAATGAAGGCTTGGATTGTAGATTTAGGAGAATAGATGAAGATGTATAAAATGCGACATGTAGAAGCAATTTTCAACATAATTGTTTACCATCCAGAAAGAGTTCTCTGATTGCCACAGGTCTCAGAGGTGAGAATGCCAAAGGGTTGCCCAGATCTTAGCTGATTCATTGTGCAATTCTATCTGAAGTCCTTAACTCCTCAGAATGTTTGTCAGTTAGTAAAATGGGCCAAAATATCAACTTATGATACATAAGTCTTGTTCAGTGCGCTGGAAAACTTATATACTATGATAAGAATACTATGATATGAAAGAAAAAAAGATCCTATTTGGCACTGGTGGGTTCAGTATTTTGGCTTTTATTGCTGCCTTAGAAGAGACAGATCATGTGCTGTGTGGAACAACTCAAACTAGCCGCCTCAAATTCTCATTAGCTCTTGTGTGCATCCTTCAGGTTAACACTGCCTGTGTTGACTTTTGTGTTCACTTGTTAATGGCAGACCTAGACCTGCAATTTTGTCTTGTTTCACTGAATCCAGGAAAGCTGCCAGGATTATGGTGGCAAATGTAGGAGACAGTGAGACCTGGGTTCAGGGGCTGATTGTGCCATTCCTGTTAGAGCTTGTTGGAGATTTACTGGGAAGGAGCCCTTACATCCCTTACCCAGCCCACCCTTCCTTTGTAGTCAGGAGCAGAGGAAAGGTGTTTGTGACAGAGGTGGCTGGGGAAGGCTCATTGCTACTGAAATTCTTCTCCATTTCACCTCCGGTTGTTATGGAAAGAAATGATAATGTGCTACAGGAAATGGCCAAGTATAAAGGCAATAAAATAAATTGAAAATGACTTTGTTTTTTTGAGCGGCAGTAATTGCTATATGTTGTGATGTTTGCATAAGGAATTAGTTAATGTGTAGCAGAATGGCATGTGATACTTTTTATTTGCCTGATGACTATAGTCTCTGAGTGAATGACTTATTAAGGTTAATAAAGAAAAATTTGCTTGTGACTTGTAATGATCCAATTGCTAGAATTTAGCATCCCCTTATGCATTGTTGCCTAAAGGGGAGAAGAAAAAAACCCACACACATTAATGGCCGACTGGCTATGATTTTTTATAGTGGTGTGAGAACAAACAATGTCTTCTAAATTGTTGGTCTGTCTATCTTTCTGCCTGCCTGGGCAGGAACGTTATGGCTTTCTTAATTCTCCTGTGTGATTTATCATCCTAAATTCATTGTTTTGCATAACTCTGCTCAAAATGAAGAAATGTCATTATTTTGCAGCGAAAAAGTTGTCATTTGCATAATGCCTGCCATTAATTATTGTGAGACTAATGCAGTTGTTGATATTTTTAGGGCACAGTGGTACAGCCTGCACCTTGTATAATGTCATTCTGAAAACATTGGTAGTTAATAGGTGCCACAACATTGCACAAATGGAAAAGAAGATGATGAAGAAGAAGGGGACACAATGGAACAGGCTGTGATCTTTATTTAGCTTTTTTTTCTTCCCCTGAAATGCTTAGTGAGGGAAGACTATAAAAGGAAGCGAATAGAGCAGGAAGCTGTGACATCCCAGAGAACAAAGGGATTGAAAAGCAGAGGTTTTCTATTTAGGCTGAATTAGTGTAACCTGGGTTCCAGCCAGTTTAATGGGGAAAGTCCTGTCTCCACTGTTTTGGCTTACCTGCCTAACCAAAGCCCTAAACAGAATGCGGGGTTGGGCTTTTAAAACCATCAATTAGGATAAGAGTTTGTTCTGAAACATGTTCATCTTGTGGAAGAATACTCTCAACTAGGAATTTGGCCAAAGAGGACACACCAGGGTTTTATGAAGCAGAGCGCTAAAGAATGATTTTTCAGGTTTCCATTATTCACCTATTTCATTATTTGTACATAGGACCTGCAAAAAGCAGAAAAATACAGTGGTGGTAACAGACTAGAAGGGCAATTTATTTCCTCTCTATTCCCTGCCACAGAACTCTCTCTTATATCTGATTCTTTAGGGCAATACCTACTAAGGCTTTCTATTACCTACTTCACAGGTAAATGAAAGTCAGTTATAAAAATTCAATCAGAGATGAAACTCATTACCCTGAGTCTGGGAGGCATAAATATTATAAATGTAGCTAACTGTTGATCTTTTTAGTCATGGGAACTTAAGAAAAAAACAGACATACATCAAATAGAATTTTTTCCTAATTTCACTGTTTCATGTGTATTATAAATTTAGATGTTTCTTTTATCATTAAATTTAAAAGACATAAAAGAAATGAAACTTCAAAAGTGGAATGAGTTGCTAAGACTGACCAGAGATACTTAGGAAAAACTAGTGCCCTTCAAGGCTTAAAAACTGCCATTCTCAACTCTTCGGAAGATGAAATATTTTTCCGGCTACATAATACAAACTCTGATGGTTATTGTGTGCTCCAAAGCCAACCGCTATTCTGGAGCTCCCAGAAAGCCAGATGTTCCTCATGAGGTGGTGGTCGGGCATAAGCATCATAAGGCCTCCATTTGTCTCCTGACAAATAGCTGAGCAGAATTCAGGCTGGGGTGGCTTTGTAGATCCTGCCCTTTGTAGCGTAATTGCATGTGTTTAATCATGGGATATGCAGAAAACATGTATTCTAAATTGGAAACTTTTAATTGCTCATAGTGACATCACCATCATAAATTACCACATTTGGGGCTATAAAAAATAGATGAGTCCATGTGTCAGTTGAGTATAGTCTCCACTGCTAGTCTCACTTTTTCCTGTTTTCTGAAGTAAAGGAAATTGTCCCAACACCCTGAAATTAATGTCCTTGATTATAATAAAATCAATATAGACATGCACTCTTAAGACCCAACTAAGAAGTCTAAAGTGCAGGGGAAATCAAAGAAAATGAAAGGAAAGGGGATTTATCTGTTGTATGTTGTACTAGGGTAACTAAAGCTGATTAAGTCTTAATCCTCTGGCATTCTAACCTAGTACTGCCAAGATGTCTACCATGTAGTCTAGATACATCTATAGAACATATATAAGAAGAGCACATATATCTAAGAACTGAATTATCAAGATAAACCATGATAAATGTGGTCACCTTGTCTGAAGCCTCATAATTTTTCATCTCAAACAAACCAAAGCTGTTGGTTCCCTAACTATGATGGATACTCACAAGGTGTATTGGTTTAATAGTTACATTTTATGTTTTGTCATGTCTGCTATTGCTTCTATATTTGAAAATCCTTGCATAGTTATTGAACAGGCTGCTTTCAGGACCCACTTTTCATGGCATCCATTTGCTAGACAATTTTACCTTACTCTAAGAGGGTTTGAGGAAAGAGGCAGAGACTTTTATGCATTGAGTATCTATCACTTCAAAAAGCAACACTCCTAATAGCAGCCTCATAGTAAATACAGTATCAGCTCTGATTCCTGGCATTCATAAAGCAACTTCAGAACTCATCTTACAGGGTAGGAATCCATATGTTAGTTGATATGATTTTAATTACCTAATATCTGAAAATGATGCTGACTGGCATTCTCTAATATGCACTGGTTGCTTTCAGGTCTTCTAACTTACCTTTGCTTTAGATGTTTTTCTCCACTTATAGTCAGACACCCATACTAAAAACTACATATGCAAGATGTATCAAGTTGTACTGTGAACTGTATGTACAGTTGTACATAGATCAATACAGTCTATGGAGGAAAACTGCAAGAATTAATTCTATATAGCATCTTTCTAGTTGAGCGTTTTGTTTTAGCAGTGAGATCGCTTAACACGGTCATAAGTTTTAGACATAGAACATCACTTAAAACTATTGTTTCATAGGTTAGTTTGTTTATGTTTAATAAATATTTATTGAGGTGCTATCCTGCTCAGTGGTGTTCTAAGTAGGCAGATACAAAGATGAACTGTAGTTGTTACTTTCATAGAGTAAATGCTGCATATAGATACATTATTCCCCCTCCAGATTAATAGTTTCTGGAGCCCAAGATCCTGTTGTGTTAGGGGAAAATCTCAGTCACAAGCCTGGAGGAGATAATATCTTTAGCAAGCTGTCTCTTCTAAGAATTGCATTATACGACATTAGCTGCAGCGTGTAGGTGTTTTCCCAGACTGGCCTAAGCAGTCAGGTGTAACGAACAGAGGCCACCAGGACTCTCCAGAGTTTCACTGTGCTATGAAGCATAAATGTTTTCTATTTAAAGTTTATATGACTGAGATGGGATTTATAAGTACTGGAACACTTTGTTCTCCACTTCCCCATTCAGTCATTTAGTAGGCATCAATCACCTGTTCTATTTCAGACATTGTTCTGACTATTGGGAGGACAGTAAGAAATTGAAGGCACGCCCCATACACCATGAAGCTTATCTTGGGGTAGAAGAGACAGCCAACAAGTAAACAGGAAAAATATATTTTAAATAATGAGATTTATGGAGAAAATAATGAAGTATAAGTTAGAAAACAGGTAAGCTGTAGAGAAAATGCTGCTTGGAATAGGTATGTTGGAGAGATCTCACTGAGAAAGATACAGTTTGAAAAATATTTAAATAATGAGAAGCTTACCATATGGTGACTGGGGGGGGATTTTAGTGAGAGGAAAGAGCTATTGTGAATGCTTTGAAGCAAAAACAATTTAAATATTTCAAGGAGAGCAAGAAGTAATGGTTAGTTCATATGAAGGGAGAGGGACCATGTAGATAGATAAGGGCTAAATCAGAAAGGTCAATGTAGAGACTGACAAGTAGCCATCTAGTGTTTTTGGATGGGACTTGTACTCTTGTGTGTGGGTTAAAAGAGGTCTAACTACCCTGTGGACAGTTGTCAGGGACAGGGATGGGGAGAAAGGGTGATGAGAAGCTGTAAAGGCTGCTCAGGGCTGTGATGGCAGCAGAGCTGAAGGGGGACTGTGAGAGTGCTGGCTAGTTTAAGGGCAACTTGACACAGATTAGAGTCATTTACAAGATGGGCACCTCAAATGAGAAAATGCTTCTATAAGATCAGGCTCCAGGCAAGCCTGTGAGGCATTTCCTTAAGTGATTGATGTGGGAGGGCCCAGTCCAATGTTGGTTGAGCCACCTCTGAACTGCTAGTCCCAGGTTATATGGGTTCCATAAGAAAGCAGGCTGAGCAAGCCAGAGGGAGCAAACCAGTAAGCAGCCACCCCTATGGCCTCTAAATCAGCTCCTGCCTCCAGGTTCCTACCCTGCTTGAGTTCCTGTTCTGACTTCCTTTGATGATGAGCTGTGATATAGAAGCATAAGCCAGATGAGTCTTTTTCTTCCCAAATTGCTATGGTCATGGTGTTTCATCACAGCATTAGTAACCCTAACATACAGAGAGTAAGTAACTCAGTTCTGCCAACATGATAATAGGGCTGTAGGAAGAGACAGCAAATGCAATGAGTTCCAGATGTTCTACCTAAGCCACTGGAGAAATAGTATCATTAACTTTGGGAAGTTGGAAGCTATGAGGGTTATGGAGGAATGAGAGAATTTAAGGGAATAAAAAATTGTTTTAATTAGGGGGTCTGTTGACTTTAAGATCCTCATACAAGTGAAGGAATGTTGTAGGTGTTTAGATACATGACATGGGCTAAGATGAGAGCATTGGGCAAGACACTTAATCTTTTTATTTCTATATACATATTTTCTTTATAAAACTACAACAAGGAAGGGATGTGCACTAAACAATTTTTTAAGATAAATATGCATATTTTATATGATTTCAAGTGATAATTTTATTTTACTATCTTTGAAAGTGTGATATTTCTGAAAAGTATAGCAGATAACCAATATGAATACTTACTGAAGACATATGTAGTTTCCAATCATACTGAGAATATGACAAATATCAGTTATTGTCTGCATTAAAATATGGAGTAGAGGAGAAGGGTGAATATTCTGTATTCTTTTTGTTAGTATTTTTTAAGTAGGGAAATCTGTGTGACTTATAAGGGATTGAAACTTGGAACTTGGGCCCAATTTCTGAAGTACAGAGGATTTAAATGGGCAGGAAGGGACAGGCAGTACAGCTATGATGAGAGAAGTCACAGGAAGATGTAGACAGAGAGAAGCTGGCTTTCCCTTTGTGGGAGAGCAAGGGTGAAGAACACGAGACCAGTCTAGCATGAACAGAATTTGTTTTCATGATTTGGGGAGCTGACTGTAGAGAGGCTAGCTAGATCTAAAAGGCATCAACCACCCTAAGAGTTCATTTGCCCACACCTCTAGTGTTCTTCACTGTTGCTTGTAGAACTTAGAATGTGGATGTCTACCTATTATTGGAGATCTTGGTTATAAGCCTTGAAAGAGAGCTCTTATTTCCCCATAGGGAGCCTGTTTCACAATATTGCTCCTTCATAGGGCAGCAGTACTAATTAGAGGTAATGTTTCTACATGGGTGTATTGCTGTGTTTAGTAGAATGGTTTCTCTTTGCAGCATCAATTCTTCAGTATTCACTGAAACTCTTAAGTATCATGACTCAGCCTTTGTTCATGTACCTACCTGATTTTTCTTTAGTACTAACATACTTTATTATTTTCCTGTCTTATTATTTGGGAATACTGTGGCTCCTCCAATATATATCTGCTTTATGATTGCTTGCAGATCGTGTATGGCTGTATGTGGGCATATGAGTAAGAGTCACTGAAGGATGGTCACTCCTTAAAGCAATTACAAGCAATTTATAAACCACAAAGAATAAAAGTATTGGGTTGTGTGTCTAATTAATAATATCATGGTATTGATTAATACTAGGAAGCCTGAACTTAAAGTAAATTTAAGTCCAAACTTAAGTGTAGTAATAGGAGCGGCGGGCTGCTTCCCGCCACTCAGGCCGCCTCCGGCTAGCTTTACCCGAAATAATTACACGGACACTGTATTCTTTTAATCACTGCTTGGCCCATTCTCTTCTAACTCTCGCACCTGGACTAGCCCATTTCTAATCATCTGTATGTAGCACCCCAAGGTGCGCTTACCGGGAAGATTCTAGCCTACGTCCATCCTAGGTTGGAGCTTCATCGCGTGTGCCTCAGAGAGCAGAGCTCTTGCCTCTGCCCGCAAGAGTGGAGAGCTGTCGAGTCTCTCTGAGGCGTCTGCCCCCGAGAGGAGAGCTGTCGAGTCTCTGAGCTCACTTCCTCTTCCTCCCAGCGTCTGCTCCTCCCACCTATGTTCTAACCTATCAGGTCAAGCAGCTTCTTTATTTAATCAACCAATGACCTTCCTCCATCACTTAAGGGCTTAAGAACAAAGGGGCTCAGAATCCCTATCCTTAACTTCACCCTTAACTAACAGTACATTAGGAAATTTTCTATAAGAATCCAATGATTAAAATCACGCAGCTATTAGTAGTGTCTGATTTATCTAAGGGATAGTGTATCTACTAAAACTACGTCTCCCCAACGCTTAATGTTTTAGAGCGTGACAGTCTATAGAGCTATGAGAAGGAGAACACCTAAACTGATGCTGTTACTTCATGACTTGAGAAGGAAGGCTTAGATAGATTTGCTAATACTTATTAAGCAATATTTTAATAATTACAAGCAATATTTTACCATAAAATTAATATACATTAATTATGGGAAATTTCAAGAGTAATAAAAATCATATTCCTTCAACAAGAAACAACCAGTGATAATGTTTCCTGTTGAGTTCATATTTTTTAGATATACTTTTCAAACATTTAAATCAGTGGTATTTTATTAAGGAATATATTGATACAAGAAATTTCCTTTTATATGTTATTGGGTTATGCTTTTTCATTTTTTTTGCCACTAAGTAGTATCCAAATATTTTTTAATATTTGCATGTCATACCAGTAAATGGATATATTATCATTTATTTAATCAACACTATTGTTAGATAAGGTTTCCTATTCTTCACAATCATAAGTAATATAACAAACCTTGCTTCCAAATTTGTATGTAGATTTTTGATTACTTCTTTTAGATTGTAGACATACACTTTCTGGAATAAGAGCATTCATATCTTTTTAAGTTTTTGACACATATTGCTAATATGCTTGCCAGACACTGGGGCATTCTTTCTGTGGTAACTTCCTAAGAATTCCTTCCCAAGGGTACAATGCAAGTCATGCAGTTCCTCTTTTCTGAGTCCTGTCTCTTCTATGGTCATAGCAAACCTATTTCCTCCCATGTCAGGTTTATACCCAGAACAACCAAATTGTGTCTGTAATCACTGATGCTGCAAATAAGACAATTTAAGTAGTATGAATTGACAATAAAATTACTGTGGATTCTTTTTTTCTGCCAGTGCTGGACAAGCTTTGTCCATCCTGGATAACAGACCAGAGAAAATAAAGGCACTTTCATCTCTTTGACTCAGATCACTCACAGTGTACTAGGCACTGAAATGGACTTGCATGAGACATGCGTCCTGCCCTTGGAGAACCTGTAACCCTATGTACTATAGTCCCTAGGCATGATATGAATGTAGACTTCCAGGATTGTGACATATGGTAAAGGTACTTAAACGACTCTGCAGACTGAAGGACACCTGTGATCTGTGCATTCAGGTGGGTGGTAAGAATGTCTTGATATTCACGCAATCTGGGAAAGGAACTGTGAATGTACTCATACTAACACTAGGATACTACAGACCACTCAAAAGATTGGACAGGAGTAAATGGAGACAAGTTATAAACTAGAAGAAATAGCCAGTGTTACTGAAGAAGAAAAGCTTGCTTGTTTTCATGTTTCCCACTGGGTCTGGTCCAGGGGCATCTGTGCAGCTCTTAGGATGCAGGGTTCTTCATATGGTAGCTTAGCATTCCTGAGGTTTTCTTACCACACAGGGAAAGAGCGCAATGCGGGTATGCAGACCATTTTCATGTGAGGACAATGGGAAAGTATTTGGAATCGGGCCTCTTGTGAAAAGCCCGAAAGGTTGCTATGGACCTAGGACCTCCTGCAGTGTTAGAGCACTGCAGTGCAGCTTGTCATTCTGCCAAGGGGCACAATGGGGAATGGGAGCTGCCTGACTGGGAGTTAAAGAAGTAGGAGTGATGATTCTACTGCTTGGACCAAAAAAGCTGCCTGCCATATATTTGCTCAGCTGAAAGGGCCAGAGTTAACAGGACAGCTGTAGCAGTGACACAAAACTTCCAGTAGTCCTTAGAACATGCATAATAAACGACATAGAGTGAACATGAAAGCAAGCTATTTAATAACATTTTAATGCTTGATTCTGATCTCTTAATTAAAATGTGCATAAAAGAAAACAATGGTGAGCATCTGTGTGTGTTATTGGGATAGCACGATTTATGCTGCACCCTGGGCTTTTCTGTTCACTTCTCAGTGTGTGAATGTAGGACGGTTTTTACTTTGAGGCCCACAGGGTCTGGGTTCTGGCTATCTCCTCTGGGTAGTGGTTGTGTCTTCTATTTCCTGATGTAAAATGCTGTATAGCTTGTTCTCTGCCTAAATTAAACTGCTCTCATCACTTGATCTGAATACCACCCTTCACCCCACCCCCTAACCTGAAACCCTGACCTAACCCTGACTCACCCTCATTATCTCAGGAGACATACACAACATTACCTAATGTTTGGAGCCTCCACAGATAATCTCAGAGAGCTCTTGGGAAAGCATAGCCCTTTTGGAACTGTGACCCTGCAGCAATTATTACTCTGCTGGACACTGTGGGAATTTGATGTCAAGACACAGAAATTCTACTTTCCCCTAATTGTGAGATTTTTAATAATCATCATCGTCATCTTCACCATCATTATTGTTATTGATGTAAAGAATGTAACTCAAAACTTTATTTTGCTCTATTGTTTAGTAAAAGTACCAGCCATCCCAAAAGCCAGGAGCGTTTTTAACACCTGAGATCTTTCATTGGAAATGTGACACTATGAAGTGCTCTTATTTCTATCTTTACTTGGGCTCTGTCTAATCCTGAAAAAGTTAATCTTTAATTAAAGAAAATGTTACTTCACATCTCCTGTGATTCCCAAGAGAGCCCCATGTCATGTATTCAATAGAAGGTCATGCCCGAATGTCCTTCTAAAATGCATAACATTAATACTGAGTCTTCCACCTCATGAGGGGGAATTTGTGCTGGAATTGTCTCTAATCTAACGTTGTTCCTACAAACAGGGGATTATAGTTAGGGAGACAGATTCAGAGAAGTTTTTGTAAATATTGGAAATCCTGAGGATCAAATTCAAATCTAGCTTTCTCTTTCAAGGCATAATCTACCTATATTAAGCCCTACTTAGTTGTTCCATATTTTATAGACGGGGCTATATGCTCTGAAAGAGCCCAGTGAAATGTACCATTTTTGTCAAATGTCTAAAACTTGTCTTGATACTATGGATTTAATTCACAAATACAGAGCAATTATCAATATAACACATGAAGAACTTCATGTTTGGATTAGGGTAACTTCTGAGTGTCAGCTATGTATTGTGCTGTGTAGTGTGTAGTGTGCTGTGTAGTGTGTAGTGTGCTGTGTAGTGTGTAGTGTGCTGTGTAGTGTAGTGTCAGCTGTGTAGTGTAGTATCAGCTGTGTAGTGTAGTGTCAGCTGTGTAGTGTCAGCTGTGTAGTGTAGTGTCAGCTGT
>NC_022010.1:54023500-54030225 GCF_000317375.1 Microtus ochrogaster
CTGTGTGGTGTGCTGTGTAGTGTGCTGTGTCGTGTACTGTATAGTGTGCTGTGTAGTGTACTGTGTAGTGTGCTGTGTAGTGTGTAGTGTGCTGTGTAACTTCTGAGTGTCAGTTGTGTAGTGTGCCCCAAGGAGCCTTCACCCCACATGAAACTTCCCCATACAAAGGTCTGTGTCATCAGCAAAAGTGTGACAATCTGTTTTGGAAAGGCTCACAAGTGGCTAGTCTCTGAAGGTACTTAGATAAGCTTGCCTACAGTATACAGACATCACTTTAGTTCTGTCTTAGTTGTTGTGAGTGGGGCAGAATACAGTTTGGAAGAATTACCTTGTACTTTTAATGGAGATTTGTTGTAATAGGAGCAGCGGGCTGCTTCCCGCCACCCGGCTAGCTTTACCCCCGAAATAATTACACAGACACTGTATTCTTTTAAACACTGCTTGGCCCATTAACTCTAGCCTTTTCTTGGCTAACTCTCGCACCTGGACTAGCCCATTTCTAATAATATGTGTAGCACTGAGGTGCGCTTACCGGGAAGATTCTAGCCTACGTCCATCCTGGGTCGGAGCTGCCTGGGAGAGAGGAGCCTGGCCTCTGTCTGAGGCTTATTACCTCACTTCCTCTTCCTCCCAGCATTCTGTTCTGTTTACTCCTCCCACCTATGTTTTAACCTATAAGGCCAAGCAGTTTTTTTTATTATAATTAACCAATGACCTTCCTCCATCAGAGATTTGTTTGAGAAATGCTTTTCCAGCAGATGTGAAGAGGTAGGCTTTGGCTCTGCATCCTTGTTTGTCTTTCTCTGTCAACTTACACTGCTTCCGTCTGATTGCTGTGATCCTTGGATGAAAAAAGCACAAAAGGTTGCTTCGATTTTAAACTATAAAAGAACACCCTTTGGAATAATTTTTTGGCCTGAACTTTGAGTATTTCAGTCTTGTAGACGAGGACACGTAATTGACTATATCTGGATATATGGTTCTTATACATCCTTCCTCCCTCCCTTTACTGTTTTCTCTGAAAAACAAAACGAAACCTCTGCCTTCAGTTCATTGTGTCCTCTAAAACAATTATTCGATTTATATGATCACTGGTCTGTATTGGTGGGACTGGGTGAGCAGCAAGGTGATCATCAGTGTAGAGCAATAAGCTATCTGGGTCTGCTGTGAAGCATGGAACTTGAGAATCACAAGCACTCAGCCTTTCTGACTCCTAGCCTGGGTTGGTTGTTTGGTTTTCAGAGCCCAAGAGATTTCAATCTGTAAAATGAAAAGTAACCATAATATCTATTTTATGGGGGTAGTCTATGGATTAAATGAAATAATATACGTAAAATGTTTAGAGCAATGGTGGTTGCTTATACTTTATGCAGTAAAGAACGAAGATGGGGAAGAGAAATAGCCCAGTGGTTATGACCTCTCATTACTCTTCTAGAAAACCTAAGTTCAGTTCAAAGTATCGTGTCAGACAGCTCACAACTCCCTGTAACTCCAGCTCTGAGAGCTCTGGAATTTTGTTCTGGCCTTTGTGGACATCCACACTCATATACACACAGGTAGATACATATAAACATAATTTAAAATAAAATATATGTTCTTTAAAAAAACAGAAGGAAAGTGTGGTAAAGAGGATAATTTTGCTAACCTTAAAATAAAAGTTCCATCACTTCAACTCAGCACAGTGCAAAGGCCACTTGGCTAGGAGGTAACACTGGGGTTCTCACTCCACCTCTGTCTCTTCATAACTCCCAGCTGTCTTTAGCATAATACCTGTTTGCTCATCTCTGACATGAGTGAGAAGGAATGCATGATCTCTATTTGTCTAAGTGGATTTGACCTCAGGATGGTCAGTGAGGTGCCTTAGAGCAGGGCTTAGTCTCAAAGGCCAACAGTCAAGTGTTACAGTCGGCTCTCCGGTTAAGCTGTGCTTTCCCTGAGCTACTGTATTTGCATGTATGCTTTTGCTCTTTGAATATTTGCCGCATGTCTGAGTATTTATGCACCTCCATTGCTGCTAAAAGGAGCGCACTAGAATACATTCTTGTGGTATGTGTGTTTATATTTAACACATACACACACACATATATACAGTATGTGTGTATATATATAAATATATGTCTGTGTGTATGAGAAACAGATGCACTGTAGGCAGATAAAGAGATAAATATAGATTCAAATAGAAGCATAAGCATATAAATATAGACGATATATAGTGTGAAAGCAAGCAGATCAGCACCATTTCATTACTGCTTCAAGTCTTTGTAATAAAGAGTTGAAAATCAGTTAACGAACATTGAAATGTTTGACTGAATGACACTGACAGATCAGAAGGCACAGTGTAAGGTAAGAAAATAACCTTTCTTTCAACTCTGAGGAGAAATTAGTAAGAAGCTTTATTACTTTTAATTAATTGATTTATGAAAGTTTTTAGATAGTAGGCAGTGTGGTATTTTTAATAGTACAAATATGCCACTTTTCCCACCAAAGAATGAAAAATAAGTATGAAGAGAAACCCTGCTCTAATTTTAAAGATTTAGCAGGGGTGAAACCTGGGCCCTTTTTGTCCACTGGCTTTCGCTTTCCCTTGTTCCTGGGGTTAGGCAGGTAGGTTGGTTTCCTGCTACATTATTGTTCCCAAGCCCCTCTGAAGTCTTTTAGAAAATGCTCCCAAAGGAGATATTTGAAGCACAAGGCCAGAGTCACCATTGTTAAGTTAGAGTCGTGGGGATGCTTGCAGTTGTGTTCAGTGAGTGTGTTGTGAGAGTAAAAATGGCCTTCCATCTGTTACTTTCAGATCACTGTCTGTTCTCACCAGTCAAAATAATTGGTTGTGAGTTTTTGCTCTGTTTTACTCTGTTTTATGAGGAGGATGCTGTAAGTTATTTTCAGCTGGTTCAAGTTGACTGAGTACTTTTTGCTGTCAAAAGTTATACATTGGTTATGTGTTCAAATATGATTTTAAAAAGCAGTATCTCCATTTTTCCATAAACAAGATCTATTTCCCTCAGAGATCTGTCCTCTCCAGATTTGTTGTAAAAGCAGTTAGGAAAGCTAAAATCTGGGGTCCTCTGGACCTGCGCAGATTCACTGCCCACTTTTCCCAGTGTCACAAAGACGTCCTGGTAGCTGCTGCTGTATCCCCACTGTTTATTATACTGGGAAGGGGAGCATGGTCCAGCTTTCTCCTCCTGTTACCCCTAAGTGAGGAATTAATTTCCCCTCCTTGTCCCTCCCATTCTGATGTCATATGTGAGGGACTCTCTCAGCAGAGGGCAGGAGAAAGACACAGTACAGCTGTAGCATGCATGGTGCTCCTCCAGAGCATCATCCTTCGCTTCTGTTTGCTTGGACCTGTTTCCTGCATACGTTCTTCATTTAATTATGATTTTAGAAATATTTTTCTTAAAACATATCCAAAGGTCCTGAAAAGCACTCATCCCCAGCATGCGCGTGCGTGTGTGCGCACACATGCATACATACACACCACACAACACACACAACACACAAATTCATTTAAGTGTAAGCCCCAAAATTCTACATTGTGGGGATAAAGTAGATATATTTTCCATTTCATACATAATTTTAAAGAATGCTTTATATTATAATGTAAACAAACTCTACAGTGCTTCAGATTGCAGTCTTTTAGAATGTTTCTCTTTGTGACTTGATAAGCTGTAATGTTATCTTAAAACAGTAATTATTTGTAAAGAAAACATTGGGGCTGGAGATATGGTTCACTGGTTGAAAGCTTGCACTCCTCTTCCAGATGACCTGAGCTCAGTGCTTAGTATAGACAGCTGGCGGCACACAACTCTGGCATCTGTGGGCACCTGAACTCATGTTCACATACCAATACATGATCACACAAGTATACAAAATTAAAAATAGGAGCTTGAGAGGTGACTCAGGGGTTAAGAGCATTTACTATTCTTGAAGAGGACAAAAGTTTGGTTCCTGGCACCCACGTGATAGCTCTCAATCTTCTATAACTCTACTTCTGGGATCTAGCACCCTCTTCTTGCTTCTGTGAGTTCCTGATTGCACATCATGTACAAAATCTCACACAGGCTCATAAACATACACATGATGAAAAGTAAATAACCTTTAAAGATAAAAATGAATCTTTTTAAAAAGAAATTAAAAACATATAAAAGATTATATCCACATAAAAAGATGCAGTAAAGACTGGGAAAGGAGTCATTTATTAAAATAACTGCACACACAGCCACACTAAAGCTATGTATGACCTCTTCTGCCTAACAAATATATTAATATTTAAACTGTGAGGGAAGCTATGGATGTATACTCTCTTCTTATTTTTCATTTGTTTGCTTTTCTACTGGATTAATATTTGTAATGTGTATCTTTCATTAATTATTTTATATCAGTTGCCAGAAAATTTGGCAAGATGAAAAGTAATTGTATCCATATATGGAAATGCTAATATTGTACTAATCATCTGATTGTCTATTATTGTATTTTTAAAACTCTCATTTAGTATAAATCCTTAACTGAAAATTGTAAGATAGTAAAAATCTTGATCTGATTATTGAATCATATGAAATGTGTACTCGTTTTCTAAGACAGTGATCGTCTCCATCATACCAGTTGCATACCAATCACATACCAATTGCATAAATATGGATTCATTAAGACTGAGTGTCGAGCAAGAACTTACCTTTTTGGGGAATCATTCATTTCCCACCTCTTACTTGGAGCATAACTGAGTTGGCTTTTATCGTTAACAAGAAAGAATTTTTGTTGAGATGGCTTCATATTCTGGTAATGATTCATTGTGGTGTATGTGTCTGTAGTGTGTAAATCCAGTTCAGGACTCACTTTACAATGTTTTGATTACCTCTGCCCCCTTAGATAGAATAATAACAACTCTGTAACTAAATTGCTTGTTAATTTGTAAGTCTTTGGCTGGTGCTAATTCAAAGTAGGCTAATATTAAATGAAATAACAGAAATGAAGTATGTAGAAATATACTCAGTGTGTTGATTGCTTTTCTGTTAACTTCAGTAAAACACCATGACCAAGACAACTTACAAAAGAGTTTGTTTGTCTCATGGTTCTAGAGGGTTAGAGTCCATAATTGTGGGGATAGCATGGCTGTATGTGGCAGGAATGGTGGCAGAAACAAGAAACCAAAGCTCATATCTTGAAACACAAGCCCAAAATGGAGAAAGCAAACTGGGAGTAGGCAAGACTTTTTAATCGCACAGTCCTCCTCCAGTGATGTGCTTCCTCGAACAAGACCATATCTCCTACATTTCCCCAAACAGTGATACCTGCTGAAGACCAAAGTGTTCGAATGTCTGAGTCTTTGAGGTGTATTTCTCATTCAAAACCACCTACACCTAGTAAATCCTAGTTTCCTTGGGCCTAGTGAATTGAATGGATAACTACATTTTTTTTCTCTCTATTCTTCAACACTGTTATGACTTGGGAGACAATGTTAGGAAAACAAGAGCAAGGGAATATTTTAATTATCATCTTATGCCCACTCTGAGAAGAGATCTGAGGAAATCATCAGAAATTCTTTTCTGTGATTGTAACCGCAAAACAGAGTTAGCCAACAGAAGTGAGACACAATGCTGCTGAGCTCCTGTTCACAATAAATGAAGTGATATACATTAAGCCTCTTCAGTTAATGGGCAATCCCTTTATTCCTCATTCATGTACCAGGTTAACAGCCTTTATCCACAGTAGATGTTGTTCACCTTGGTTCCTGGAGATTAAGGATGTTGATTATGAACTACCCTTATTAAGAAAACTTGTGAAATTTGAATAATAATGACATTGAGGTGACTTAATAGTTGATGTATTTTTAGGGAATAAGAAGGAAAAAAATAATTTCCCACTGTAAGGTATTCGAACTGCATTTCAGCCTAGAATTAATCATCACAGCTGAATTATAAATCCCATAAGAGTAAGGTTCATAATGGAAACAATGACACAGCCTTAATTACAGGATTCCGGCAGCCATACCCTTAATATCCAGAGACCTCCTTCTCTTGTCCAAATTTCCTTTTCACCTTCTTAGACTTCATTTGCTGTGTAACTGGAATTTTATATGCATCTTCCCAGCTTCTCTAGGAATTGTGAGAATTTGACCTGAATCTAATTGAGCTACATTGAGCTACGAGGATTTCTCTGGACCTCTTCTTTTTGTGTGTTAATCAGTCTCAATATGTACATCGCTGGCATGGAAAAAACTTAAAGTGGAGTGGAAAAAGGCAGCCTGGCATTGTAGAAAATCGGTGGTCTAGAGATCAAGACGCTTTGCTTTCCATCATTGATGAGATACTTTATGCAGGCCTCAGTGTCCACATTGACAATCTGAGGTCTAGACAGTGGTAACATTCAATAGGGAAGCCTGCAGGTTGTTGATTACCCTTGATGCCTACTAGCTTGCAGCACTTCTTAAAAATTTTAAGCTTTTGAACAAGACTTATTTATATATTATTAAATTTATAGTTTTTCTTCATACTTTTTCTTTAGAATTTCAGAGTATTTCAGAGCTTCTTAGCAAAAAAAAATGACTTCTATATGAGAAAAGAATAAAGAGAAAGTGACTAAACAGAAAGTAAGAGAAGAGGGAAAACTGCAGTCAGGAGAGATCTAGCCACTAGATGCAGAGGGGAGTAAGGCGATTACTATTGACAGGCGATGAAAGGAGACAGAGACCCACATTGGAGCACTGGACAGAAATCTCAAGG
>NC_022010.1:54030520-54034613 GCF_000317375.1 Microtus ochrogaster
CAAGCTGATGAGGGAGAGGGACTTGATCGGGGGAGGGGGAGGGAAATGGGAGGCGGTGGCGAGGAGGAGGCAGAAATCCTTAATAAATAAATAAAATTTTAAAAAAAATAAAGGATGATGAAGGAAAAAAAAGAAAGATTAAGATAATAAGAGCAGGACTGAGAAGGAAAGGAAAGTAACAGTTTCAACAGTAGCCTCACGTTTAAGATGGAAAAAATAAGTATGAGATAGCTTTGAGGTGAACATTTTACATAATGTAGGGACTTTGGGTCACATAAAAGAATCTTTGAAATTATCCTCTTTGGCACTTAAAATAAGCTTCAGTTTATACACTTTGATTTAGTCTGGGAGATTGAAAAACTACGTGTGAGCTTTAGATACTAGGTCTAGGTCTGTCTCAAATAAATGTTCCTCAGAAAAATTAATCTTGAGCCTTTGAATCTTCATCTATAAATGAAGCTGAAAGTCAAGTACTCATCTGCTCTCCAGATCCACAAACTGAACTATACAGAATATGCCATTGGCACAGACTCAGCTACTCCGTGGAAAATTTGTTGAATTTATTTACATTAAAGGGATGGCGAAAGTCACAAAAATAGTTTTAAGTTCTGACTTAAGGTTGCATCGAGAGTTCTGGAGAGCTGACAGGATGATGGCCCCCTGCTTCAGAAGCAGCTTGGCTACCATTTCTCCAGATGATTTAGTCGAGTCTTCAACTGCAGTTTTGGAGAATTGCAGCTGTATTTTCTTTCCTAAAGGTCTTATTCTCCAATTAACTGCGAGATTGCATTTCTGTCTTCCTAATCCAGAATTTATTTTTCTCATAAAACTCCTGTTTAACCAAGAAAATGAAAATCAGTATATTCTTGGTTGCCCTTCTGTTAATTTAAATTTGCATAACCTAATCAAAAAAACTCAACCTGCTTTGCCCTTCAACAAAAAGCCATATTCTCTTCTGTTACTAAGTGGCTACATTCTTTTCAGTATTTTTGAAAGATGAATTATGTTGATATCCCATGACTTTTCCTTTAGAAAAGTCCATGAAAATTAAAATGGACTTTTTTGTGCCCAGGAGTGAATTGGAAAACTAGACTGAAAGAACAGGTGGAAAACGAACACAAAACTTTGCTGATGTTATCAGTATTATAATTTTTGTAAAGCTTTTTTTATAATAAATTGGAACTGAGGTCAACTGACCCCAAGCTACCTGTCTGCTATTTTCTTTACATCATTATATTGCCTGTAAATAAAGGATACAGTAATATAGGCTAAGATTTCATAGAAAACATTGAAATGCAGTTTCGAGACTTTTCTATGTTCTTTTCCTACAGAAATGTCTCTTCCATAATCATTTTATTGTTTCAATAAATACTTGCTAAGCCCAGAGATGGGGTTAATGTATTAGGTACTAGATATACAACTGTGTGCTGTTGCCTCTTGTCCTCAGGATATCTGATGACAGGACACAGTGGGTATTCGTTTGACTGTGTGAAAAGGAATGACAGTAGGATGAGACGCTCCAGCTCTTCTTTTCCTCTGATAACTGTGACTTTTCTAGTTCCCACTTAAAAACATGTCCAGGAAACAAGGCCCCTGCTCATCTATCTAACCCTGTGCTTAGTCAAGAGAACATCTATTTCTTTCTCTGCCTTTCTTATCCTAGTGGTTTATCTCAACCTCGGGAGAGCCCACAAGTATTGGACAGTCCTGTACCTACAGGAAGAGTGAATATCATGGGTACTCCTGAGTATAAACACTGGGAACTCATTATCTAGCATGGGAAGCACTCAGCAATGTGAAGGATAGAAAAAGCGTTTTCCTTCTGCTCCAAAGTTAAATGGTCTCTGTACACACACTGTAAGGAATTGTTCCAATTTATTCTGCAACTGTTATGCATAAGTTTGGCTTCTTCCTCACTTTGGCTATTTGCTTCTTATTTGAGGATATTCTGTTAATCCAAGTAATCTGTGGTTTATCACCTTGCAAAGTTGTATCTGGCCTCTTAAAGGATTTTTAAAGAATTGGGCAAAACAGAAATTATCTTTGTTCTAACAGTAAGCCCATGAATCTTCCAAAGAATGTTTGTAACAAGACAAACTAGTGGGCCCTCACAGTAGTTATCACAGACACAGACTCAGAAATGCCTCTGGAGGCTGCAAACTGCTACAGATGGAGAAGTTTTGTCAGTTCAGTGAGACTGCTTTCAGTAAATTGAAACATTAGTACTTTCAAACACTGACATGCCGGTAAACTTCATTAGAAATAGCATTGGGATACCAGGGTTGCTTTCAGGGTCGCCAGCTCGAACACATTTTCCTGAGACCTGAACAATAGCTGAAATTCAGAGCCAAGGGAAATGGGGGTGGGGGGGAGAGAAACAACCCTCATCTCAGGCATTAGGATTGCTTCTCTAAGTACTTTCAGACACTTTTTCTGGCCCTCTTTCCCCCATTGCCTTGTCCTCCACTTTCGCTTCTTACTCCTTCCCCTTCGTGCTCTTTTCTTTTTGAATTCTTTCTGAATTCATTAGGTGTCATAGAGTAAATCAATAGTAAGCGTTAACCGCCCACTCTGTACTCAGTTACGCAACATCGCGTAAGTGGTACACAGACAGAAAGGGAAAAGCACACACAGCTTTACATTCAAACATTCTCACAGAATCTTACTTTTCCACAGCCAAAAAGGAAGTAACAGATGGGGAAACTTACAGTTTTTTTTCCCCTTTTCCCAGACTGTTTAGAAAGAGTTAGTTAACATCCATGACCATTTCTAGTTACCCTAGGCTGCAGCAACATCCCATAATTGTCACAGCCATAACTGGCCTTAAAACCGGATTTTGTGAATTTCAGTGATATATTGGAGTTTCCAGGTAATATAAAACTAAAGTTATTCTAAGACAATTGTACTTATTTAATGAAGAAAATTAATTGTAAAGTGGAGATAAGGAAGATGACTGTGAGCTTACATGTGTCTCCACTTGCAATGTATTCTGGTATAGTATTTATGTAAAAACAACTCACTAAACTCCTGTTTCTCTTTCTTTTTAACTGTAAGTCTCTAACATTTTTTCTCATTACAAAGTACATTCAAACCCCAAAGTCTCAATAAAAGCAAATGTCTAGATGCTACAATAGGATTAATTCACACTCCCTGTAGACTCCCTCCTCTAAATGACAGTTCTATGTATGAATCTTAGCTTCTGGAATTCTCATTTAGTACCCCGTGCCACACTGCTCCTTGGAAAACCTTCAGATTCATTGCATCACCTTCCTTTAAGTCTCTAGTATTTAAGAAATTCTCCCTCCCCGTCCCCTCTGTCCTCTCTCTTCTCCTCTGTGCTTGTTTTTCTCTCTCCTCGCTATTCCCCCTTTCTTCTCTCCTCTTCTGTCTTCTTTTTCTTCCCCTTCCTTCTCCTCTCTTTTCTTACTCTTCTCTATCCTCTTCTCTGGTCTCTTTGTGTCTATGGACCTCTTTCCCTTACCTCTCTCATTCACTTTGAAGAACACTGTTTTCAGCTTAAATGGAAACACAGTGGTGTTTGTATGTGCTTTATCAGACTTTCTTCTATCCTGAAATATTTTGTTTCATTTACCCTAATGAGTTCTCTGGGAACCAGGCATTTCTGTCTGATAAGGTTGGTGGAGAGAATTGAGGGTTTTAGTCTTCCTTGTTAGTGACTGGCCATCCATGCTTATAAAGTGGATATAAAGTGATAGGGAGGGCAACAATGGACACTGTAAAGATCTGTTAAACCATCTGGTAGACTGTGCTAGTTCTGTCTGAATCAAATGAAGGTTGGTGGAAGCTGAGTGGGAAAGAGAAGCCATGGTCTTTACAATACAAACACAAACTATTGAAAAATTGGGCTTTTCATATTTTTAATCAGTATCCTACTTTTAGTGCATGCTTTCTTTCTGGATGGTATAACTGTGACGTAGCAATGAGTTTGGTTTATTAAAGATCTGAGACATGTTTTTCCTTCATTATTGTAAGTTTTTTAAAATCCATACTGTGTCATGAAGTGTGCTTTTTCTTGATTATTGTGTTTTATTTTTTAAATATTTATTTATCTATTATGTATACAATATTCTGT
>NC_022010.1:54034713-54041455 GCF_000317375.1 Microtus ochrogaster
TGCTGGGAATTGAACTCAGGACCTTTGGAAGAGCAGGCAATGCTCTCAACCACTGAGCCATCACTCCAGCCCCCTGTGTTTTATTTTTTAATTCATACTGTGCCAAAATTTATGCATTTTCCTATAGGTTAGCTTATAATTTAAAATTCCTTTGTATGGAAAACTGGAGCATGCAAAGATAAAAATCAAAGCAAGCATATTTTTCCTGGTTTTTCGGGTTTCATTGTGTAAGTATGGGGATTTTTATTGTAACAATTGAATGATCAAGATTATTGGCATTGTATTTCTGCATTGCATTTATTATTGCAGAGGGTTTGTTGTTTTAAAATGAGTCATGACTAAACTAGTAAATATCTTAAACAATATTATATATAAATTTCCTTCCAACTCTTTTTCTTCTGTACAGTATCTGTAGCTCAGTGAACTGCTTATGGAAAAATATTGACATGAAAATTGGTCAGAATAGTCTAGTGTTTAGCCAGAAAATTATATTCACACATATTTTTCTACATACCCCTCTAAGTCTATTATAGCTGATCTTGAATTCCAATATGTAATTATGCATATTTGTACCACATTATAAAAAATATCCAACCTTATCTCTATTTGTTGCTGTTGGCAGAAGTGACAATAATGTTGCAAGAGCCTCAGCCATTAACTTAGCTGTCCAAGCAGAAATACTTCCGTTGTGCCTGGGACACCGAGCAGCTTCATAAGTATTTTCTGATGTCAGAAAAACATAAAATACATTCCTTAGAATTCAAGTTTTGCATAATTAATAATCTACAACCAATGTATTAATCTAAATATAGGAATTTATTTGGAATACCCTAATTTTCAAATGAATTTTTAAAAACTGAAAAACCAGAACACTTAAGGGAGTCAGCATTTCTCCATTATCAAAAACAGTTGCAGACATCTGGTTAGGTGGAAGGAGGCAAAAGGAAAGACCTAACATTTTCCTACCATCTTGTGTCAGATAGCTTCCATATATATCCATCTTGGTGGGTTTTCACACTCTGAACCCTAGGTAGTCAGGATTTGAAAGTTCACTTTATGGCAAGCAAGTCTTCTCAGGCCACCCTGTCAGCTGTAATCACAGTCCTGGGAATACAGAGGCTATGTGTATTTTCTCATTTGTCATGCTGGATCCACGTGGAGGCAAGGCTGCCAAACTTAAACTTTCTCTTCGTGTGCCATGCAAAGCAGAAGAGAGATTTGAGTTATTTTGTGCTATCTCTTAGATCTACACAACCCTTTCAACTCCATTTCTCTTCTCAGTGTTAGATAGTTTCTAATTTCTGAACAAGATCCTCAGTCACCAACAGCTCTTCAGACAGTACATTTACCTCATCATTCCTTGTGCAAAGTAGCAGCTCTGTAAATACTTGTTTTGGTGCACTGGGGAGAGACTCACTGGCTGTCCCACAGCACAGCTCAGGCAAGGAAAGGATGACAAGAAGCTGGAAATGGAGCCTCAGTTCTAGCATTGGAGACATCATCCTAGGTAATAAGAAGTCCTTATTGCCCACTCCTAACTCTTTATTGGCACTGTAATCTAACCAACTGAGCTGACTGGCTAGTTGCTCTCATTCTTTATAAAAGCATCAAATCTCAGAAGGCAGTTTTACATCTCTCCTAACTTCCTTTCAGTTGTCATTGTTGCATAGACTCATTTAAAAAACTAATTTTTGTCAAGCTACCTTGGTGATCTTCATATGCTTAAGTGTTAAATATTTAATGTTTTAGCTTTTAAAAATACTCTACTGCAATTTCCCTTGAATTTTGGCTTTGCTTATGTCCTCTGAATAATTACTTTTGTTTTCCTTTGTATATGTAAGTCCTTTCATATGAAGGGACTCTGTCATGTAAACTTTCATTGCTTGTGGCTTGACAAATTTCAGGTCTTTCTGAGTCATGTTTGGAGTAGTTTAGTTATGTTATGTCTTCCTTCGGCTGTCATTATGGTACTTAGTAGGTAGGGTGACCTCTGGAAAAACCACCTGTGACTTCTGAATTCTTAAGGCAACTGATAAGAAAAACCATGTGGAAGTATGAAGACAAGCCTACTGTTAGACAAGCCGTTTCTAAAATGTAGATCATATAGCACTGGAGACTTACCTCATGCTCCATGGTTGAAGATCTTTAAATGTTCATTTGCATTCTATGATTTTATAACTTAATATAAAAGTTTTAAAGCTTTCACTTCAAATTTGTGCTTAACTTACCTGGCTTAGTCATGAAGGAACACATGACCAGGAATTCACCCCACAAAAGCATGAGTGTATGTTCCATTGCTCATTTTCTCATCACTGCCCCAAGACTTACATTGAGAACATGAGGAACAAGCACCAAAGCAAGGAAAGACTAATTTGCTTTTATTTATAAAATGTTTTTTCTTTTATTCTTCCTGTATACGTTATATCTCTCCAATCCTTCCAGGCCTTCCTCCTACCTCCCCTCTCCCCCAGATCCACTCCTCCTCTGTTTCTCTTTAGAAAAAAAGAGCAGGATTCTCAGGGATGTCCATGGAACATGGCCTAACAAGTTACAGTAATGCTAGGCATAAACCTTCATACCAAGGCTGGACTAGGCAACCCAGTAAGAGGAAAAAGGTCCCAAACCCAGGCAAAAGAGTCAGAGACATTCACTCCCACTCCCAATTCGGGAAACCCACAAGAACATCAAGCTACACAACCATAACATATATGCAGAGGACTTAGCTCAGACCCATACAGGGCCTTTTTTTTCTCTTCAGTCTCTGTGAATTCCTTTGAGTCCCACTTAGTTGATTCTATGGGCCATGTTCTCCTGGTGTCCTCCACACCTCTGACTCCTACAGTCCTTCCTCCTCTTCTTCCATGGGTTCCCTGAGCTCTGCCCAATGTTTGCCTGTGAGTCTCTGCATCTGCTCCCATTTGTTGCTCAATGAAGCCTCTCTGATGATGATTGTACTAAGCACCAAACTATGAGTATAGCAGAATATCATTAGAAATCATTGCATTGACTTTTTGTTTACTTGTTTGTTTCTCAGTCATGTTTGGTTCTATCCTGGGTTTCTGGGTTGCCCTGCTTCTGGTTCCTGGCCATCCATGACGTATTAGGTGTAGGTTTCCTCTCATGTCATGGGACTCAAGTTGGAGAAATCATTGTTTGACTACTCCCACAAGTTCTTTGCTACGATTACCCCATCTTTCAGGCAGGACAGATTGTAAGTAGAAAGTTTAGTGGTTCAGTTGATGCCCCGTCCCACTGATAGGAGCCTTGCCTGGTTATAGATGGCCAGTTCAGGCTCCTTATCACCCGATACTAGGAGACTTCACTAGGGTCACTCCCTTAGATTCCAGGAATTTCCACTGCACTTCTACATCGTTCCCAAATGCCCGCCAGTTTCAGTCATCTCTTCCAGTACTCTCTTCCTTCATCCCTTCCACCGCACAACTAATCCTCCCTGTTTTCATCTCACCTACCCCTAGTCCACATGAAAAATCTATTCTAAATTTTCCCTCTCCAGGGAGATCCTTGCATCCCCTGGCTTGAGCCTTCCTTGTTACTTAACCTCTCTAGGTCTATGGTGTGTAGCAGGATTATCCTTTACTTAACAGCTAATGTCCACTTCTAAGTGAGTACATACCATGTTTTCTTTCTGCATCTGGGTTAACTTACTCAGGATGATGTCAGGAACTTTTCTAGTTCCATCCATTTGCCTGCAAATTTCATAATGTAATTTTTTAACAGCTAAGTAATACTCCACTATGTAAATGTACCACCTTTTATTTATCTATTCTTCAGTTAAAGGACAGCTAGGTTGTTTCCAGTTTCTGGCTATTTTTAATAAAACTGCTATGAACATGACTGAGCAGGTTTCCTTGTGGTAGGATGGGACATCCTTTGGGTATTTGCCCGAGAGTGTTATAGTTGAGTCTTGAGGTAAATCAATGCCCAATTTTCTGAGGAACTACCATATGGATTTCCATAGTGGATGTACAAGAATTCACTCCTACTAGCTGTGGAGGACTGTTCCCCCTCCTCCACATCCTCACCAGCATTAGCTGTCACTTGTATTTTTGATCTTAGCCAATCTGACAGGTGTAAGATGGAATTTTAGAGTAGTTTTGATTTGTATTTCCCTGATGGCTATGAGTGTTGACCATTTTTAAGTGTTTCTCAGCCATTTGAGCTTCCTTGTTAAGAATTCTCTGTTTACATCTGTACCCTACTTTCTAATTGGATTATTTGGTTTGTTGATGCCTAGTCTATAAAATGCTTAATGAAAAGTACAGTAAAATTCAAAGAGAATTGCAAATTCTTGTGGTTCACAATAGTTCGATTATTTTTATGCAGACCACAATAATTAACTATGAACTTAACTTTCTCAACACGGTGTTGTACAAAAGGTTTGCAGACCTCTCATTCACTGACTGCCTCTAGTTAGTAATCATCAAGCTAAAAACATCCAGGCACTCAACAAGTCACTTGTGATCAAGACATAATTTTGCTTTTATTCCTAAAAAGAAGTAATCTCTACTCTCTGTAAAATACCACCAACCTGGTCCCAGAAGAGTGACACATGTATTATTTTGTGTGATCTCCATGTTTGTCATATGTTAAGATATGTACCAACATTTACCACATCCTTTTCCATTTCAGACTTTTACCATCAACAATTGAATATTTCACCAAGATTGTTGCCTGGTAAGTGAACTTTCATTGTCTCTTAATTGCTGTCCAAAATATTGAAGTCTAAAGAAATAAAATGTATTCATACCAAATTTGCAACTTCAAACTAACAAAAAGTAAATATACGGGCTGTAGTGAGTTTACCAATACAAGAATTAAATTTGAACAGAATGTTTTTAGAAATTGGTAAAATATAGAGGAATACAAGCCCATTATCACAGTATTGGTAAACATTTTGAATTACTTTGGCAGGCATGGGTGGAAGTATTGAGATGACTTGTTTAGAAGTCTTTCCAGAGAAATTTTTTCCAGCCATGAGGTGAAGCTAGCCACTGATGTCTCCTATGAAGAATGCCACAATTTGGCATTAAAAAAAATACACAGAAAATCTTTAAAAACATTTTATCTTTCTTTGAACTTCTGCTTTGTATTTTAATATTCTGTAAGTCTGAAATGTATTTTCTTCTTTTGAATCTTAAAAGCAAACATAGCCACTCTTGGATCTATTTGTGGAAAGAAAGGGGAAAGACTCGTTGGTATACGAGTAAGCAAGTCCAACTCTAGTGATGAATGGCGCAGATCAGAGCTCCATGTAAACATAGGCTTAAAATTTGGCTCTGTATTCTGGTGAGACTGTAAAATTTCTAAAAGGGTAGCGTTGTGTTTTCTGCACAGTCATGGTAGTAGGTGTCTAAAGGAGAGCATGGCGGGACAAAGGGTAGGGTTCCGGGTCATCAAGTCAGAGCCCTGGGAGGACTGAGTTTGCTGGAGGATGGCCACAGTGAAATACACGGACAAAGGATTACGGCCTTGTCTGGCATCCCACCCTTCTGCCTGGCTCTCTTAGCCTATTTAGTCATGAATGGCATAGTCACCCAAACCTTTAAAGTCACACTCTTGAGTTCACTTTACACGAATGGGCACAAAATGAAGAAAATTATCTCTTGGGTTGATAAGGATAGCTTTCTAGTGGGGACTTTCCATGTCCGTTGCACATAATCCATAGTTGTCACTCTGTTGTTTCTAATTCTGTTGCCCCTCTATCTCTGTCCCTGAGTGTATCCAGCTTGCCCCTGAAGGCCACAGCCTTTAGGACTGTAACTCTCTCTCCCTCCCTCCTCCCTGCTTTACTTGTTTTGCTACCCAGAATAAACCTTCATCCTATCAGTGTGAGCCTGGAGGCACAAGGGACAGGCTTACTTAGAAACTTTAATTTGTTGCTCCCTTTCCATTCATCACAAATGATGTCATCACAGAAGAGCCAGAGTTTCACACTCTGGCTGACTGCCAAAAAAGTGGCTTCCTCCCCTATTGCTCTCCAACACAGAGAAAGTGTTTTCTGTTTTTGTGATCAGATACAATGTGTATTGATGATTTTGTGCCTTCAGGTGTATTTTACTTACAGGCAGGAAGATGTAAAATACAGGGCAGTGCTGTGTGTTTGCAGTTTCTCTGTTTTAGTAAAAGAAATCTCCTAGGGGAAGGAGAACATATCTTTCCACTAATGAATAAATATTTATTTTCATTTTAAAATGATACATGTTCATTAAAAATAATTTGGAAAAATACGTAAGACTAAAATGAAGAAAAATTAAAGTAATTATTTCTATAATTTAAATCCAACCATTAATAATTATTTGATATATTTTCTAACTCTCATTTTCCCCTGAAGACATATTTTTGAATATGCAGTACTCAGAATGTCTCTATAATTGTTGTTCCTTCTTTCAAAATTTAACTTAAGAATTTTGCATTTAGTTATAAAGTCTTTATAGACATTTTAAATAAATTCTATTCCTATAATCAAAATGCCCAACAAAATCATTGTATTTTAACTTTTTGCATCTCCATAATCTCTTGCATATGAATAGTGAATGAATCAGTCAGTAAATAATGGATAAATGATTGAAAGTTCAAATGAAGTATATATTTTTTAAGATTATTTTGTGAAATATTTCAAATACATGAATGTAGGCAGCTTACAATAATGAACTCCCATGCCTTCATCATCTAGTTTATTCAATGGCTTAACTCATGGGCTAGCAGTTTCCCACTGTATTGT